>NC_058131.1:685551218-685650783 GCF_016433145.1 Gracilinanus agilis
CGGGGCAGCCGGCACGGAGGCGGGGCCTAGGGGCCTCTAACAGGCAGCGGTGGGGTGGGGCGGGGGCCGGAGGATTGTCTGGATGGACTGGGTTTGGAGAGCTGTCTGGGAAGGGGTCGGAAGGGCGTAGGTTGGAAAGAGGCGGAGCCTAGGAGTCTGTCAGGTAGGACGGAGGCGGGGCCTGTAGAGGCTGTCAGACAGGCCGGGGGCGGGACCGGGATAGTATTGGTCAGTGGGGAGGCTGGGTTCGGGGAAGCGGGTCAAATCGGCCGGGCAAGTTAGGGAAGGTGGGCCGGGCAGGGCGGAGGCGGGGTCAGCCTCTTGCCTGGCTGCCCATGCGCAGCCCGGGCCCGGAGGGGGCGGGGGCAAGCGTCGGCTGCGCGTGCGCACCCGCGGGGCGCCTGGGGCGGGGCGGGGCTGGGGCTCAGGCTGGGGAGGGAGGGAGGGGAGGGAACTAGGCGAGGAAGGGGCGGCGGCTGCTGAGGAGGCTGTAGGAGCGGAGGCGGCGAACGCGGGGTACGGGCAACCTCTGCACGCCCAGCCGGGCCGGAGGGGATGTGACTGCCGGGCGTCGCAAGCTCGCTCCATCCTTCTCATCATCCCTCCGGGCTCCTTCCCTGCTGACCGGGCGGTCGCTGGGCTGGGCCCGGGGGCGGCGGCTGTGTCCGGGCCGGACTGGCGGCCGCGACCTCCCGTGGGTGAGTAAATGACCCCCGCGGGGTTCCTTGGTCCCGGGGCCGAGCGGGTAGGTGTGTGCGTGAGTGCAGAGGGCGCGGCTGGGCCCCAGCCCCACTCCCGCTGCCTCTGATGGCTCTAGGCGGGGCTGATCCTGCATCCCCGCGTCCCGCAGAGGCCCTGCGGGGTGTCTAGGGCTGCGCCTGGGTGGTCATTTCTTTTCTGCTGCCTTAGACGACCGGATGCTCCTCATAAAGCGAAGCGTCCCTCGCCTCTCGGGCCAGGGTCTTCTGCCGTCACTAAAGGGATTTCCGCAGGCCTTCTGAGCACCTGAAAAAACCAACTCTAAAACGGACCAGGAAATTCACTGGAATAGATCCCTTGGCCAGAGATGTCAGTGTCCACATTTGATGGACGAAACCTTTCTCTTCAGCGCGTGACGGCCACTTTTTGTGGTCCAGGAAGAGGGAAGGACAGATCCTTTGTAGTGGTTGTTGGGCACTGAGCTTGATCTTGAATTGCATACTTGCAAATTCATCTTTGTAGACCGGCTGGCCAGTTAGGCTTGCTTTCCCAAGATCAGGCCTGAGCAGCTCAGAAATCTTTGAAACACCTCCTCCTGGTTTGATCCGAGGTTTTTATCTCAAGGAAAAGTAACTCAGCTAGTTCATCCCCCTAGGCTAGATAAATTGTCTGTATGCTCATATTCATATGGGGATCTTAAGATCATAGAGTCCTGGAGTGATCAATTGGGATCTTGGAAGGACCGGGAAGATTAAGTATTAAGATTAAGCCTGGTAGTTTTACAGATAAGAGAACTGAGACCTACTGAAGGGATATGACTTGCCCAAGGTCACAGGGCCAGCAACTGCTAGGGTGCAAAAACTATTCCATTATCCTCCTAGTGCATTATACAGTATTGCTTCTCAAAATAACTACTACAGAACCCTTCCTGGCATCTTTTCTTTTTCTCCTTTATCCTCAACACGCCCCAAATCAAATACTACCTCTGCTTCTTCCTCTAAACTTAAGAAGAGTGACAGATGGCAAATAGATATATTGTAAAAACTGAAAGCTTTCCTTAAGACCATAAAAGAAGAAAATACCCTGCTTAAAGATAAATTATATTTACATTTCATATAAATTGATAGATGCAGGCTCCTGCCAGTTTCCCCTCTGCTTTAAAATATTATACAAGTGATTTTTCTTTTGTCAGGAATATCCAGTAACCAGATTTTTTTAGACCACAATTTTGTGGTAGATTCTTCTTGGCTGCATAACTTCTTTGATTCTACGCTATGTACAGTAAACTTTCTAACTAATCTGTGTTGTGGCAAATAGTTCTGTATTTGGCTGTACCATTTTAATTTAATTTATTTTTATTTTTTTTTAAACCCTTACCTTCCATCTTGGAGTCAATACTGTGTATTGGCCCCAAGGCAGAAGAGTGGTAAGGGTAGGCAATGGGGGTCAAGTGACTTGCCCAGGGTCACACAGCTGGGAAGTGTCTGAGACCAGATTTGAACCTAGGACATCCTGTCTCTAGGCCTGGCTCTCAATCCACTGGGCTACCCAGCTGCCCTCTGTACCATATTAATTTTTAAAGGAATAAGATTCCTGAATTGAACATGACAATACTAAATAATTACATTTATATTACATCACTATAGTCAGTACACTGTAAGAATATAACTTTTAGGAATAATGCCCCTGAAGTTAATTTCTTTTCTTATATGTTATTTTGCTGAGAGAACTTGTAGTGAGAAGAGGAGCTGTTCCTAAGAGTTAGGAAGACCTGAGTTTTGCCTCTGATACAAACTATCTGGGTTTGGGCAAATTACCTACAGTGCCCCAGAGATATTAACATTTTTTTAAAAATTGATATCTTTTGTTTTTATATCACTTTTATTCCCAAATATATCCTCCTTTCTCTACTCCTAAAGAACTTTCTCTTATAACAAAGAATAAAAAAGACAGCACAGTAAAACTTAACTAACATGCCAAATAAGTCCCAAGCAATTCTCTTTTTTTAATTAAAAATTTAAAAATATACATTTTTCCATGTTTACCCAAGCAATTCTCAGAGACAGTTACAGATGAGTTGTTGATCTGCATTGATGGGAGGGAATGTTCCCACTGGGAATTTTGTACACCTATGAAATTGCAGGCCTTCTGGACCTTCTGAATTTCCCATAGTTATTACTAATGCCTTCCAATATGGCCATCTGTCATTTTATCACTCATATTAGTTGTTACCTTTTCCCCACCATATTCTCTTCATAGCTCTCATGTTCTTCAACCCAAGGCTTCATCTTTAATTCCATCCTTGGGAACAGAGCTTTTTGTAAACCTTTTAACTAGAATTTTCAAACTTTACTTAGTGAATATTCTTTTTATTCAGTGCTTCATCATTAATTTAAGGCTCTATAATTCCACCCATGTGTGCATGCTCCCTTCACTGATAAAGACTGAAACCTTTCCATACCATTATAGATGATTTCATGAGTTGCTTTGTCAGGAAAGGGGGAAAAAATGACCTGCTGACTCTTCCCTTGGTGAAAATGAGCTTCTGTGAACTTACTGACTTTCTTTTGCTAGGCCCATAACCAGAGCCTTTTCACCTTGGTGGAATCTGCCAGAGTTTGCATAGATTGGCCTAGTGTTCAAGAACCTGGAGACATTTCACTACCAGGATGAGACAGAATAGAATTGAATGGAGCTGTGCCATACTAGAGCTCCATACTTTCCATGAAGATATAGTATTGTCCTCTTCCAACAACCATCTTTAGCATAGCCAGGACATGGATCCAAATCCATGAATTTATATTAACTATATACTCATTACAGTAAACTGTGTTAGATGCTCATTTTGGGAGTGGGGTGGTAAATACAATTTAAAGGACACTTTCCTAATGGGCTGGTATGGCAGTGTAAACAATATTACATGTGCCTTAGAGAACACTTTTTGCTGTTCCTTTATTGATGAGCCCATCATGTTAACACAGTTTCATTTAGTTCTACCTTTACATTTTTAGGCATTAATGCCTTTATTTTAGTTTGTTAAGCTCCTAGCCTGTCATCTAGTGGTAATTAATTGGAATTGCAGGCTATTTTTGAAAAGTACTTTCCAACTCTTAATATAGCTCTAAGATCTAAGAATGATTTAAAATCCTTTTGCTTAAGATAAGGAAATTTAGAGAGGGAAAAAGCAGTTGTCCATATCTTATATAAATTTGTTAAAATGCCAGGACAACCAATGCTCCTCTAAATTCTAAGAAAGAAGGAAAAATTTTGTCAATTAATTGTAGCATGTTTTCTGTAACTAGCACATTAATTTTAGGTAATATTGATGATATAAGAGTCATGTTTTTCGGGTTCAGGGTATATAATTTATAGTCATCTATTTGGTGGAATTAGAATTTGTTAAAGTTTAATTTTTTTTTTTTTATAAAAGCCTGTAGACATTCTGTTTCTGCTCTTATGGCATATTGTTTTATTTACTTTGCTGTCACTCATGTTTAGAATCTTCTCCCTTCTCATCCCTGCTTCTGGACTTCTCTGGCTTACTTCAGGTCTCAGGTAAAGTCCACCTTTTGCAAGCAATTTTGCCTTTCTTTTATCTTCATGTCTTCTCTCTAATATTACCCGTCTTTCCCCAAGTTTATCATGTCTGGATATTACTTGTGTATGGTTGTTGTCTGCTCTTTTCCTATTAGTTTGAGTTCCTTGAAAGCAAAGACTGCCTTTCCTTTCATTGAATTTTCAGTGCTTAGACCAGGGACTGGCACATGGTAGGTACTTAAATGATAGTTGACCAACGTGAAGATTTGTGAGTAACACTAATGTTGGTACTCACTTCACCAAGGCAGGTAATGACTCTTGATACAACTTAGTTGATAATGTTTAGGTGCTGAGGCTGAAAAATTCATCACTTTCCAGTCAACATGGTGACAAGATGTTCTTAGATGACAAGGCGAATATTATACCAGCAGAGCTCTATCAAAGTCCTTACAGTTTGACAGGACCTGCTAGACCTGATATTCTGCTGGTATAACCTTTAAGAACACAAGGATGAGGCATCCCGTTAGAACTATAGTCATATCTGTGATTTATCTGATAAACCCTTGAATAGGACCCCCTCCCCATTACATTATTTCAGTGGGAAAGCATTTTATGTCACTGCTTTATGATGCAGTTTCCTATAATGTATGTGATCAAAAGAAGGGGTTGCTTTTGTAGTCTTTATTTAATCTTTAAAGGGTTCCTTACCTACTGCACCAGATATCTGAAGCTGAGATAGCATTTCTTCTGACCATAAGATCAATATTTATTTTTCTAATGATGTTCTTTACTTCTTGTGTTAGGTGCCTTTTGAATACATCTAGAACAAACATCATTTTTTCTCATAATAGCACATCTGGCATGTTATTCAAAACTCTGCCCATCTAATTCTTCATGAGGTCTATAAGGACTCAGGGATACAGTAGGTGAAAGGGGAAGCTAGTCCTTTGCCCACTGCTTACTTCACTTTCTTAAAGAGCTGCTCCTTTTAATTATTGTATAGATATTTTAACAAACCTGTTTGATAGTTGATGATGATCTCTGATTCCAAGTCAAACTAGTTGGAAAAAGCAGCCTTGGCTTTCTTTGCGGGAAATGTAGTAGTTATATATGGGGGGATTTTATCTTGATCTGTGGTATATCTAAATCTATAAACATAGTACCTCGGCATAGTAGAGAATAAAATAGTTAAAGAAGGTGGCTATTTCAGGTCATAATCATATTTACTGTTCTAGCTTTGGCCCACATTTTAGGATGATATCTCAGGTTTCAGGATTTTATCTATATATAGTACTTAGATTATAATAGGTTAGTGTTTTTTTCATTTGTGATTTTTTTTTTTTGCTTCTGTGACATTTTTACATGGATATTTGTGATCATCTTAAACAGCACATTTGAAACTAATTTGTTCAGTCATTTTTCAGTTGTGTCTGACTCTCTGTATCCCCATTTGGAGTTTTCTTGACAGTGATGCTGGAATGGTTTATCGTTTTCTTCCCCAAATAATTTTACAGATGAGGAAATTGAGGCAAACAGAGTTAACTGATTTGCCCAGGGTCACACAGTTAGTTAAGTGTCTGAGGCCAGATCTGAACTTACCCTGACTCCAGGCATGGCATTGTATTCACTGCACCACCTAGCTGTCCTTTTGAAGCTAAACTCAGTGTCTTATTTCCCTAAATTAACTTCCACTTTTGATTTTATTGTTCTTCTTAATAACACAATTCTCTTATACATTTAAGTTTGAAAAATGAAAGTCCTCTGCATTTACTCCTATTAATTCTTTTAGTGTACTGTATTCTTCATTTTGTTTTATATTTCTAATACAATTGTATTTCAAGTTTTTATCACCTCATGCCTAAACAATAACTTTCTTAGTAGGTTCTCTTTCTTTAGACTCAACTTTTTATAATCTAACCTGTATTCTCCAAATTATTTTTCTCAGATTTGTCATTCTCTTTTCAAATGCCTTTAAATGGCTCACTTGCTTTTGAGAGAATAAGGTTCTAATTCGGAAGCCTGCCATTCAAGTCCCTCTGTAAATTGGTGCCAGTTTACCTTACGTGACATTTTTTAATGCTCTTCTCTTTGAAGCTATTCCAGATTACTATATTTTAAAGGAGATTGTCTGGTCCAACTACCTCCTTTTTTATAGGTAAAAAAACCCAGTGACATGAAAAGTTAAGTGATCTAGCTGAATTCATAATTCAGTTATGATTTGAAACGTGGTCTCCTCTAAGAGAATTTAGTGTTCTTTCTACTGTGTTCTGATGTTTTATTGTCCCAAAAGGATTATGGCCTCACAAGGACTATAAGACACGTCTTTATTTGTCCCTAGAACATTGCCTTGGATATAGTAAGTACTTAGAACATATTTATTAATTGATTTATATAGGTAAGAGAGAAGTTGACAGTGTTATAATCCTTACTAAAGGTTGTCCAAGAGCTGGGATGACCACAGTTTTCTTTAAGCAAGTAGAGACTTCTTTAGTATAACAAATTTAATAAAAAATTGAGTAATTTTCACTGAAATTGATATTTAAAAAGCTTTAGCTCAATTTGATTTTTTAAAAACCTTTACTTTCTGTCTTAGAATTGCTACAAGTATCAGTTTCAAGGCAGAATAGTTTATGGTAAGGGTTAGGCAATTGGGATTAAGTGACTTGCCCAGGGTCACACAGATAAGAAAGTATCTTAGACCAGATTTGAATCCAGATCCTTCCAACTCTAAGCCTGGTACTCTAGCCACTGTGCTACCTAGCTATCCCTCAATTTGATTTTGACATATACCTGTAGTTTTATAATTTTGTATTTCTTTTTTTTTTTAAACCCTTGTACTTCGGTGTATTGTGTCATAGGTGGAAGATTGGTAAGGGTGGGCAATGGGGGTCAAGTGACTTGCCCAGGGTCACACAGCTGGAAAGTGGCTGAGGCCGGGTTTGAACCTAGGACCTCCTGTCTCTAGGCCTGACTCTCACTCCACTGAGCTACCCAGCTGCCCTTTGTATTTCTTTTGACAAATTTTAACTTCACTCATGGGTCAGAGCAATTTCCTTGGAGATGATTGTGAATATGACTTACATCCTCAAGGTAAATCATAGGTAAAAAAAAAATTGATGGAGCCATTTTGTATTGAAGTTGAAAATATACTACAAATTTCTCTACCTTCTTAAGCAGTTTCTGAATATAATTAGTGAACATAATTTAACCTTTTATTTATCAACTGGAGTCATCTTCTTAAGCATCAGTTACTATATAGTCTTAATGCCCTTAAGATCCATTGAGTTGTATAGAGCTATTTCCCACTTTAAATGTTTTTACCTTATTTTGGCTTTTATAGTTCTGATAATGATTTTATAGTTTATCCAAATGTATCTCTTTCTTGTTATCAGCTATTACTTTTTGCTTTTCTCTGTATCTTCTCAGCTTTTAATTTGTTGATTCTGATCTATAGGCTAGAAAACCACATAACCTGACTGGTTAAATTTACATGTAAACTAAGAGTAAATGGTCTTTTAAGGAGTAAAGTGAGTGTAGAATATGGATTTTAACATTTTTTGCTACTCAGTATAGCATTTTCTTCTTGGACCTTGGTAGCATTTTTGAGAAGTGAATATTATAGCAGATAGATTTTTATATTGCAGATCTCTCAGTCATAGATAAAATGTAACTTTTCACACTAGATTTATGTAGAAGAAACAATCAATATTTGCTTACTAGTTACTTGATTTTGGATAATTGTATAGTGAAGCCTTCATTTAATCAAAATGCCTAGAAAATAGGGTATTTGGTTGGTAAGATGTTTTAATTAACCCAGAGTCAGCCAGATAATTTTTTGTTTATTTGTTTCAAACCTTTTAAAAAATAATTTTAAAATGCATTAGTTAAGCAGTGGCTATTTGATACCTTTAAGTAATAAACTATTCTGGGTTCACATTCTACTCTTTCTATTTTTACTAAAAAAAATAGATGGAGCTATGTCTGTAATGTAGTATTTATTTCATTGTTTTAAGTCAGTGATGGCAAACTTTTGGAGACAGAGTGCTGGGCCTTGCTCCCACCCTACTCCTCAGACCGAGTGCTGTACCCACTCCACCCCCAGATACTGAGTGCCATGTTCCCCCTCCCCCACTACACACACACACACACACACACACACACACACACACACACAGGGGAGGGAGGAAGTGCTCCCACTGAGCTGCTGGACAGAGGGGCAGGCGAAAAAATGTCATCTGGTAAGGTAGAGGGGGAAGGGAGCAGCTCCACCTGAGTTCCTTTGCTTTTCTAGTAACAAACTCTGGTGGGGAGGGCAGGGAGCCACATGCCCACAGAGAGCTCTCTGTGTGCCATCATTTTGCCATCACTGGCTTAATTTGTGGTAATGCGCTGTATGTAGGTGTTGTGGGGCTTAGGAGTAAATAACTTACCTCTTCATCATACTGTTAGATGTGCCTGCCTGCAATTCTGATATTTATTGGTTGAGCAGCCTTGGATGCAAGTGTTCATTTACATTATTTATACAATTTACTCTATAAAAATGGCCATTTACACAGAATAAAAATGCGTTTTACCTTTTGTCTTTGTCTCCAGCTTTTTTCCTCTATTGTCAAGGTATCTGGAACTCACTCCATAAGAAGAACTCATGGTTCTTCTAACTAAAATGTGTAGTTTATCATAAGTATGGATTTTCTTATGAAATATATTAGATTTTTTCTTAGTGCTTTGTGAACCTAACAATCTATTATCATATTTTCAAGTTCTAATTGAGAAATAGAGGATAAGACATAAGTAACAGATAGGACTTTGCACTCCTGTGCTATTTTCCACCTGTTGATAGCAGTAAAAATTCTTAGAATATTTGAAATGATTATGGGTTTATTTCAGGGTCAGTGAAGGTCTAGGCGAAGATAACATTCTGTCAGCTGTGGGCTAGCATGATAGGATATAGAGGAAGGAAAGAGAGAAATTCAGGATTAGATGTAATTTATGTTCATAGATGAGAGACCCTGGGCAAGTCACCTAACCCCAATTGCCTAGCCCTTTACTGCTCTTCTGTCTTAGAATTGATATTATCACAGAAGGCAAGGATTAAAAAAAAGTAGTAGTAGTAATAACATGTGATAATAGAAAGGCTAGTGGGGAAGGTATCCTGAAACTTTTGAAAAGAAGACAAAATCTATGTAAATTAAATACATATAATTATGTAGGTACAGATAATGAGTAATAGAGGCTTATTTCATGAAAATGTTACAACCCCATCTGAGTTCCTTTATTAACTCTCATTCAGACTCAGGTTGGGTCACCAGAGGTAGACCTATGGGTGCCTACTCCTATTAATTGTAGCTCCTGAACCCCCACCAGTTTCCCATTAAGTAATTTTTTTTTTAACACTTACCCTCTGTCTTAGAATCACTACAAGTATCAATTCCAAGGCAAAAGAGTTTATAGTAATTACTAGGCAGTATACAGGTCAGAAGTATAAGGTCATATTTGAACCCAGGGCCTTCTGTCTCAAGGCCTGGCTTTCTATCCACTGAGCTACCTAACTGCCCCACCATTAAGTAGTCTTCTGTTTAATTAAAGTTGATTAAGTTAACTTCTCTGGAGTAAGAAAGGATCTTGGGTCTTTTTGAAGATGTGGAAAATAAGACCCAGAGAGATAAAATGACTTGTCCAGGGTCACAGAAGTAGTACCAGAGTTGGAATTATATAGCTCAGGTTCTATAATTCTACTTTCAGATTTGAACTTTTATTTAATATGTCATAGATTTTAGCATTTTTAGTCTTTTTTGTTTATGTATCCTCATATCACTTCCTGAGAAATTGAAATTAGAGTCTATCTTCAACACTAGCTTGTCCAGAATCACTAAATAGACTTTTTTATTTTCACTAACTGGATTTATGATAAAATTGGGACTAGGACATAAAGGTCACTTTTTAATCATGTATTTTACATTAAGTGATGCCACCAAGTTAAATGTAAGAGAAACCAGCCCCTTAAAAACCCGAAACATCTATCTAACAACCATACTCAATTTAGGCACAGGAAATGAATCTTACCACAGAGCACACAGAATGTAGAGATTTATAAGATACTCTGCCAGAGATCACAGACTGAAAGAAATTTCATGGTCTCACTTCCTGTTTTGCCATCTTTGAAGATGTAGGTAACTTCTTATGTCCTCTCTTCCTTGAAGGGAGTTGAGGCTACATCTATTGAAAGAAAGTCTATCAGATGGCTAAAGGGTTATGATACAAAACCAAAGAATTAGGACTGTTTGGCACCAAAAAGAAGTATGAAATGATTCTAATGACTTAGCCTATACCAGAATGATGAGAATCTACTTTATTTTGAGTCATTGTAAAGTAGGAGTTCTTAACAATCTACAGATCTCTTTTGTTCTGTGGATAGATTCTCAAAGTTAGGTTCTCAAAGTTAGACAGGAACATTTCATTTTTATTTTCACCGACCTCTAATTGAAATCTAGCATTTCCTTTAGTTATTTAAAATTTAAGAATATTATTCTGAGGCCTATAGACTTCAGATTGCCTAGGGAGTCTATAACCTTAAAAAGGTTAAGACCCCTTGCTCTTGAGAGAGGAGAATAAACAGGTTGGTTTCAATCATTACCTATCTCAGCCTTATCAGATGGTAGAAAATAAAAGATTCTCCAAGATGTTTGCGTTTAAAGTGATTATTCTGTTTGATGCTGATATATTTTGTTTTATATCACCTTAGTTTCTGAATATACCACCTCTCCTCCACTACCTACTGAGCTATTTGAATCTTGTGACAAAAAAATAAAAAGGGAAAAAAAGAAAACTTTAGTAAAACTAATCATCAGCTGAGTCTGACAGTATATGAAATGTGCCATACCCATAGTTCCTCACCACTGCAAATTTTGTCATATAATGACCGAATTAATTAAAACAGTTCAGTTAAATTTTTTCCTGTTATTTCTACTTTCATTCTGATAACCATTGTATATATGGCTTTTCTGCTTTTGCTCACTTCACTCTGTATTTCTCATGATCTTTCAAAGACCAAAAACATTAACGGTAGTCCTGATGCCCTGAGGTTTAGTTTGTTAGGGCAGAGTGGCTTTACTTCATTAAGAGTAGCTTGATGTTTTGGGGCTTAATTTATTGAATGTTTTTTTATTCTTGTTTTCCTTTAAAATGAAAGCAGAAATAAAATTAGAGTTCAGTAGTTGGTTTCTTTTTGTTGTGTGAAAGGAATTCCTAACAAGATTTAGTTTGGCTGATCTTCAGATTGTGAATACATAGTCTTCCATCTTGTCCATTTTATTGCTATGATTGAGCAAAAGCCACTATCATTGCTCTGTCTTTGATACATTTTAATATGCAATGTATCTTTGAGGAGCAAGGCACTTTAGTGGAAATAAAACTTAGCTTCTGAAAGATCATGGTCATAGTTTAACTTTCTTTTTAGCTGGCAATTCACAATCTCTCTGACATTCATCATCCATTGCTGCAAGACATATTCCTCTTATTTCTCAATAATTAATTTTCTTTTGCATTCTCCATATTAGTTTTTTCAAATCTCCTACAATACTGCTGCCCCTTTCTCACAGATGAGGCCCTTACTTCATATTTAAATGAGAAAATAGAGACCATCTCTGTGGACTTTGACTTTTCCAATTCTCAAAATCCTTTAACCCCATTTTCTCATTTTCTATGGTTTCTAAAGAGTTGTGTGGATCAAATGAGAATTTTTTTTCATTTATCTCTTCTTTTTCGTCCATAAGTAATGTTTTATTTCCCACTTATATATAAAAACAATTTTTGGCTTTTGTTTTCTCTCTCTCCCTCTTTCCATTTTCCCCAAAATACGGTAAGGAATTTTCTATTAGTTATACTTGTACTATCATATAAAATCCATATTTGTCATATTTTGGAAGAAGACACACACACATACACATAAAACCTATGAAGAAAATAAAAGTGAAGAGTGGTCTGGTTTGATCTGCATTCAGATTCTATCAATTCTTTCTCTGGAGATGGATAGCATTTTTCATCATAAGCCCTTTGAGATTGTTTTGGATTGTTGTATTACTGAGAATAGCAAAGTCATTCATAGTTAATTAATCATACATTTTTGCTATTACTGTATATAATGTTCTCATTCTATTCATTTCATTCTGCATCAATTCATGTACTTCTTTCTAGGTTTTTCTGAACTCCTATTCATCACTTTTTATAGCACAACAGTATTCTATTACAATCATATACCACAGCTTATTCAGTCTTTCCCAATTGGTCAGCATCCCCTCAGTTTCTAATTCTTTGCCACCACAAAAAGAGCTACTATAAATATTTTTGTACAAATAGCCCCACCCCATCTTTTTTTTTTTTTTTTTTTTTGTCGCTGGGATACAGAACTTGTAGTGCTGCTAAATCAAATGTTATGCACAGTTTTATAGCCTTTTGGGCATAATTCCAAATTGTTCTCCAGAAAGTTGAATCTCTTCACAACTCAACCAACAGTGCATTAGTGTCCTGATTTTCCTACATCCCCAACATTTGTCATTTTCTTTTCTGTCATGTTAGCTAATCTTCTTGGTGTGAAGTGGTACCTCAGAGTTGTTTTAATTTGTATTTCTCTAATCAGCAATGATTTGGAGCATTTTTTCATATTACTGTAGATAACCATTTCTTTGTCTGAAAACTGCATGCTCATATCCATTAATTATTTATCAACTGGGGAATGACTTGTATTATAGATTTGGCTCAGTTCTCTATGTTCAAATGAGGCCCTTGTCAGAGTTGCTTGGTGTAAATTTTTTTCCCGTTTTTTCCTTTTGTTCCAAACTTAATTGCTTTGGTTTTGTTTGTGCAAAACCCTTTTAATTTAATGTAGTCAAAATTACCCATTTTATCTCTTATAATGCTCTTTATCTCTTGTTTGTCATAAATTCTTCCCTTATCTATAAGACTGACAGGTGAACTATTGTATGCTCCCCTAGTTTATTTGGTGTATGGTAGCAACCTATATGTCTAAATCATGAATCTATTTTGATTTTATCTTGGTGTACAGTGTATGATTTTGGTATGTTCTTAGTTTCTGCCATACTGTTTGCCAGCTTTCCCAGCAGTTTTTGTCAAGTAGTGAGTTCTTAACCTGGAAACTTGGATCTTTGGGTTTAATCAAACTCTAGATTACTATGGTCATTTTCTACCAAGTATTGCATACCTAATGTATTCCATTAGTCCACTACTATATTTCTTAATCAGTAATAGATTGTTTTGATGATTAACACTTTAAAGTACAGCTTGAGATCTGATATTGCAAGGCCATTTTCTTTTTCATTTTTTTTTTCATTAATTCCCTTGATATTCTTGACTTTTTGCTCTTCCAGATAAAATTTTTTATTTTCTAGCTCTGTGAACTAATTTTTGGGTAGTTTGATAAGTATGGCACTGAATAGTTAGTTTATATAGAATTGTTTTTGAGCAACTGAAGTTTTTCCAGTTGTTTAGAACTAACTTTATTTGTGTGAAAAGTGTTTTGTAATTGTGCTCAAATAATTCCTGGATTTTTCTTGGTAGGTAGACCTTGTTGGTATTTTTAAATGGAATTTCTCATTTTGTCTCTTGCTGCTGGACTCTGTTGGCAATATATAGAAATGTTGATGAATTTATGTGACTTCCTGCAATTCTGCTGTTATTAATTATTTCTTTTTTTTCCACATTTTTTTAAACTCTTACCTTCTGTCTTAGAATCATTACTGTGTATTGGTTCTAAGGCAGAAGAGAGGTAAGAACTAGGCAATGGGGTTATAAGTGACTTGGCCAGGGTCATACAGCTATGAAGTATTTGAGGCCAGATTTGAACCTACGACCTCCCATCTCTAGGCCTGGCTCTCAATCCACTGAGCCACCCAGCTGCCCCTGGTTATTAATTATTTCAAGTGGATTTTTAGTTAATTCTTTAGGATTCTCTAAGTATATCATCATGTCATATGCAAACACTAATAGTTTTGTTACCTCATTAACTATTCAGATTCCTTGAATCTCTTTTTCTTCTCTTGTTATAGCTAGCATTTTTTGTATATTACATAATTGTGGTGATAATGGGCATCTTTGCTTCATCTCTGATCTTATTGGCAAAGTTTCTAGCTTATCCCCATACTTGTTGATGGTTTTAGATAGACAACACTTATGATTTAAAGGAAATCCCTAATTTATTTCTCTGCTCTTGATTGTTTTTTAATAGCTGTTGTATTCTGTCAGTAGCTTTTTCTGCATCTATTGAGATAATCATATGATTTCTGTTGATAATATTATTGATATGTTGAATTATGCTGATATTTTTTCTAATATTGAGCCATCCTTGCATTCCTGGTATAAAACTCAGTCATAGTGTGTGATATATATGATATATTGTTGTAATCTCTTTGCTAGTGTTTTATTAAAAGTTTTTGCATTATTATTCACTAGGGAAATTGTTCTATAGTTTTCTTTCAGTTTTTGCTCTTCCTGGTTTAGGTATCAGCACCGTATTTATGTCATGAAAGGAATTTTCTAGAACTCTTTCTTTGCTTATTTTCCCAAATAGTTTATTATGGTATTTGGACCAATTGTTGTAAAAATATTTTTAGGGGGCATCTAGGTGACTCAGTGAATTGAGAGTCAGGCCCAGAGAAGGGAGGTCCTGGGTTCAAATCTGACCTCAGATACTTCCTAGCTGTGTGACCCTGGGTAAGTCACTTAAACCCCCCCCCCCCCCCCCCACCTAGCCTTTACCACTCTTCTGCTTTGGAACCAATACATAGTATTGTTCCAAGACAGAAGGTAAGGGTCTTAAAAAATTAATTAATTAAAAATTTTTTAGTAGAATTCATTTGTGAATCCATCTGGCCCTGGAGATTTTCTCTTAGAAAGTTAATTGATTGCTTGCTTAATTTTCTGTGATGAAGTTATTTAAATATTCTATTTCCTTTTCTGATAATCTGGGAAATTTATATTTTTGTAAGTATATATCCATTTTGCTTAGGTTGTCAAATTTTTTTCTTTATAACTGAGCAAAATAGATCCTAATGATTGTGTTCATTTCTTCATTGGTAGTGAATTCACCTTTTCATTTTTTATATTAGTAATTTCTTTTTCTTTTTTTTAAATCAAATTAATGATTTATCAGTTTGCTAGTTTTTTCATAAAACCAACTTTTACTTTAGTTCAATGGTTTTCTTACTTTTAGTATTTCTTTTATTAATTTCGCCTCTGTTTTTCAGGATTTCTAATTTTGTGCTTAATTGAAGTTTTAATATTTGTTTTTTTTCCTAGGTTTTTTTCTTTTACTTGTATGCCTAATTTGTTGATCTGTTCTTTCTCTAACTTATTGATATGTGTTTAGAGACATAAAAATTTCTCTAAGTAATGCTTTGGCTGCATCCCATAAATTTTGATATATTGTCTCATTGTTTTCATTCTCTTTAATAAAATTATTGATTGTTTCTGTTATTCTTTGGGTTACTCATTCTTTAGGATTAGATTATTTAGTTTTCAATTAATTTTTAATTTTTCTTTTCTCAGATTTTTTAAATGTAATTTTATTAGTATTGTAGCCTGAGAAGGATACATTTAATTTTTCTGCTTTTGATTGTGAGGCTTTTATGCCCTAAAATATGGTCAGTTTTTTTTTTTGTAGGTGTCATAAGCTTCTGAGAAAAGAATATTCCTTTCTATTTCCATTCAGTTTTCTCTAGAGATCTATCATATCTAACTTTTATAAAATTCTATTCACCTCCTTAACTTCTTTCTTGTTTATTTTTAAATTAGAATTATCCAGTTCTGAGAGTGGAAAATCGAGATCCCTTGCTAGTATAGTTTCACTGTCTTATTTCCCCTTAATTCATTTAACTTCTTTAGGAATTTGGATGCTATGCCATTTGCTGCATATATGTTTAATATTGATAATGCTTCATTGTCTGTCTATGGTACTTTTTATTAAATTGTAGTTAATTTCCTTCTCTTTCTCTCTTTTTTTTAAACTACAGCTGAAGCCTAGATTTTGCTCCAAACCCTTACCTTTTCTCTATGTTTCTCTCTTTGCTTTAAATGCATTTCTTGTAGACAACATCATGGGATTCTGGTTTTTAATTTATTCTGCTGTTTCTGTCTTATGGTTGTATTCATCCCTTTCTCATTCATAGTTATGATGCCTGAATATTTCCCTTTAACTTATTTTCCCCTGTGTATCATTCTCTCTTCTTTCAGCTTTTCTCTAAACCCAAATGTCTTGCTTCTGACCACTGCTTCCCCCAATTTATCTCCCTTGTATCAATGTCTTCCTCCCTTTCTCTTATTTCTGTCCCCTCCTATTTCCCTATAGAGTAAAATAGATTTTTGTACACAACAGAATGTGGATGTTATTCCCTCCTTGAGCCAATTTTGATGAGAGTAAGGTTAAAGTATCACTTGCCACCCACTCCCCCTCATCTTCCCCTCCCTCTGTTTTAACTCTTTTGTGCCTCCTCATGTAAGATAACTTACCGTCTTCTATCTTTCCTTCCTCCTTCTCCCTTTGCATTCAAACCCGTTAATTTTTTTTTGATACCATCATATCATAGACAACTTACTCCTGTGCCCTACTTATGTATACTCTTTCTAAGTTGCTGTAGTAGTGATAATATTCTCAAGAGTTATAAGTATTGTCTCCCCATGTAGGAATTAAAGTTGTTAATCTTATCGAGTCTTTAAAGTTTTCTCTTTATTGTTTGCCTTTCAGTGTGTCCCTTTAGTTTTGTATCTGGACATCAGATTTTCTCTTCAACTCTAGTTTTTTCATCTGGCATGCTTGGAAGTCCTCTATTAATTATCAATTTTTTTCACCTGAACGAATATATTTTGTTATGCTGAGTAGCTGATTCTTAGGTATAATCCTAGGTCTTTTGCTTTCTGGAATGTCATATTCCAAGCCTTTTGATCCTTTCATGTAGATATACTTTATGAGAGTGATACATGATTGTGGCAAACACTTATCTTCTCCTGTTCTATGCCTCATTGGATATTAAAAATTAAAGTTTCGTAGAAAAAAGTTAACTCTGTTATATCTTTCAGGAGATCTTGACTGATTGTGACATATGCAAGGGAGACATCTTGTTGGAAAAAGCTTCTTTAAGATGGCATTTTGCTCTAATGAATCAAATACTTCATTCATATCAACAAGCAATACACTCCACACTGTTAGGTCAGTTTGGGGACTTGAAAGACACAATTTCCTGTGGGATATTGTTTTGAAAAGCCTTCTTGTTCCCTTCTGCTTCCATTAATTTATTCCCTTGATATGAATATAATTTTCATAAAAATTTTATAAAGTAGGCATGTGAGTTGATAGCTATTTTGGTTTTTTATTTGCTTTTCTTGGATAGTAATAAGGCTCAAGTTTTTCATGTTTCTAGGTTCTTGTCTTGTTTCTAATGCTAATTTTAGCCTTCAAAATGTCTAACAAGTGACAAGGGCAATTGTAATTTTGAATCATAGATTTAGAGCTGGAAGGGAATAAATATAATTTATTATATTTAATATATTTAATATAATATTATTATAAAATAACTCATTTTACATATAGAGTTAGTTATTACAAAACAAATAAAGGGAATTGAGGGGGAAAGTATATCCAAGCACTGAAGATGGCATTGTGGTCAATGCATCAAATACCACATGATCCTCAAGCAGGAACAGCGGGAAGCCCTCATAAACTGAGAATAAATCTTCTTTGATCTGTACAATTCAGAAAAAATTCAAAAAATGCTTTTTTTTCTTTTTTTTAAATCAAATTAATGATTTATCAGTTTGTTAGTTTTTTCATAAAATCAACTGTTTTATTTTAGTTCAATGGTTTTCTTACTTTTAATATTTCTTACTTTTATTAATTTCTCCTGTGTTTTTCAAAATCTAGTGTATTTACTACAGAATCCCTCAGGTCTTCTTTGCTATTTTGTCTTCTGAGGAGAATGGTCTTTGGAGTGGGAACGAAAGAATAAAAATACTTAATTGTAAGTTGGAACCTAAGATTAGTAACGATTTTTTTGAGGGCATCTAATTGCCCTCTCTCAAGTCTCTGGTCTTAGTCATATGACATTGCAGGGTACCAAAAAATGTGATATGTGATATGTGATATATATATATATATATATATAATTACTGAACAGTGTTAGTGATTTTTGATGGAGAGGTGTCTGAGGATTGTAGTAAAGGAAATGTTTTCCAAATTTCAAAAAAAGGAAGAAAGTGGAGCCTATAAACTAAAGTCAATAGGCTTGATGCCATTTCCTGAAAAACTAGGATATATTATCAAAAGAAAGATTTCATTTCTTGTCAGTTTTACTATGCTGGTCAATTGTGGAAATGTGTAGATACATTTTAACTTAGATTTTTGCAAAGATTGAAACAAAGTGTCTTATGCTATCCTTATAGGAAAAATAGGGAAATGAAGGGAGATGATCATATAGTTAGGGGAATTCAGAACTGATTGAATCATCCTTAGATCCGGAGAATAATCATCAATGGCTGAACATAACTAACAGTTCATTATTTTTATTAATCACTTGGTTGAAGGCATAGATGACATGCATTTCCTGTTTGAAGATGACACAGAGCTGGAGCACAGGAATTGCATATCTAACACTGGATGAGAGTTAGAATTCAAAAAGTTCTTCTTAGGCTAGAATCTTAGCCTTAATCAAATAAATGACTTTTTTTTTTGCCATTCAAAATACATTTTTTAAAATTAAAAACAAATTAAAATTAAAAATAATTTAAAAATAAGATTATATGGTGATACAATTTTTAATAATTGTTTTCTGACATTTTGTAATCATGTTCTCTCTCTCCCTCCAACTCTGCTTCCTCCCCAAGAAGGTGGTAATATAAGTTGTATGTATGTTATCATATAATGCATACTTTTTGTTCATCATGTTATAAAGGAGACACATATTGCTTCCACTAGAGAATAATTCATGGAGGAAATAAAGTGAAGAATAGCATGATTTAATCTACATTCAAACTCTATCAGCTTCTACTATTATAAATGAAACTTAATAGGGATATACATAGTCTTTTTTAAAAACCTTTACCTTCTATCTTAGAATTCATACAAATTATTGCTTCCAAGGCAGAAGAGCGAAAAGGGTTAGACAGTTGGGGTTAAGTGACTTGTCCAAGTTCAGGTCCCACAGCTAAGAAATATCTGAAGCCAGACTTGAACCCAGAATTCCTGTCTCTGGGTCTGGTGCTCAATTCACTGAGCCATCTAGTTGCCGTGAAACATGTGAAGTACAGTATGAGAGCTCGACTAGATTACATTTCGTCTGAAAGAAATTTGGAGGTTTTAGTCAGTTGCAAACTCAGTATGAATCAGTGGTGTGAGATGGCAGCTAACAAAAGCTATAATCTTAGAATGCATTAAAATAAACATTATATCCAGAATGAGAGAGATGATAATCCTGATTGAATTTTGAGACCATATCAGTCATGGTTTGTGTAGTTCGGGTTCCACACCATAGGAAAGATATTGACAAGCTAGAACAGGGCAGCTAGAATGGTGAGATATTAGGGATCAGGCCATTTGGGGATCAGGGGAAAGAACTAGGGCAGTGATGGGCAAACTACGGCCTGTGGGCCAGATGGAGACCCCCTGAAATGTTCTATCCGGTTTAGGGACATTATTCCTAATCTGACGAACACAATGAGTAGGATACAATACAATGAAACTTCAAAAAAGTTGTGTTAGAAACAGACTGACAGATGAGCATTTCCTTTCCTTTGGCCCCCTCTTTAAAAAGTTTGCCCCAAATTGGGACATTAATGCATTACTGGTGGAGTTGTGAACTGATCCAACCATTCTGGCTGGCAATTTGGAACTATGCTCAAAGGGCTATAAAAGACTGCCTGCCCTTTGATCCAGCCATACCATTGCTGGGATTGTACCCCAAAGAGATCATAGATAAACAGACTTGTATGAAAATATTTATAGCTGCGCTTTTTGTGGTGGCAAAAAACTGGAAAAGGAGGGTGTGCCCTTCAATTCGGGAATGGCTGAACAAATTATGGTATATGCTTGTGATGGAATACTATTGTGCTAAAAGGAATAACAAACTGGAGAAGTTCCAGGTGAACTGGAAAGACCTCCAGGAACTGATGCAGAGTGAAAGGAGCAGAGCCAGAAGAACATTGTACACAGAGACTGATATACTATGGTAAAATTGAATGTAATGGACCTCTGTACCAGCAGCAATGCAATGACCCAGGACAATTCTGAGGGATTTATGGTAAAGAACGCTACCCACATTCAGAGGAAGGACTGCAGGAGAGGAAACATATAAGAAAAACAGCTGCTTGAACGCATGGGTTGGGGTGGACATGATTGGGGATGTGTTCTCGAAACTACCACACCAATGCAACTACCAACAATTTGGAAATAGGTCTTGATCAAGGACACATGATAAAACCAGTGGAAATGTGTGTCGGCCATGGGTGGGGGGAATGCGGTGGGTGAAGGGGAATGTAGGAGCATGAATCATGTAACCATGTTAAAAATGAATATTAATAAATGTTTAAAATTAAAAAAAATAAATTAAAAAAAAGTTTGCCCATCACTGAACTAGGGGTACTCTGTCTAGAGAAGAGATGTCCTGGGGGGACTTTGGGTGGCGGGAAGAAGGCAATGAGAGCTGGCTTCAGATGTTTGATTAACTTACAGGTAGGATAGGAATTAGATTTGTTCTGATTAGTCCAAATGGCAGAAGGATGAAGAAAAGATGGAACTTGCAGAGAAGAAGATTTTTGTTCAATATAAAGAAAAATCTTACCTATAATTAGGTCTGTCTGAAAGATGACTGCTTTGCTTCTAGTCAGAGAAGTCTCAAGTTGAGTCTGGATGTAGACCAAAGGATGCTATAAAGCAGTGTTGGTGAAGCTTCAAGCTGCCTGTGAGCCTCCCACATTACCCCAGAGAGTGGTGGAGGGAGAAAGTGCTCCCTTTGGCCAGCAGGGCATGCAAAAAAATGTCCTCAGACACTGGGAAGAGAGGGACTGGAGCAGCTCCCCCTGTGCCAATACTTTGCCAACGCTGCTATAGAGAATATTCCTATTTATGTGCTAGTTGAACCAAGTTTCTCTGTGACGTCATTTGGGTTTTTTTTTTTTTTTTTGAGCAAAGACTCTGGAATGGTTTGCTATTTTCTTCTCCAGCTCATTTTATAGATGAGGAACTGAGGCAAACAGAGTTAAGTGACTTGCCCACGGCCACATAGCTAATGAATGTCTGAAGCTGGATTTGAACTCATGAAGATGAGTCTTCCTGATTTCAATTTGGATCTGTACTGAGGTCATCCTGATTTCAGGCTTGGCACTGAGTCAGACATGACTGAAATGACTGAACAACAACAAGAAGAAGGCAATTTTGTTCAGGTAGCAGTTGGTCTGAATGATTTCTGAAATTCCACCTAATTCAGGGATTCAACAAATCTATAAATTAATAGTGGTTTTCTTGTGGAATTCTGAAGATTTCTAGTGAATAATTCTAACATTGGTTTCTATCTTTACTTAATTACTTATATTTATTAATAGTGTTCCTAAAAAATCAAAAACCCTTTTAGTATAGCACTTTAGTCATCTGGTAGAAGCAGTTTCTTTATATTCTGGTTCATATTCTCCATTGAGACATCTGCCTCAAAAAAGTATATGTTGTTCTACCAACCCTAAATGCCAGAAGATATATGGGCGCTACTAATCTTCTACCTATTTTCCTGCATCTCCTTATAAAACTTAATTTCTGTAAATATTTTAAAGTTTGGGTTTTTATTACATTTTCATGTTTAACTTTATAAACATTTGAACATTTTAAACCTTGATAATTGGCCGAGGCTTTTTTCTTGTGTAAACCAGTATTTAGATTGTAAGAAAACTCTTAAAAAGGGTAAATTAGAAAAGGAAAACCTGAGATGGTGTTACTCTGGTTAGCCCAGAGTGTTGATTAGCTAACCCTCAGAGAAACTCTGACTAAGCAGAGAGCTAATGACTTCTCCCTGCCTGGCTAGCCCTCTAGTAGAAGCTAGACAGAATGGCTTGTTGTTTCTTATAGAAATGGGGGACCTCCTAGGAGATGTTGGTTGATTCTAGTCAAAAGGAGTTTGACCAGTTGACCTCAGGAGGGAAACCCCTTTTGGTTGACAGAGAGACTATGGCTGTTCCCTCTTTGTCCCAAGAGAGTAGGAGAAAGAAAAGGGGGAGCAGAGATCTTTCTAGGATAAAGACACAAGATAATTGAAGATTGGCTTTTGTTCAGGTCTTCGCTTAATGCCTGAACTTTCCTTCTTGTCTCCCCCTGTGCAGACTCTGCAGGGAAGGAGACAATGATGGACACCTCAAGATTTGGCTTAACTTGAGGTTACTGAGAGCCTTCTCCCTTAAGGAACCCTTTCTCCCTTCAGGTCCCCTTCACCTATACAACAGTGACCTGACTGTGTAATAGTAACTGAAGGTTTTTAATAACATGTTCAAAGGGAAGGTATCAGGATAGAGGGAATTAGGATTTTGCTCTACACCTAAAGCACAGAGTGGATTTAAATCTCTCTCAGATCTGAGCTCAGGGCTCACAGGTTTATGGAGGTTTCTGTCTTCCTATCCTATGCTATTCCTATGCTAGGTTTCTTAAGTCAAAGTCTTTAGGAGTAGTCAACAAGTGAAGCATAGATCTTGATCTTTAGGCCTGGCTTAGCCTGTCTTTCTGGGTTACCCCTCAAGACAGGCATTCAGTTCAGCCAGCTCCTAAATCCCTTTCATCTGGTAGCATGATCCTCAGGTATCAGGGCAGAGGCAAGTGTTGGGAAAATCCCAGGAATAGATATGGTTTCCATCCTGAGAGGCAGAGAGCAAGCTCCTTTCACTCCCCAGTGAACCCCAAAGACCAACTTCTTTTCCCAGAAGTCTTTCCTCCTCCCTACTCCAATTGCCTTTGTTGTCAATCAAACCTTCTCCCAACATTCCAAACCATCTCTTTGCAATTTCCCCTAACGTATCATCCCCTTTCATGCAGTGGGCTATCCAGCTCACTGTCATGAACAATTATACTTACCCTTAATAATCCTATGCTATTTGCTAATCTAACCCCCGCAAAATAATAAAAACCTTATCTTCATCATGTTGTTCTAGATTCCTAACTATCTATCCTAAGCTAAGACATTTTGTAGGAAAGGTTTGGGTTAGGAATTTGGGGTTTACAAAATGAATACAGAAAATAAGAACCATTGTTGTAATACAATAACGTAAATAAAATCAATAATCACTACTATTTCTATCTTCTATCTTTGCAATCTTATACTAATACAACAATTTTCCATTTTATTCTATCACTATGCAAAACCAACAAAACCAATTCAACTATAATCCTTCCAATAACACAATTTCCAGCTAATACTGTTACATATAACTTCTTTAAAGATAACTATTCTGTTCTCTGGTTTCAAATACTATGGTTTCCTTATGTGCTAATCTAAACTAAATATATAGGGAATTCCTAAACTATTTGCTGTTAATCTAAGTTATTCTAACTTCCCTATCTGTTCTGTACATTCTTCGGTTTATATACCATATATAAGATATGATACAGTATTCACAATCTTATAACTACCATATGCAAACCTATGTTACAAGTATTTGTATATGTACAATTTTTACATCAGTCATATACACTGTACAACAATGATGTTATTTCTTACGCCCCGGTGTTAATCAAGCAGAAAAATTTTTGGTTTTTCTGTTTAAGACCTTATGCATTCTAAATAAGTATTTACACATTTTGCATTTCTTTGCAATCATAGACTCTTGTTTATCTACATGAGGTCAACAAATAGTCAGTTTTGTATTATGTATGTGTCCTTTTTTATGTACTGTTTGCATGAATGCTTACATCTTACTTTTTGACTCCTCTTCATTGTTGACTGATTGCTCTCTTCATTTCTTCCAAGCTATGTGTGTGTTGCATGTTTTCCCTAATGCGTGAAGTTATTTTTTGTTTTTATGCTATCGCTGCACTATCTTATGTAATTGTCTGGCTTATTGTCTGTCCACTTCTTATATATACAAATTTACAAAGTTCAGAGAGATTTTACTGTCTCTGTTTTCAGTTCAAAGTTTTTCTTCTGTCTTGTCTTGCTGCTTTTATTCTTTCGTCTTTTCATCTGGGCAGGTTTTTCTTACTTTCTTGAGTTGTTTTGTCCCCTTTGAGAGTATTTTTGATTGTCATCTAGACTTGACTGTAGTCTGTACTTGACTGATGATCTTTTCTTTTTTGAAGTTTTTTTTTTCTGGCACTATGATTTATTAGGACTTATTTCTACTGTTTCTAATTGATGTTCATTCTCAGCACTTTGTTTATCACTTTCATTTTCACTTTGATTTTCATTTGGGGTGTAAGGCTTGTAAAATTTTGTGTGAGAACAATGGATACATGAATTCTTCTCTGCTACCTTAATTGTTATGGAGCAGTTAATAAAACTTGAAATGGACCAACCTACTTTGTATCCGTAGTTGACTTTTTGCTAAAATTTCTTACATACATTTTATCTCCTGGTTTGATATTATATAATGAATAATCCAGTAGTGTAGCTTGTTGGATCACACCCATTTCATATAGTTCCTTTATTCTTGTTTGCAAGGCTTGTACGTACAATGCCAAAGTACAATCTCCTCCTACCATAGAGATATAGGCTTGTTTATAAGGTTTCCCTTGCCAGATTGGATGACAATAAAGTCTACACTCAGTCATCTTCTTAGATGGAATAGTGCTATGGGTAAAATCTCAGTCCATTTCAAGTGAGTTTCTGAACAGAGTTTTCCGAGGAGTGTCTTGACCTCTCTGTCACTTGACCTGCACTCTGAGGATGATAAGCTGTGTGTAAACTAGCTTTTATCCCCAGGTTTTGATATATTTGATTCAGTTTGGATTCTGAGAAATGAGACCCCCTTTTGGATCCTATCCTGGAAGGAATTCCAAATCTAGAAATAATCTCTTTTAATAGCACTTTGATCATGAATGCTGCTGAGTTTTTCTTGGATGGAAAAACCTCTGGCCATATGGTCAATCTGTCCACTATAACTAGGCAGTACTTAAACCCTTTGTCTGTAGGCATGTTGGTGAAATCCACTTATATACACTCAAATGGTGTGTAAGCTAAAGGTTGACCTCCCAACCCTTTGTTTTTGAACACTCCCTGATTGAATTTCATACATGTTTTGCACTTCTGACAGACTTTAATTGAATATGAGGATATTCCTGGTGTAAGCCAAATTCTTTGGACTACATCTATCACTCCCTGGGTCCCATAGTGTCCCTTGCTATATATGCAATTGCATATATGGTAAAAGAGCTTTCTAGGCAAGATGGGTTTGCCTGACTCTGAAAACCAAATACCTTCTATTTCTTTGGCTCCAAAGTTCTTTTTCCATGACTGAATTCCACTGTCCTCATAGGCATTTTGTAGATTTTTGTCCTCTAAGGCAGCAAAGTTCAATATGTGGACTGGGCCCTTTCTCATGGCATATTTGGTGGTAATATCTGCCCTATGGTTTCCTAATGATACTGGGTCTTTCCCCAATGAGTGAGATTTGCAGTGGACTACTGCTACTTCCTTAGACAATTGTATGGCCCCGAGAAGTGGCATTATTAGGCTTGCATGTACTATCTGTTTTCCTCTACTTGTAATGTATCCTCTGTGCTTCCATATCTCCCTGGTGGCATGTATTATTGAAAGTACATACTTGGAATCTGTAAAGATATTCACCTTTTTATCTTTTCCAATCTGCCATGCCCTTATTAATGCCACCAATTATGCCCCTTGAGCACTCATGTCTTTTGGCAAAGATCCATACCATAGTGTTTCTGACTAACTACTGCTGCTCCCAAAAATCGTTCACCTTGATACATAAAACTAGATCTGTCTGTGAAAATCTCCATGTCTGGGCTTATCAATGGTGTATCTTTTAAATCCATTCTGGTCTTTTCCACTAAGGATATAGTTTCATCATAGTCATGTATCAGTTCTCCCTTGAGTGGTAACTCTGGAGGTAGAGTTGCTGGGTTTAAAATGTTGCAACATTTTAATGTGATGTTCTCATTGCTTAGTAAGACAATTTCATACTGTGACAATCTTTGGTGTGTAAAAGCTTGTAAGTTACATTTTTTTCAATATTGCTTCTGTCTAGTGAGCAGAGTGAACATTAAGTTTGGATCCTAGCACCAAATCTGTGGATTTTTGAATCATTAATGCTATGACTGCCACTGCTCAGACACATAGGATCATGTCTCTGGCCACTGTATCTAATATTGAGCTATAGTATGCTATGGGTCTAAAACTGGGTCCTAGGCTTTGCACTAAAACTGCAGAAGCTACCCCTTGTGCCTCATGTACAAAGAGATGGAAATCTTTGTTATAATCAGGAATTCCAAGGACTGGTGCCATTATTATGGATTCTTTGAGTTTGGCTAGTGATTGGTGATGTTCAGCTGTGAGTCTTAAAGATTCTGTGACTTCTTTTCTAGTTAGTTCAGTGAGACACTTGGTTATTTGACTGTAACCAGGTATTCATTGTCTACAGAAACCTTTCACTTCAAGAATTGCTTGAAGTTACTTTTTGTTTTCTGGCACATTGAGCTTTTGGATATCAGCCACTCTTTTCTTTGAGATTTTTCTTGTTCCTTTTTCTAAAACGAATCCTAAGTATCTCCCTTGGGCATTAACCATTGCAGTTTAGATCTTTATACTTTGTGACCCCTTTTGTGTAGCTCTATTAGGAGTTTTCTATTGTCTTTAAGGCAAGCTCTCAAATTTGGACGGGCAACTCCAAAAAAATCCTTCTCCCAACATTCCAAACCATCTCTGTGCAATTTCCCCTACAATATTTCCCTTTCAACCTAGGCCATTACAATTGCAAAAATATAGAATTTGTAAGATCTGCAACCCTTTTGAAGGAATGTGATCTAATTATGGATGAAAGTAGAAGGAAAGACTTTTCAATAGAATGTGAGAAAATTTGCAACTATTATTTTTTCATAGATAAAAATTTAGTGTTATCTCTGCTAAATTTCTCTTCAACTGTTCCTAGAGATACAGGAGTTTGCTTAGGAATACAAAATATAGAATTTTTCTTATGGGTAATGGTAGGATTTGTTTGGCCATGTTTGCTAATATAATTTGTGGTTCTGTTTCCCTTTTGCTATATAGCTTTGGATTTTTTACTTCAAATATGAAGAGAAAAAGCTGAGTTTTAAAATATTTTTGTTAAGTTGACTTTGACTAGTGGATTGTTAAATTTGAATACATTAGGAAGTACATTAATCATGACAGAGTACAAAGTCCTTAATGAAATGTGTATTTACAAAAGAGCAGTGATAATCATGACCAATTTCTGGACTTGGTTTATATTAGAATCCTTAGTGTTACAGAAAAGTTAAGCTGAAACATCTCATTTAATATATTTAAACATTATAATTGACTTTATATATCCATGATGACACTGTATTTTTCTCCTATTTTTCTAGATTCTGTCAGCCTTCAAGAACAAATGTGCCCTATAACTCATGGAAGAAAAACTACAGGTCAAGACAACTTTGGGTTCCAAGTTGCCGAAGTATGGAACAAAATCTATAGGCAGTGCCCTACAATCAGTGCCGAATGGGACAGCTGTTAATTTATCGGGAAATTCTACAAATAGCAGTGGCAAAAATTTTGTTAAGCACAATGGCTCTATTAATATGTCTTCCTATTCTTTTAACTGGAGAAAGTCAAATAAATACCAACTCAGTGAGCAAAATACTAGGGACTCTCACTCTAACCATAATTCATATGACAAACTAGTTGACCCTGAAAAACATGTTAATGATCAAGGAACATTTGGTAAAAGTGGATTAAAGAGAGATTTGAAGAGTGTCTCTTTAATTACATCAAAGATAGCAAAACCATCAAACATGTTTGTTTCATCTTCAGAGGAGTTAAACCAAAAGACTTTGTGTGGACTATCTAGTTCAGGTAAATTCACCAAAGCCTCATTATTAGGAAGGACTTCATATTCTTCACTTAGTGCTCCAAAATCACAGTTAAATGGATTTTATGGAAACAGACCAACTATTAGTATGCAGAGGCCTAGAGCAAACTCCTGTACTACGAGGAACAGTTCTGGAGAAAGTTTAGCACAGTCTCCAGACAATATTAAATCCTTTTCCTGTGAAAAAATAGTACGGTCACAAAGTTTTTCACATTCCGTTCAGAAGTCTTTCCTTCCACTTTCATCCATAACTAGATCACATTCCTTTAATAGGGCTGCAGATCTTACAAGGCCTTATCAGAACCAACAGTTATCCATTAGAGTACCTCCAAGGTCAAATATGCAGTCAAAAAATGTAAAATCAGAGGTACTCAATAGAAATGAACACTTAGCATTTGGATTTAATAGATCCTATGCTGCTCTATCAGGCTCTGGTTTAAAGAAATCAACTTTACCAAATGGCTCAGGGGTGACATCTTTTGATTATAGACTGGGTCGAGCCTCTCTACTGAACTCAAGCAGATCACAGTTTACTGGGAAGATTTTAGTGGATGATAATAAAAATTCAACTGATGACAAATGCATATTGGAAGATTCCTCAGTATTGGCTAATGATGTAGCTATTGAGAAGGAAGACGATTCAATTGAAAATTATAGTTCTAGAACAGAAAGTAGCCAGGGCATAAATGATAACATGCTGGAAGATGATGCAAAAGTCAGATACCTGAGTGATGATGTGGATGAAATATCCCTTTCATCTTTGTCTTCTTCTGATAAGAATGATTTAAGTGAAGACTTTAGTGATGATTTTGTAGATATAGAAGACTCAAATAGAACTAGAGTAACACCGGAGGAAATCTCACTCAAAGAGGAAAAACTTAGAAATGTTCCACGAGTGGATCCATTTGATTCTTTGAAAGAAAGTGAAAAACCCTTTGGTAAAACTGATGAATGGATAGATATCAGTGTTCCAGGTAAGCATCTTCATTTTGTCTCCTCTAAAAAATTTATGTTAGATGTTTTAGTAACCAAATTTTTTGCAAGCATAGTCTTTAAGAATTTCAAGTAAATATTCTTTACTAGGCCTATCTTAAATCAATTTTAGACTCAAGGCTGAGTGGGCAAAGTAATCATCTCCTTTTGGAGGCTAGGTGGCATAGTTAATAGAGTGCTGGACCTGAAGTAAGGAAGACCTGAGTTTGATTTTTCTGAGACATTTAATAATTGTGTGGCCTTGGTTAAGCCACTTTTATTTGCTTCCATTTCCTCATCTATACAATGAGAAAAATAGCATCTGTTTCTCTGAATTGTGAGGATCAAAAGAGTTAATATCTATAAACACTTTGCAAACCTTTAAGTGCTATATAAATACTAGCTACCTAGTGTTTTCCTTCTAGTATTTATATAGTTATTTAGCTAGTCAGTTAGG
This sequence comes from Gracilinanus agilis, assembly GCF_016433145.1. Classification (NCBI taxonomy): domain Eukaryota; kingdom Metazoa; phylum Chordata; class Mammalia; order Didelphimorphia; family Didelphidae; genus Gracilinanus; species Gracilinanus agilis. The sequence continues at coordinate 685,580,956 of NC_058131.1, forward strand.
CTATCCCATCATTTTTACATTTTCTCTTTTAAAGTCTCTGGATATGGGTTCATACTTTTTTCTAACTTCTTGTTTTAGTTGTATGACTTGGGATTTTTGAGACTAGGCAAGAAAGTACTAATCAAAACTATTTTTCTTTACATGTAAAATGACTATACACCAATGAATGATGTAATTTCAAGCTTTATAGGTAGTGTTATAAGGTAGTGACTAATAGTAACTGAATTTTATATACTACTTCAAATTTTGTGAAGCACTTTATATACATTGTAGCATTTGAACTTCATAACAAATTGGCAGCTACCAAGTATTTTTATTCTCATTTTATAGATAGAAGTTTAGACTTAAGTGCCTTGTTCACAGATTATAGAGGATTAGTTGAGATTTGAACCCAGATCTTTCTGAACTCAGGTCTGTCATACTCTTCATTTTGCCATTCTGTCTCTAAATAAAATGTTTTACTTTGCATTTTCTTTATTTTTTAAAAATACTAGTATTTGGCATAGTGACCAGCAAATAGTAGGTGCTAGTTAGATATTTATTGATTGATTTATATTATAAGGTGCTTAACAGGTTTAGTACCTTATTTAGAAATGTATTGTTTTTCACACTGTCATCATGTTTAGGTTTCTATACATTCTGTTAAGTGGTGAATGCTTTCTGGGTTGCTCTCCAAGATAGTCTTATAATTTTTATAGAATCTAAAAATCTGTAGCCACCTTATTCAGTGCTTTGTTACTGTTACTGAAATCCTATTTAATTTATTTCCATCTATTTGTCATATATCCTTCCTTTTTAAAAATACTACTTATGCTTTAAAAATTTTTTTGAGTTCTAGATTCTCTCCCTCCACCTCCTCCTCCACCTATTGAGAAGGCAAACCATATCAGTTATACATGTGAAATCATGTAAAACATTATCATATTAGCCACATTGCCAAAAAAAAAAGGGCAAGAAAAACAAAGCAAAAAAATTATTTTTCAGTTTATACTCGGTTCATCAGTTCTCGTTTTGGAGGTGGATAGCATTTTTTATCATGAGACCATTGAAATTATTTTGGATCATTATATCTATCAGAGTAGCGAAATCTTTTATAATTGATCAGTGTTACAAAATTGCTATTACTGTATACAGTGATCTGGTTCTGCTCACTTCATTCTGCACAGTTCATATAGATCTCAGGTTTTTCTTTTCTTTCTTTTTTTTTTTTTAAACCCTTTCCTTCCATCTTGGAATCAATACTCTGTATTGGTTCCAAGGCAGATGAGTGGTCAGGTCTAGGCAATGAGGGTCAAGTGACTTGCCCAGGGTCACACAGCTAGGAAGTGTCTGAGGCCAGATTTGAACCTACGACCTCCTGTCTCTAGGCCTTACTCTTAATTCACTGAGCCACCCAGCTGCTCCTGATCTCAGGTTTTTCTGAAACCATCCTCTTTGTCATTACTGATAGGACAGTACTACCTTATTACAATTACATACCACATCTTGTTCAGCCATTCCCCAATTTATGAGTATTCCTTCATTTTTCAATTCTTTGCTACCACAAAAAGATATCATAAATATTTTTGTATACATAGGCCCTTTTTCTTTGATCATTTTTGGTATATAAAGCTAGTGGTGGTATTTCTGCATCAAAGATAATACACAGTTCTATAGTATCTTGGGCTTAGTTTCAAATTTTTTTAACAGAATGATTAACTGAATTTGCAACTCCCACATATTCTTGTAAACTCTAGAAAATGTTTTTTTTTAATGGAGAGATTTTGTGCAAATAACATTTAGGGGGATATTAGGATTTCAAAAGGGGTAAATTTTATTCTTTATAATGTACAACTATAAGATAAGATTAAGTGGAAAGGTTATAGAATTTTAAAGCCAAAATAAACCTTAAACTATGCAGAATATTCCCTATTTTTACAGAAGAGGAAATTTGAGAACCTTGAAGTTGAATGACTTGGTCAGTATCCCATAACTAGGCAGTGGAAGATTTAAATTTAGAACTCTCAATCTCTTGTCTCTTAGTCTAATGTATGTCAGATATATAAGTTGATAGCACATGCTCCACTGATACCATTCAAAAGAGACCTTCTGGCAGTATATAGTAAAACAAAATATTTGGGCTTTTCTATAAGTATGTGTCCCTATAATCTCAGTCTTCAAGTGTTGTATTTCCAAGCATCATAGGATTTAGAGTTGGAAAGAACTCAAGCCATCTAGGCCAACCCCTTTATTTGGTAAATAAGAAAATTGAGACCTATAAAGCTAAGGCATCTTAACCTGTAGTCACACAGCACAAGGATTTGAACCCTGGGCTTCTAATGCCAAATTCAATGGTCCTTCTCACTGTACATATGGACTGCCTTTATGTTTTCATTAGGAGTCTGTAGATAGAAGACCTCAAGGGATGGGAGAGGGGTTGGGAGACAAAATGGAAGGTCAGAGAAGGATTAAGTAGAATGATGCTATATGCTTCATACAGAAGTAAAGGTCAGAGAGGAATTATTAAATTCCTTACATATCAGCAAATTTTATTAAATATATTATCCATGTTATAAATGCTTTTTCAGTAGGGTTCTGCTTCTGTTTTAGTTGTTGTTGCTTCTTTGGGCTAGCAGTTATAGCAAGGTCCATCATTCCATTAGGAGGAGTGATCATTAAATTGTCTTCAAGCCAGTCTTTGTATTCCTCCCTCAGTAGCAGTGAGAACCTTAAACATGTGACTGTTTACTTGCAATATCAGGGCTTCTAAGTGTTTGTTCTACTCTGTAAAATGACGTGAGAGAGTAATGGGATACATAGGGGTAAGCCAAGGGATAATCTGGGGTATAGAATTAAGGAGAAATATTGAGTTTGAGATGCCTGTGAGACATATAATTAGAAATATTTGATATGTTTAGTATATCATAGCGATGTAGGACTGGAGCTTACAAAGGAGATGGGAAATGAATATATGGATCTGGGAGTCATCTGCATAGATTCCCTAGTTAAACAGTGGGAACCAATGAAATTATCTAGATTGGGGATTCTTGGCCTTTTTGTGTTTCATAGACCCCTCTGACCATCTGGTGAAGTCTCTGGACTCCTCAGAATAATGTTTTTAAATAATAGGATATGACGGATTTCACTTAGATGTTCATGAATGTAAAAATATAATTTTTCACATCCAAGTTCACTGACTTCTTGACATCTATCCCCAGATTAACAATCCCTGAACTAGGAATTATGTGGAATAAGTCAGGAAGTTACTTCACTCTCCTAAATCCCCCCCAAAACAACTAAAATAGTGCCTCAAAGTGAATTTTTGGCAGAAATAATTAAAAGCCAGGTAAAGCAATTGTCCATCACAAAACAACTTGAGAGGCCACTAGGAAAGACCTTATTTACCCGAGTGGTAATCTGGCTAGAGTAAACTGTACCTACTCTGTATCAGTAAAGAGTAAGCCCTGTGGGCAGACATGTGCCCACTGATGATGTCTGGTGGCTGATTGTGGGCATGTTGTGGGATCCTCTTATGGCTCTGGATATGGGTCTGAGATGCATTGACAAGATACGGTCTCAGGTTGTGGCTGCAGGCAAGGAGAATCAAGTATACACTAGTGAGAGTAGTTTAAAAAGAACAGGGCCCTGCTGATTGTTGTGGCCACTCATAGAAGAGTGGAGCCCGTGATTTAGGGATGAGCTGATGAATTTGACCACTAGAGGGACCACAAAGAGAGTATTTGTGGTGGCAATTATGTTGTGGGCTCTTATCTCAACTAAGGGACAGAGAATAGTCCCTGAGGTCACTCATAAATTAAGGTATGACCAAGAGGAGCAGTGACCATATCTGGTCTTGCATCATAGAACATTGGAAAAAAGCAAAAAGTCAAAGATCCCCCAGATAGAGCTTAGAAAACAGCAGCATGAAAAACCCAAAACCTAAAATATCTCCCACATTGCAGAAACAGAACCCAACTCTAACATTAAGTTAGCTGCCAAGAAATAGGTCATTAAAAATGTGTAAACAATAGATAAGAACTTGACCATACAGAGTTACTTTATTTTGGTGATAGATAAGGTCAAGGTTCAAACTTAGAAGAAAACAATGAAGTCAAAACAGCTACTTGTAAAGCTTCAAAGAAAAATGTAAAATGGTCACCAGCCCCAAAAGAGTTCTTAGAAGACCTTAAAAAGAATTTTAAAAATTAAAGAAGATAGGTTGAGGAAAATTTGGGAAAAGAATGAATAATGCAAGAAAATGTGAAAAAAGTCAGTTGAACTAACTGGAAAAAGAGTTACAAAAACTTACTGAAGAAAATAACTTCTTAAAAATTAGAATTGGACAAGGGGAAACTAATGATTTCATAAACATCAAGAAATAATAAAACAAAATCAAATGAATGAAAAAATAGAAGACAATAAGAAATATCTCATTAGAAGAAACAATTGATTTGAAAAACAGATAGAGGACAGATAATATAAAAATCACTAGTCTGCCTGAAAGTCTTAATCAAAAAGAGAGTCTACTCACTATACTTCAAGAAATTATTAGGGAAAATTGTCCTGAAATTTTAGAACTAGTGGGCAAAATAGAAATTTGAAACATCCACTGTTTACTTCCTGAAAGATATCCCATAATGAAAATTCACAGGAGCATTACAGTGAAATTTCTTTTTTTAAAATTTTTATTTTGAATATTTCCCATAGTTACATGTTTCATGTTCTTTCCCTCTCCCCCAAGCTCCCCAAACTCCTCTTAGCTGACATACAATTCCTACAGTGAAATTTCAAAGCTCCCAGATCAAAGAGCAATAAAGAGATACTATAAGCAACAAGAGAGAAGCACTTTAAATATTATGGAGCTGCAGTCAGTTTAACATGAGATTTTGCATGTTCTATATTAAAAGAACAAAAGGTTTGGAATATGATATTCCAAGGAGCAAAGAAGCTGTGTATGCAATTAAGAATAATCTACCCAGCAAAGCTGAGTATAATTCTGTAAGGGAAGGAATAGATATTTAATGAATTAAAAGATTTTCAGATATTCTTGTGGAAAAGACCAGAACTGAACAGAAAATTTGATTTAAAAATACTGGAACCAGGAGAAACATAAAAAAACGTAAACATGAAAGACTAATCATAAATGCCTTAATAAGGAAAATGATTTTTATAGCTCTTAAGAATACTATTATTACTAGGGTATTTCAAAAGAATATTCACAGATAAAGGGTTTAAGGCTAGGAGTTAAATTGATTCTGTTAGGATTATCCTAAAAAATAAAATTGGGTAAGGAGAGATAAATGGAGTAAATTATCTCATATAAAAGAGGTGCGAATGTAAAAACTGTCAGTGGGGAGGGGAGGAGGGACTGGAGGGCAGGTATTGTAGGAACCTAATTCTTATCAGAACTGGGTTAAAGAAAGGGAAAAAACATATACATCCAGTTGGGTATAAAAGTCGTCTTAAGTTATAAAAGAATACACGGGCAAAGGAATAGGATAAAAGAGGAACTTAGGTGTGCTGAATTAAGAAATAGGAGGGCAAGGGGATAGGATAAGGGAGGGACTTTTAGAAGAGTCTGTGGGTTTGGGAAGCAGTGGTCAGAAGTAAATAAGACTTCTAAGGAGGGATAGGGAAAAAAGAGAAAGAAGAATAAACAGTGGGGAAAAATAGAATAGAGAGAAATATGCAACTAGTAATTATAATTTTGAATGTAAATAGGTTGAACTCACTCCTAAAATAGAAACAGAAAATAATGAATCAAAAAAATAGAACCTGAAAATATGTTGTTTATAAGAAACACATTTTAAAATGAGAGATACACATAGAATAAAAATAAATTCTAGAGTAGAATTTTTGATGTTTCAGCTGATATTAAAAAAAGCAGGGGTGTCAATCATGATCTTGGATGAAGTTAAAGTAGATTTAATTAAAAGAGGTTAGCAGGGAAACTACATTATGTCAAAAGGTACCATAGATAACAAAGTAATAATACTACTATGCAAATACTAAACTAAATATGCTATGACATTAAGGTTTATAAAGGGAAAGATAAATGAATTACAGTTGAAAATAGAAAAAGTTTAGAAGTGAGTTACTTTAACCTTTCCCTTTCGGAGCTAGGTAAATCTAACAAAAAAAATAAGAATAATGTCAAGGATAGGAATAGAATTTTAGATAAACTAGGTATGATAGACTCTGAAGAGAATTGAATGGGAGCAGAAAGGAATATACCTTATCTCAGTGATACTTGACATCTTTACAAAAATTGACCATATAGAAGGGCATAAAATCCTTGCAGTCAAATTCAGAAGAGCAGAAATATTAAATGTATTCTTTTTTTCAGGTCAAGGTACAATAGAAATTGCATTTAATAAATGACCCTGTGAACAGATTAAAATTTTATTGGAGACTAAATAACTTAATGTTAAAGAATGAATGAGTCAAAGAAGGTTGAATGAACAAGTCTTTTATTAAAGAGAATGATAAGACACTAAACCAAAACTTATGGGATGAGGCAAAAGCAGAACTTAGGGGGAAATTTATATCTCTAAATTCTTACATCAATATGGAGAGAAAGGGCAGATTAATGAATTATGTAATTAGAAAAAGAAAACCATTAAAAATCCTCAATTAAATACCAAATTGGAAATCCTGAAAATTAAAGATGATATTTATAAGATTGTATATAAGAAAACCATTGAATTAACAAAAGTAGGAGTTGGGTTTATGAAAAAAATAAATAAACCATTGGTTAATATGATTTACAAAGAGAGATGAAAACTAAATCAGTTTTATTGAAAATGAAAAGAGTGAATTCATACCACTAATGAAGATGAAATGAAAACAATTATTGGAAGTTATTTCACTCAGTTATATGCCAATATATATTTAACAACTTAAGTGAAATGGAATACTTATCAAAAATAAACTGCTCAGAGTAACGAGAGGAAATAGAGCATCTAAATAATCCTTTTTTAGAAAAAAGAAATTGAACAGGCCATAATTGAGCTTCCTAAGAAAAAAGGATAAGAACCAAATGGATTTACAAGTGAATTCAAACAAACATTTAAAGATCATAAATAAATTGCTTGAAGTAATAGGCAAAGAAGGAGTCCTACCAAACTCCTTTTATGAAACAAATAGGGTTGCTGATAACTTAAGCCAGAAAGAGTAAAATCAGAGAAAGACAGACCAATTTCATTAATGAATATTTATGCAAAAATTCTAAATGAAATTCTACCTAGGAGACCACAACAATATATCACAAAGATTATACATTGTGATCTAGTGGGATAGATACTAGGAATGCAAGAGTTGGTTCAATAGAAAGAAAATTATTAATATAATTGATATATCAATAATAAAAGCAACAACATCATATGATTATCAATAGATGCAGCAAAAGCTTTTGACAAATAAAAGTCATTTCTATTAATGGCACTTGAAAGCATAGGTATAAATGTGTTTTTCCTTAAAATGATAAGCATCTACCTAAAACCATTAGCAAGTATTATCTGTAATGAGAATAAACTTGAAGCCTTTCTTCCCATTAAGAAAAGGAGCAAAACAAGGATGCCTATTGTTATCAGTACTATTCATTATTGTACTAGAAAGGTTAATGATGGATGGTAATAATGAGAAGAAAAAACAATGGCAGAAATTAGAATGAGGTGAGGAAGCAACTCTCTATCTTTGCAGATGATATAATGATTGACTTGGAATATCCTAAAGATTCAACCAAAAAATTAGTTGAAACAATAAATTTACACAGTAGTAGTATATAAAATAAATTCACATCAGTCATCAGCATTTTTATATGTCAACAACAAAGCCCTGAAAGAGATAGTAAGAGACAATTCAGTTAAAATAACTGTAGAGAATATAAGGTACCTAGGAGTATACCTGCCAATACAAACTTAGGAATTATGTGAACATAATTATAAAACACTTTTTAAATAAATAAAGTCACATTCATATAATTGGAAAAATATTATTTGTTTGTAGGTGGACTGAGCCAACAAAATAAAAATGACAGCTCTACTAAAATCAGTCTATTTAGTGCCATTCCAGTTAAACCACCAAACATTTTTTTTAACAAAATCCATTTTAAAAAGTCAAGAACATCAAAATAATTGATGAAGAAAAAAATGTAAAGGAAGGAGGTCTAGCAATAATAAATCTTAAATTGTATTATGAGGTGATAATTATCAAATGATCTTGTATAAAGATACAAATTATATACCTGTTTGATAAACATAAAAGTCTTAAGCTTTTGGGATAAGTACTCCCTGTCTGGTAAAATAGTTGGAAAAACTGGAAAGCAGTCTGGCAGAAACTAGGTATAGAACACTATCTGACACCATTTACCAAGCAAGATGAGGTCAAAATGGATACATGACCTAGATAAAAAAGGAAATAATATAAATAAATTAGAACATGGAACCTATTATCTATCAGATTTATGGATAGGAGAAGAATTTATGAATAAACAAGAGATGGCATTGTGAGATATAAAACGGATAATTTTGATCACATTAAGTTAAAAAGATTTTGTACAGATAAAACCAATTTAGCCAAGATTAGAAGGAAAGCAGAAAATTAGGCGGAAAATATATATTTTATATGTATCATATAATTTATACATAATTTCTTGGATAGAAGGCTTTGTATTTCAAATATATAGAGAATGGAGTCAAATTTATAAGAATGGGTAAATTGATAAATGGTTAAAGGATTTTAACAGGTAGTGTGGAAAAGAAATTGAAGCTACGTAAGTCATATTGTTGATTAAAGAAATACAAATTCAATGACTTTCAGATAATCTCTCACCCCTGCCTTATTGGCTAAAATGATAAAAAGGAGCAGACAAAGAAATCAAAAATATCAATAAGCACATGAGAAAGTGTTCTAAATCTCTAATAATTAGAGAATTGCAAATCAAGCAGATTGGCTAAAATGATAGCAGGGGAGAGTAATGAATGTTGGAGGGGATGTGGCAAAATCGGACGTTAATGCACTGCTGGTGGAGTTGTGAACTGATCCAACCATTCTGGATGGCAATTTGGAACTATGCTCAAAGGGCTATAAAAGAATGTCTGCCCTTTGATCCAGCCATACCATTGCTGGGATTGTACCCCAAAGAGATCATAGATAAACAGACTTGCACAAAAATATTTATAGCTGCGCTTTTTGTGGTGGCAAAAAACTGGAAAGCAAGGGTATGTCCTTCAATTGGGGAATGGCTGAACAAATTGTGGTATATGCGGGTGATGGAATACTGTTGTGCTCAAAGGAATAATAAACTGGAGGAATTCCATGTGAACTGGAAAGACCTCCAGGAATTGATGCAGAGTGAAAGGAGCAGAGCCAGAAGAACATTGTACACAGAGACTGATACACTGGTAAAATCGAATGTAATGGATGCCTGTACTGGCAGCAATGCAATGACCCAAGACAATTCTGAGGGATTTATGGAAAAGAACGCTACCCACATTCAGAGGAAGAACTACAGGAGTGGAAACACAGAAGAAAAACAAGTGCTTGAACACTTGGGTTGATGAGGACATGATTGGGGATGTAGACCCGAAAAGACCACACCAATGTAACTATCAATAATATGTAAATAAGTCTTGACTGACCACACATGTTACAACCAGCGTAAATATGAGTTAGCTTAGGGGTAGGGTGGGGTTTGAGGGGGTGAAGGGTAAAGTAAAAACATGAATTATGTAACCATGGAAAATTTTTCTAAAAATAAAAAATTAAAAATATAAAAATAAAATAAAATGATAAAAGGGGGAAATGATAAATGTTGGAAGGGATGTGGAAACATTGGGATACTAATACATTGTTGGTGGTCCTGTGAACTGTGATCTAGCCATTTTGGAGAGCAATTTGGAATTATACCAAAAGAGTAATAAAACTGTGTATATCCTTTGACCCAGCAATATCACTATTAGGTCTGTTTCCTAAGGTGATCAGGGAAAAAAGGAAAAGAATCTATATGTTCTAAAATATTTGTAGTAGCTCTCTTTATAGGGACAAAGGGCTGGAAATTGAGGAGATGCCCATCAGTTGGGGATTTAGTGAATAAGTTGTACTATATGATTATGATGGAATACTGCTGTAAGAAATGATGAGCAAATTGATTTTAGAAAAACTTGGAAAGAATCGCATGAAATTTTGCAGAATGAAACAAGCAGAACAAAGAGAATATTATATATAGTAACAGCAATATTGTAATTGAGTATTTGAGTAAAAGAGTAATTGAGAATGACTAAGCAATCTGGAATAATATGAATATTCAGATCAACTACAAAGGATTTTTGAAGGAAAATGCTTTGTACCTCCAGAGAAAGTACCTGATATATGGAAGTATGTATTCGTGTGTGTATGTGTGTGTGTGTTTCAAATATTGGCCTTCTCTCGTGTGGATTTGGAAGGGAGGAATGGAAATAACTCAGGACCTAAAATGTAACAATAAAATAAATACTTATATATTAAAAAAAAATCTTGAGCTGGAGAGAGATTTTAGAGAGCAATGGACATTACAGACAACCCTCAGGTACAATGATACATTTTAGTCTTATGTCATGTTTAATCTATGCTTTTGAAAAAATTTTCTTTTTGTAAAAGATTGATGAATATGAAATGGCAAATAGTTGCTTTGAAATAGACTATCTTTTTTGTCTATTATATTGGCATTTTAAAAGAGAAGTTTATTTGTAAAGCTTAAATATTCAGAGTAATCACTGAAAAGTTTTTCCCTTTATACAGATTATTTTTCAGTGTAGACTAGCACATACTCTACTTGCATATTTAATTTAATATTTTTATTTCAGCATTTTGCTTACTTGTAAACATTTTACAATAGAAGCTATCCTCTTAGAGTATCAGTCTGATGAACCTCTTTACTGGCAAATCAATATATAGCGATAATGGGATAAAAACTGTCATATTATGAGTTCCAATGTTAGTGACTAGGGATGATCACCTTTCCTTTTAAGTTTCCAGAATGTCATTGGAGATGGGAACCTAGACTTGGCAATACCTCTATAGAGTATAATTTTTGCCTTAAAGTTGTTATTTTTGTGCTTTGTTGGTGAAACTGGTAAGTTGTGACTGTTCCCTGATCCTAAAGATTCTTAAATAGACAGAAGATGCTGTTAAAATTCATGACAATTTGAGGACCCTTCAAGAATGGTAGTAGTCATAGTGCAAATTTCATATAGATATTTAGACAGTGACGCAAAATGCTTCTAATATATGGGTGATTTCCCAATCTTGATTCTCTAGCTATTAATTGAAAGTTAATGTTTTTGAAAGCAGACTGCTAGGAGAATTTTTTATTTTTATATGTATTAATAATTAGGTGAATAGAACTAAGTTGTGTGTTTTTTTTAGAATTAAAAATATCTGGCAAGCAGCATTACTTATTATTATTAGTGTTCAGAATTTGAAAAGTATTATATTGAATGGAATTTGATTAATTTTTGCTAAAATCCACAAAATTACTAGAGACAATTTGTTAAAGTTTTAGAAAGTTTTTGGTTACTTCATTGTGTTGTTTTTTAATGCCTTTCCCTCCCCCTTTTAATTAGAAGAAGACAAGAGTGAATGCACTAAGCGTACTACAGGGAATACTTTGATTTCTCCAGACATGGATTACAGAGCTGGTTCTTCATTTGAGCTCTCCCCATCTGATAGCTCCGATGGAACATACATGTGGGATGAAGAGGGTTTGGAGCCCATTGGAAGTGTCCATCCATGTGGAAGTTATGAATCTTCAGAAATGAACAGCATAGTATGTATGGATTTATACAACTTAATTGATGTATTTCATTTTTCTGATTATTAAAAGATAAGAAATATTCGTTTTTTTGAATGTGTGACTTGGTCCTGTAACGGAACTTACATGTTAGAGAGCTCCCAAAGTATCTGGCATTATACTCTGAAGTAGAAATAGAGGACCAGTGCAGAACACAGTCAAGACATGACCCTGCATGTCATCATAAACTATTCAGTACATGAGTTCTTTGAGCATTTTATTCTTTGTGCCATCTTGCTAGCTTATTTTTATGGACTTGCTACTTCAGCATTTTGACAGCTTTTCATCTTGTCTGATTCTTGTCCAGTTCCCTGCATAAGTTCTACAAGAGATTAGAGACCTTCTTATAGTTTCTTTTATATTTCTTTTTCTTACTACATGATTGGCTCATCTTTTCTATTCATACATGGATTTGATGATGTCATTGTATTTTTATTAATGAGATAATATAACATGTGTTTAGCAATGTTAGGTAGGGGTCAGAATTTTTCATTGTTAAGTAATGTGACTTTGAAGAAATGTTAAGCACCATGTAATCCCTGGAAATGGATATATTTAGATTTGGAGTGGTCTGGAAATGTTGTTCAGTTATTTCAGTTGGGTCCTACTCTTCTTGACCCCCATTTGGGATTTTCTTGGTAAAGATACTGGAGTGATTTGCCATTTCCTTGTGCTTATTTTACACAAGAGGAAACTGAGGCAAACAAGGTCAAGTGACTTGCCCAGGGTCACAAAACTAGTAAGTGTGCCAGATCAGATTTGAACACAGGAAGTTGAGTCTTCCTGACTCTAGTCTGGGTGCTTTATTTACTCCATCACCTAGCTGTCCCTTGAAATGATGACCTTCATTTAAAAATCACAATTTATTTGTGGTGGGAGATTTTTTTAATATTCCAAAAGTCTTTTCAAATGCAAAACAAGAGTGAATTATAATTTTAGATTGTTTCATTAATATTCTCTGGGTACCAGCAATTAAAAAAATTTTTTTTGCTACCTTAGTCTGCTGTCTAGTGGAGAGCTTACTAAGGATCCATTCTTTGGTGGTTAGCAGGAAAGACTCAAATGAGTGAAGAATTGCTCACATTATGACATATAGTTAGGTAAACAACCTAGCAAGCTTGCCATCAGTAAGTATGTTTGGGACAGATAGTACAAATATACAATCTGAGCCCAGAATCAAGCAGGAAGAGGAGTAGGTTGACTTGCTTTCAGGAAATTGAAAAAAAATTTTTTTTAAATGATTCCCATCTTCTCCCAGAAATAAATTCCTATCTTCTTAATACTAACATTTTGCCAAATAATCAAAAATTAATGGCCCACAGAGGGCAATGGAGAGGTTACGGTTGGGTATGGTGGGTACTGGGAGAGAGTAACATAGCATATGGAACTTTGAATAGGAATTGGAGTAAAAGACATCTTTAGGGAAATACACGAGGCAAAGAAAAGATGGATTGGTCATTGCTGTCTTTGTGATAACAGAAGAAAGTGGGGAAAGCCCTAAGCATTTTTGAAGACTGCTTGTGATGAATTTCCTGAAGGATATAGACAAGAATGGAGGGGAAAACCAAATTGATTGGATTATAGATCCATTTGTTTATGACATCTTGCAGTGACTATCTTTGCCTGAATACAGCTAAGGAGCTTGTGGTATGTTCTTTGCTTTAAACCTAGAAGCTAGGCTGCAAAAGAGACTGCCCTAAAGAGCATGCCCTAAGGGCAATTGTAGACTTTGGGGGTAGAGGAGAGGTGCTAAACAAACAAGTGGAATCATATGATAATGTTGAAAGTGAGAAGTAAATACTCTAGGAGTGATTGGAGTGATCACCCTCAACCTCAATTTGTTTTCATTAACTACTCCAGATCATTTTATTGAGTACCAGAAGTATTGTTGGTATTCCTGGTCTATGTATTTTCTATTTAAGATTTTTTCCATAGGTTGACCTATAGATGCAAGTTCTATTTCTCAAACCAGGTTATGTAGTAAACTACAACCTATGTGGTGGAAGAGAGGCATTTATTAAGGAAATTTAAAAGTCTAGAGCAGGGGTTAGCAACCTTTTTGGCCCTCAAAAGAGCCAGATATGGCTGGAGAGCCATACATTGCCGACCCCTGGTCAACAGGATTTTCATTAACTGCCTAGTAATTGGGACTCCTCCCTGACTTCTTAAGCTTCCTTTCACAGCCTCAGTCTAGACCTATCCTGGAATTAAGTCACACTTCTGTACTTCCCTCTATTTTTCAGTACTAGTTTGAGCTTTTTCATGATCAGTATTCTAAAAGCCTGCTTAGAAGTTTTAACAGGAGGGATAGCTCTTGATAAATTGGTCCAGTGGCCCTGTAACGATACTACTTGATATTTCTTTGGTATACTGAGGTTTATAAACATTCTTATAGCAGAAAATGTAGAACTGGAGGGCATCTCAAAGGCCTCTGAAAGTATCTCCTACCTCCTCTGATCCCTACATTTTGTGCTTTACATAACATAATGGTCCTTACAACAACCCTTCAAGGCATGTACAACATTTTACAGATGATAAAATGGAGGAATGGAGGCTGAGGGCCCTCCAGCTCTCCCAGAAGAATCCATTTAATTTCTTAAATAAGAATTTGCCTCCTAGTCATATAGGATGTAGTCCACTGTGTCAGTTGACTAGAAAGGCAAGCCAAATAAATTCCTCAGCAAACCAATCTATGGAAAGGTCCTGGAGTATAAAATTCAAAATAATATGATCTAGGCTCAAAATTCTAGGAGCTTATCATTATACCCAAAAGATGTATTTTGTGGCACTTATGGCATAAACTTAGGGTGGGAGAGCCAATTCTAACTGTTGCTGCAGCCATTACTTCATTACTTTAAATGTTACACATAATCTTATGAGGCTCCGTGGTCTAGGAAATTATGAATGAAATAAATTATCAATCCCAAAACCAAAATTCATTTTATCTATATGTGATATACTAGTGTGTATATGTGTGTGTGACACACACCCCCCCCCACACACACTCCCACACACACATATACTCCTTACCATCTATCTTAGGATCAATACTAAGTATTGGTTCCAAGGCAGAAGGACAATAAGGGTTAGGCATTTGGTGTTAAGTGATTTGGCCAGGATCATACAGCTAGGAGATGACTGAGCCAAATTTGAACCCAGGACCTCCCATCTCTAGATCTGGCTTTGAATTCACTGAACCACATTAGTTGCCTTTGTACATATATTTGGACAACTTTTTTTTTTTTCAACACATTGTAAAATTTAAGTCTTGGCTAACTAGGTGGTATAGGGGTGAGATTATCTAGCTTAGAATCCAGAAGACCTGAGTTCAAATTTCTCACATGTTTAATAGCTGATTTACCCTGAACAAATTACTTAATCTCTATTTGCCCAAGTTTACTTGTCTGCAAAATGAACTGGAGGAGGAAATGGCAAACTACTCCAAGATCTTTGCCAAAAAAAAAAAAATACTCCAAATGGAGTCACGAAGAAACAGACAACTTGTTTTGATTAAAATTCTCTGAAGACTATATATTAATTTATAATTATTTATTAGTAAAAGTTGGAGCGAGAGAAAATCATGTACTCCTAATCTGAGTTTACCACACTTGTCTCTGTTCACTAACCAAAAGTTGCCGCACTAGAGACTAAGAGTTTCTAGCTCAAGAGAGCCAAGAGCTGAAAAGCCCCCCAAAAGACTTCTCTTTCTCCATCCCCTCTTTTATAAAGCCATTGAAGTCATTCCTTCTGGGTCTCTCTGGTGGGATGAACTTGACCTCAGTCAGGGACCAATGTTTCAGATGTCAGTAGTCATGGGACAAGAAGCAATCTTCTTCCTGGATAACAGTGAGTCAGGAGGTCTCTGGTGCTCTGGTGGCCTTCCATAGTACACATATGTACCCAATCAAAGGATGGGGCTGATACCGACCAAAATAGGTTTCCTTTTTTTAAAAAGAGGGGTATAATTTATATTAAATTCACAGATACTGAATGACAACAACAACAAACAGCAGCAACATTTAAATTTTGTTAATTATCGTTGTTGTGGTATATTTTAGTGAGATGGAATTTCTGATTTTTTCTTTTCTTAAGTTGACAGCTGATTATAAAAGGGTAGTATTATGCATGACTTTCATTTGATTCTTTCTGTCTCAAACATTATTCTGTGACTTAGCTAGTTCAGAGTAAAGTCTGATGGGGTTGGGGGGGAGGAATTCAAAATATTTACTGATTTCTAAGATATTGCCATTGCATTCCTTATTTTTTTTAAAGATCAGTCATAGTATATTACTAACTCATACCAATCTCAGAAAATCTCTTTTTTCTCATGAATTTCTAGTTAGCCAGTTTTACTTCATTATTTATGGAGCTGAATTTTCTATCAAAGTATAGTTTTCATGTTTTTCCCAACTAAAAATGACAAATCCTTTTGAATTAGGATTCTTTCATCTGACAACATTAGCTAAGCTACCTTTTCCAGCTCTGTGTCATCTACAAATTTAATTAGCACATTATCCATAATTTCATTTAAGTTCATGATAGAAATGTTGAATGTGAGTTCAGAAGAGAACTGGGGGTATAACTCTGTCTTTCCATAGTTCAAGAACTGACTATAACTTGACAGAAATAAATTATTGGGTGTTTTTGTGGGGAATGTAATAGTCCATTTAATTGTACTTTTATTTAGCTCATCTTTCTTCAGCATGCCCATAGGAACAGTAATAGGGAAGGTTGATAGGGGTAGGGTTTGGGATGAAAGATGAGTCTGTTCTTGAACATATTGAGTTTAAGATGGATAACTGGACAACCAGATCAAGCTATCTGAAAGGCAGTTGGAAACATGAGAGTTAAGGTCAGCTAAAAGGTTAGGGAATTCAGTCACAGAACACAGGAGAGATATATGATGATGGGGATGGATGAACTAAGCGATGGAGTTTTGAATATGGTGGAGATATTGGCATGTCTGTAGACAATACAGAAGCAGCTAATAGACTGGGAGACAGATTCATGTAATTGAAGAAAAGTAAGAGAATGGAGATGTTTTGCTGGAGGAGACAGGATGGAATGGGTTCACTTGTTTATGTAGAGGGATTGACTTTAGGAAGGAGAAGGCCCATTTCATCTTGTGAGCCAGGGGTGAAGGAGGAGGTAGAGGCAGAAGGCATCTTGGTGATGTATGAATAGTGAAGAGAGGAAAAGAGAACTCTAGGAGAACAGCCTTAATTTTTTCAGTGAATATAAGTCAAGATTCTCACCTGAGAGGGTGGGGATATAGGAGTCATGGGAAGTTTGAGGAAGAATGAAAAAGAAGAGTTGCTATGGTAAATGAGATGGCAAGTTAATTAGGGAAATGTAAAAGGATTGTCTAGTAGCAGTGAGGTGTCCCAGTAGAAGTTAGGAATTTGTAGTGAACTTAAGTGTCATAAAAACCTAGAGAGAATAAAGAATCCAGGAGGAGAGGATCAACTATATTAAAGGCTGCAAAGAGGTCAAGAAAGATGAAGCTCGAGAAAAAGACATTAATTTGGCAAATAAAAAATCCTTGGTGACTTTGAAAGGATCATTTTCAGATGATAGAAGTCGAAATCCAGACTGCAGAGAGTCTGGAAGTAAATTACAGGAAAGGAAGTAGAGGAACCTAGGCTATGTAGAGAAGATTTTGCTCTAATTATGTTTTGATTAACATAATACATAGAGGGGCAAGAAACCAAATGAAAATATAATTAAGGAATAAATAATGATTGGATTTAATCCCATAATAATTAAAACTTTTTTCCTACTGTTATTTCTTTTCTTTACTTGGAATCAGGATGACTTGAGTTTGAATGCTGTCTTTGATGCTTTAAGTTGTATAACTTTGTTCCAGGTACCTAACCTAGATGACCCTCTTTTTTCTGATAATGGGGACAATAATACTATCTACTTCATAAATTCGTTACTTATATAAAAAAGATTTTATACATGTGTATTTGTGTGTGTGTATGTATTTATATATATATATTTTATGTAAAAATATTTTTATATATACAAAGATATATATACCTATACATATATACATTTATGTGTATGTGTGTGTTTTGTACACTGTTAACTTGGAAAAAAACAGAGAACTATTAGATAGTCAGAAAAACCCAAGTCTTTAATCAGGATAGGAATAGGGCCAATATTTGGCCGCCACACAGAGCCCAGTGCCAAGATCTACACAGGGCCTAAACCCTGGGGACTCTGGGGACATATCCCTGGAAGAAGACACTGCACTAGATGCCAGCTCTGAAGAGGGACAGAATTTGGGGGTCTTTTACACCCTCTGGATAACTTGGTATGGCAAGCCTGTATAGACAAACTGCAAGCATGCTGCAAAGAGGTCTGCAGCCAGCTTTAAGAGTATCAGGGAAAGGGCCAAACTAAGAGCTGGGCTTCCTGAGAGAGGACTTTAATCCAATGGGAGAAACTTCTAAAACAAATAAATGCACTCAACATTGGGACTGTGTCCACAGATCCCACCCACACTAGGGCCCCCAAATAGTTGGTCAACCCAAAACAGGTATGCCTGGTACTGGGGTTTTTCATGTGCCAAGAGATGTCCCTTAGTTTCAGTATTCTAGGATTTAATCATTATATTGGCTTATATACTTCACTTGTTGTTTACTCTCATAAGATCTTTGGCATTGTTAACTTGGAAACAACACAGAACTATCAAAATAGAAAAACCTAGTCTAATCAGGAATAGGGATAAGGTTCAATATTTGGCCACCACACAGAGTCAAGCTTCTAAAAATAAAACAAAGGCAAAGGCTTTGGGACTCTGGGAACCATATCCCTCGGAGAAGGCACCAAACTAGATGCCAACTCCCCCAGGAAGAAGACACAGAGTTAAATGCTAACTCCTCCTTGGAGAAAGCACCATGCTAGAAGTCAACTCTGAAGAGGGACTGAACTTGGGGGTCCTTTATACTTTTCTGGAGAACTAGGTATGGGAAACCTGCAAAAGGGATTTTTGTAGCCAGCCTCAGGGGTATCAAGGAGAGGTCAACTATACCCATTACAAAGGTAAGGATCAAACTCAGGAGCTGGGCTCCTGAGAGAACTTTAACATAACAAGAGAAGCTTCTAAAACAAATAAAAGCATTCAACATTGAGACTTTGTCCACAGAATCTACCCATACTAGGGTCTCCAAACAGTTTAAGGGATTTAGTTCAACCTCAAACAGTTGTGCCTAGTATGGGGTTTTCTCCAAGGGCAGGGGTAAACTGAGGCATCCAAATTTCATGTTGATAGCATACATGACCATAATTCTTATATGCCTATTTTAGTACCCCAGGTGCGAGGTGATAAAGACCTGCTTCAGGGTGATCACAGTATCAGAAACAGGAGATTTGAAAGATGTTAACCAAGGCAAAATTTATAAGATTTGGCAATCAGTTACATGGGAAGGGGTGGGATGAGAGAGTATGGGGAGCGAAAGTCTAGCTGACAGTAATAGGGAAGTTTGGAAGGGAGAAGTATTTGGAAGATAATGAGCTCAGTTTTGGACATGATGTCCAATAAGCAATTAGAGAGGCAAGTCTGGAATTCAGGAAAGAAGCTAGAGCTAGATATGTAGATTTGAGAAGTGTCAGCATAGAGATGATAATTTAATAGTGAGGGAGAAGAAGAACCTGGGCTCATTTGAGGGTGACATAAAAGTGGATATTACCTGGGTGAAGGTTCAGCAAAGGAGGCTGAGATGAAGCAGTCGTATAGATAGGAAGAAAACCAGGATAAAAGTAGTGTTGTGGAATTTTAGAAAAAAGAGGATCAAGGAGAAGAGGGTGGATGTGTCAAAGGCTATAGAGAGGTCAAGAAGGATGAGGATTGAGAAAAGACTATTACATGACGTTAGAGAGAGTAGTTTTGGTTGAATAAGGAAGCTAGACTGTAGAGGGTCAGGAAAAGAGAGGAAAGGAAGTGGAGGTATTGATGATAGATAGCTTTTTGTGTATTTAGTAATTAGTTTAACTCACTTACTTATCACTCCTGGGCCATGAAGGTAACAGAAAATGGTTCTTCTTACTTCCTACTGATTTATATATCAGTGAAGCTTCAAAAAGACACAGACTATGTGAAGTGACTTTCCTATTAGCCAAAAATATAAAAGGTAGATAAAGGCAGCATGACATAGTAGATGGAAGGCTGGTTTTGGAGGCAAGAGGATCTTACTTTAAGGCATGTATTTGATGCATATTGGCTGTGTATGCACTACAACTCACTTAACTTTTTAGTACCTCTCTAAAACTTAAAATTAATGGTAGGACGAGGATTATATGAAATTAAGTGGTCTCCAGTATTTATTATATCTTGAGTCAGA
The DNA here is from genome assembly GCF_016433145.1 of Gracilinanus agilis. Taxonomy (NCBI): domain Eukaryota; kingdom Metazoa; phylum Chordata; class Mammalia; order Didelphimorphia; family Didelphidae; genus Gracilinanus; species Gracilinanus agilis. The sequence continues at coordinate 685,601,113 of NC_058131.1, forward strand.
AATTTATTTGCAAATATTTACAAATGGAAAGGAAGCAATAAAGAAGAGAAATGTGAGGGGGATAGAGAGGTTATCTAGCCTATCAACCTAAATGTTTTGCTTCAGGTCTGCTTAATCCAGGCAGAGATTAATTAGCTCTCAACCAGGAAGACTGGTAGTGAGTAACCATGCAGCCTCTGCCAAGTTGGAAGCTAGTCTCTCCAGAAGCTAGGAAAGGGGTCAGCCTTTTACTCACCCAACGAAGTAATCCAAGAGTCAGAGTCCAAGTAGAAGCTGATCTCTGAGCCCATGACCCAAGCCATAGTCTCCAATGAAGCTCCCTTGAAGACTACCTAAGACTATCTTCAGAAGACAATCTCTTCAGACTATCTTCTCAAAGACAATCTGTTCTGAAGGAGTTTGGGGCTTGCTTTTTAGGTGATTTCTTGTCCCTTCCCCTCTTTACAGGGACCAATCACAGTTTCCAAATTGTCTAGCACAGCCTAGGGGGCAGTGTCTGTAGGATCTACTTTTTACCTTCTGAAAGTTAAGTTCTTATCAAAAAGATTGCAGATTCTGGGCTGATTGAATTTCTAAGGGTGTGAATTCTCTAAGTACCTTGTTAGTTTCCCACCTAGTACTAAGTAGAGGGTTTAATCTTTTGTGATTCAATTCTAAAGTAGACAGGGGGGAGTTAATCCTGTCTTCAGTCTAGTAAGGTACTAAGTAGGGGTACTTAAATTAGTGTTAACTCAGGATAGACAATAGAGTAAAGAATTCTCTTTCATACTAATACAGAGCAGTTGTCAGACTATATCCCAGAGAGGACTTGTACATAGGGAACACCTTTCTTGCTTAACATACTTAATTATAAGGCCAAAGCCTTTACCACCCCATCTCCAAAAAAAAATCCCGTTTAATGTGGATGAAAAACAGAAAAATAGAATTTTCCATCTGGAAGAGGCCTCAAATAACATCTAGTCAAATTTCTTCACAGGTGAGGAAATGGGTCCAGCATTGTTTATTAATATGATCAAAGTCAAAGAGTAAGTGAATGGGAAAGCTAGAATTAGAACTCAAGATTTTTGGCTATCAGACTTTTTTTCTTTAGATAACTATTATATGAAGTTAATTTTCCATATAATTTAAGGCTTTGCTATTGCACCTTAATTTCTTGCAAATCATCTAATGTCAATGAACCTGCTTTAAAACTTAAAAATATCTATTATATTAATATTTGCCTTAGGGAATTCAACTTAAAATTTTTGTATTTAATTTTTTAAATAAGACAAGTCTTAATTATGAGTTGTACATAATATTCTCATGGAAAATTTTGTGAGATTTGAATCCTTATTTAATCTAAAATATCAGGCAAAATAAAATCTAGTTATAGATGATAGAATAGAAATAAAATGGAATGTAAACACATTTCAGAATTAGTATTGCAAAAAATACTCTAGTTAGGCTATTATAATATATTTTGATATATAGAAATCTGGTGTTATTGGTTGGTCCCAATCCCTTAACATGGCAGCAGAGTATCTTATTATTGTTGTGGAAATGATCAGAAATATGGATTAGATCATACTAGAGGTAATAGAGTTAACTTACTCATTGAGTAACTATAGGGTATTCATTGTTTCATGTCATCTTTGGAGGAGGGTTTCTAGTAGAATGATTCAGGAATTGGTGCTTAGATCTGTGCTCAGTTGCATAAAGTTATGGCACATAACTAGTAGAACTATTTGGAATGGGCCTGCTAAAGGGTTTGGACTAGATTAGAAATTCTTAATCTGGGACCTAATAATTAATTTAAAAAAAACATCTTTTGGTAATTTTCATTATTATTGGTTTCCTTTGTTATTCTCTGAATTTTATTTTATATATTTAAAAGTATGCTAGGCCAGGTCAATGATTGCTAAAGGGACTCATGAAACAACACAGATTAATAAACTCTGTGTTAGAGGATCCCTGAATATCTAGCTCCAAAATTGTTATTCTGTGAAATAATATTTATACTACTTACCTCACAGGACTGTAAGGAGTGTTTTGTATAAGCCTGTTAGCTCTAGGCAAATAACCGTCTTATTATTTAAGCATAATTCACATTTTGCTGAACATATTTTATATCAGATATAGATTTTACAACAGCAAAGAAATGAAATTTCACTTGATAAATGATCTATATCTTGGGATATAATATTGGAAGTTGTTTTGGGGTCGAAACTAATGTTTACCATTATGTAATTAAGTAGTAGGTTTGATTTGAGAAATTTTCTACTGTTTAGCAGTAAGCATTCAATTTATGATAAAGAGGAACATTCAAACTTGGAATGCTTAGAATGCTGTTCACCTTTTTTTCTATACACATTTTTTTTTTTACTTAGGCATTTAATAAATGTATGATTGTTGAATGAATTGTGACATAGCTCATTCACAAAATAAATTTCCAAGGCATCACGTGTCATAATAGCAGGCTGTAGGTAACTAAAAATGTGAAGACATCACAAATGTTGTATTGGAGGCACAGCTCACATAGCATTGAGAAGACCTAAATGTAGGTAAATGAAAACCTCAAAATAAAAATGTACTTAACCAATCTGATATGACTTCACTGAAAGAAATGTGTGTTAATACTTACAGAACTGGAAGGGACCTTAGAGATGGCCTCATCTAATCTCTTCATTTTGCAGATGAGAAAAGTGGAGATCCAGAGGTACTATTATAGCCCTGTCATTCCTAATTCAGATAAATTAAAGCAGATTAGTTAAGACTAGGGTATGTGTTCATTGGCTAGAATATATTATTGATATGGTTGTATGTTTGTGGCTTTTGAAAAGTTTAACTTATTAAATATAGTAATTATGGGTCTTTTCACATTATAGTATTTATTTTTGTTTGGTGTGCTGTTTATTGTTTAAGAAAAAATATGCAGAAAACTTTAAAAGAGAATGTTAAGATTGAGTTGACAAAGGTATTCATTTTCATTTTTAGAAATCAAAATTTTCATAGTATTGCTGTTATTAAATTCTCCATTCCAGTTAAAAATTGCACATTATAGACACTTAGATACTGAGATCTTGATGTCATGTTAAACAACAGTGAACACTGTTCCACAGTCTACAGGAAATTAAGCTTGTACATATTGGGAAACTTGCCTCAATTAACCAAGTGACAGAAGTTAAAATTAATCCAAATATGATATGAAGCATGATTTTAACTTGCTAGAAGGAAGAATGAATTATAGATAAAAGAATTTAGCATCTAGCCTTCTCATTTTACAAATGAGAATGCTGAGACTTAGAAAAATTACTTGCTCAAAGTTCACAAATATTAGAGAAAGGACATCATTCTTCATCCTTTGTCTCTAAGCCTCTAGTATTCTTTCCACCATACCAGAATTAATCTTTTCCATGATTTAGCTAATAAACCAAGCCTCTGGGCATGTTATATGGGGCTATTATAAGAACTTGGACATATTACTTTTGTAAGGAATAAGATTTAATTTATCATACTCTCATGGCTTCTCAAAACTATTACTGTATATATATTGGTGGGGCATGTATGTGTATTTGTGGGAGAGAGGAAGAGAGAGATAGAGAGGCAGCTGGAAGAGAGGAAATCCCAATAATTGTTTCCTCCTCCCCCATTTTAAAAATTTCAGTGATGCATTTAAAAATTACCCCATTTTACTGAATAATAGTAAGCACAAGGGGGCAATGTTTTCCTTGGTGTGACTATTCTGTGTGCACACATCTTTTGCTTGGTCCTTTAAATCTTCAGGAATTATGAATGTGTATTAGTTGGCTCCTAGGCAGATCATTATGTATTGACCCTAGTTTCTAAAGAGAGTGATTGTTTAATTCAGCATGTACATTTTAAAATTTGGAAGAATATTTACTTTTTGTTGACATAGAAAAGGAAAGTTTAATATAAGCAAAAATTAGAATTTAAATTTAGTATTTCTTAAATGACATGATTTAAAAGTTCTATAGAAAGTACAGTTCTTGTAATTGACAAGCCAGTTTTAACTCTTCAGTTTGAAGGAAAATTTTCCTACAATCTAAACCTATGAGAAGAAAGTAGAAAAAACCCCAACATATAATCCCCCTCCCACAGCCTATAATTGAATAAGCAAAATAATATAAAAATAGTTGAATTGGATTTTATATGCAATTGTACCTTTCTGCTATTATAGATAGGAGAAATATAGACCAGGTGCATGGTCGTTTACCAGATAAGTTTGGTGTTATCCGTTGTATTTACCAGTTCTTTTGTTATATTACTTCATGTTATATTCCTTTATATAGTTGAAATCAGTTTATTAGGGTCATAGATTTAAAGATGAAAGAGACTTTAGAGATTATCCAGTCATACCTTCCCCACCTCACCTCATTTAAAAACTGAGGAAACATCTAGAAAAATTGGATGACTTGCCCAAGGTCATATACAGAGTAAACATTAGAGCCAGATTTGAATCCAGGTCTACTGATTCCAGAGCTAGATTTTCCCACTGTCCCATGCTGTCTCACATTCTTTTGGTTTCATTGTAAAAGTAATATCTATCATGTTAGAACAGTATACTTCTTTATAAACAGCCCATTCTTCTAAAAATAACATTTAAAATTTGAAGAAAATTTAATGACAGCATGCTTAATTATGACCATGTGAACTAAACTTATTCAGAATATAGAAATATTCTATTTAATTCATTAAAAATTATGGGTAACATAGACTGATACTAGTTCTGAGACTCTAAAAACTAACTAGAAAGACCCCAAGTATATTACCCTCATATAGACTTTTCCCTTGACTAAATATAAACATAATATTGGGAAGAAATTAGGACAACCCATTGGGACTCTCTTTTCATTAATTTCTCTGCATGCAAAAAGATGCTGCTCTCTGCAGATGTAGGCCCTTGAACAAGAGGTGGGATGGTGCTAGAAGAGCCGAGGCATCTTTCCTTCTGAGTAGTAGTTTCCTCTAAAATGAAGAAGTCAGACTAGGTGATTTCAAAGGGCTTTTCCATTTTCATGTGCACTATCCCAGTCAAGTAATCTCAAAGGTTCCTCTCAGCTCTAGTAGCTCTAAATTCTGATTACCTTTTACATACCTTTTTTTAAAGCAGGAAGATAAAGAGATACATTCTAAAATTTAATGATGAACCACTAATATGGAATATTTTCCCCATTTTAAAATGTATATATAAGAGGACATTGGCACTTCCCTACTAAAGAGGATTTTTACAAATGAAGATTTTTATAAGGGACTTCAAGATTTCTGGAAATGATGTGGTGGAAAAAAAATAATTGGATTGGTAGTCAATTCCTGGGATTTGGTTTTGTTTTCCCCCTTTTCCTCTATCCAACTGTGTAACTTTGGGTAAGCTATATATCATCATCTTGGAGCTCATTTTCCTATTATATAATAGTAGGAATCTTGGATTAATGATCTCTGAAGTATTTTCCAGGTCTAAATTCAAAGCTTTTTAAATTAGTTGGTAAATTTGAATTTATCTGTGTATGTGTGGGTATACACATACACCCACCCACACATACATGTATGTCAGTATTCCCCCCACAAAAAAATACCAGCTAGTTTTTTTTTGTTTTTTAAATTGATTATTAATCTTTTATTGTTGTTGCTGCTTAAGACCTATGATCATATTACTCCTGCTGATGTAGATTAGTGGCTACTCCTTTGTAACTTAAGAGTTTATGAAAGTTAGTTTTAGAATGCCTTGAGAACACTGACAGATAAAGCTAAAACTGGCTGTGTTCATGCAATATGTGGCAGAGATAGACCTGGAATAGGTCTTTCTGAAACCTTCTAAATTAGTGACTCTAAGCTCTAAGGTTGGCTTTTTTATTTCCTGGGTCCTTGACTCCTGTAAAAACAATGACTTGATCTTTATTTTGTATGCTTTGTATATACTTGTATGTGTTGTCATGAAGTCTCAAAATATAAGCTTTTTGAGGGCAAGGATGACTTCGTTTTTGTCTTTGTATTCCCAGTACCTAGCAACAGTAGATGATGACACATAGATGGTTTATTTAGGCCTATTTCTTGATTACTTCTTATTCATATTACTGATAATCATTTATTTAAAGCTTAATTGTCTAGTAAGTAAAGAAGGCTGCCACCTTGGTTTAAGCCTCCACTAACTCTTGTCTGGACTATTATAATAGTCTTCTATTTATTTTTTGTCCCTCTAGTATCTTTTGTTTTCCAGTCCCTCTTTATACATTGCTAAATAACTTACCTAAGGCATAAGTTTGACCATCTTGCTTCCTATTCTGAAATGCTTGAGTGACTTTCTGTTGTCTCAAGGATAAAATGCAAACTCCTTACATTGGTATTCAAAGCTTTCTAAATCTGGCTCTAACCTATATTACCAGCCTTTTAATTATAACTCCAGGTTCTCCCATTCCATGCCTAGAATGCTCTTTCTTCTGATCTTTACCTTTCAACATTCTTATCTTCCTTCAAGGATAAGCTGATATGGTCCCTCCTTCAGGAATCTGCCCAGATTCCTTCAACTATTAGTGTTTTCTCCTTCCTCAAATCTATCTTGTATGTTCACTTACTTATCTCTCTAGGTAATATCCTCTCATTAAAAGTGAAGAAGTTGCTTTTATTCCTCAGTAGTTAGTTCTTAGTAGGTATTATATATGTTGGCTTGGATTAAATTATGAAGTCTTGACTGCCATGCTAAGGAATTTGAACTTTCATACTGAAGATTATAATAATTTTTATAGTATTTTAAAGTTTACAAAGCACTTTACGAACATAAAATCATTTGCTCCTCTTAATAACCCTGTGAGTACGTACTACAGGTATCATTATCCCCATTTTACAGATGAGGAAACTGAGGCTCAAAGAAGTTAAGTGACTAGCCTATGGTCACACAACTACTAAGTATCAGAGGTGGGATTCGAACCCAGATCTCTACTGACTTCAAATCCAGCGCTCTTTCCACTACACCATGCTGCATTTTATTCAGGTAATAGGGGTCCATCAAAAGGGTTTTGTCACAGAGGAATAATAACACAAACTCCATGAGTTCAATTCAACAAATATTTACTAAGTATTACAATGTTCCAGGCCTCGAGCATGAAGAATATGTTTAGCTGTCAGTCTATAAACAGTTATTAAATATTTGTTCTGTGCCAACACAGCAGTGGAGGGAGAGAAGGAAGGAGAGAAGACAAATTAATAAGATAATGCAATTCTCCTTTTAGGCAGTAAGAGGAGGTGATTGATGGCAGTAAGGATGAAGAGAAGGAGAGGAATAGCAGGGATAAGTGTAGACTTATTGACTGATTAAATAGGAGGGGGGAAGAAGGAAAAGTCAGAGAGGAAAGTATGGTCTGAAAATTCAGAAAGTCTGGCCTTGTGCCGCTTCCTCATGGTGTCAATTATGAACCACTTACTTCAACTTTCTCGGCCTTAGTTTCCTCATCTATGAAATGAGAGGATTGATAAAATTTAAGGACATTTACAATTCAAACATTCTAGGAGCTTATGAATTAACAATCAAAATTTTTCTCATGAAAGAGTGGTACTATTGACAGAAATTACAAAAGTCAGAAGAGAGGAGGTTGAGGAGAAGGAAATATAAATTCGGTTTTGTTTATGTTGAATTTGAGGATTCAGTGATGCATCCAGTTTAAGATGAGTGACTGGAGCTTAGGAAAGAGTTCAGACCTGGAAATTTCTCTTCATTCATATTCAATCATTTTTTTTTTATCAATTTTCATAATAAATTCTTTGGGGTTTTAAGAGCTACTGAGCATTCTGGTATAGTTTAGAATATTCCAGCTCAAGCCATTCTGCCAGCCTATCATGCCAAGGGAAAGGATATATAAGCTCCAACACCTGTATCAATGAAAGCTTGTCATCCTATTCTCAGTAGTCTTCAGAAGGGCCATTGTAAGACCCCTGCCAATATTCCGTTTTTCTCCATTATGAGAATTTGCTATCGTGTAGTTTCTTTTAAAAAAAGAAATCTTTACCTTACATCTTAGAATCAATACTAAGTATTAGCTCCAGGACAGAAGAGTGGTAAAGGCTAGGTAATTGGGGATTAGAGACTTTCCCAGAGTCATACAGTACGAAGTCCCTAAAGCCATATTTTAAACTAGGACCTCCCATCTTGAGACCTGGCTCTTTATCCATTGAGCCACCTAACTGCTCCTAAACTGTAGTTTCAAAAATTATTGCTTCCCACCTCCCTTCATACTTTCCTCCAGCTATGCTAAGAAACTATCCTCAACTCTAAGCAATATTGGAAAATATTTCTCTGGTACAGTCTTACTTCTGAGCATGCCATTAGACTGGGCATTGAACATGACAGTCAGAAGACCAGGATTCCAAGTATGTCTTTGCAACAAATTAGCATGCTCTTGGACAAATTATTTTCTTTGGACTAGCTAGCCTCTTCACTTTTAGCAGGTTAGTTTGATTCCTACTTGAGAGTTGGGCTATTAGCTGTTTCCCAATGTATTTCTAGTTTTATATTGCCTCTATGAATTCTTGTAGGCTCTCTCCCATCCCTATAACACACTTTTTGCCTCTCCTGTTGAAATATTTACCAGCCAGTACTCCATCCTTCCCTACTCCCTTCTGGTTAGAGATGCTTTTGAATTCTTTATAGGATTTTCTTATACTCCTTCCATTGAAGGGTGGTGTTTTAGTGTGTGATCTTTAGTCAGCATTCTATCTTCTCTATTCCGGTTCTCTCTCTGGAGAGTTAATCAACTACTCCTTGTTCTAATAAGTGTGCTCATGTTTTATTTAGCCTTAGTGTCAGTTTGATGGTCTCTAGAAGCTATGTTAGCTTCACCTCTGTTGTATTTTTTTTTTTTTTGTATAACCATATCCCCCGAGCCCCCAGTTAGAAAATTCCTAATATTTGGACTGTTTTGCACTAACTTAATTTTTTGAATATTTCGGTAACCACTGGACTGGACTCTCTGTATTTGAGGAAAGATTAGGATACTAGAAATTCTAAATAAAAAATCAAGCAGAATACGTTAGTGTCTATTATTGGATAGGTATAAGGAGGGGAAGTTGAGGAAAGGGACTTCTCAGCCTTTGAGGAAATGAGGAAATGAATTGTCTTCATTTTGAGTCCTTCAAAGATGTCTGTAGAGGCCTCTTGGATCTTAATCTCTTTTTTCTTTGTCAAAGCTTTTCTTTTCTTTTTTTTTTTCCTTCTTTCACTTTCTTTTTCAGGTTTCTCCTTTAGTTTTTTTTATTGGTTGTTGGCCCTATACTTCCAGGCTTTCCAAATTGGTTTGTTAAGTCCTATAGGGCTATCAGAGTAGAGGGAATATACTCTCTTCATTAATCTCCCTTCTTAGGCTGTGTGAGGCATTTTCAAAATTACAGAACATGACTCAAGTCCACGTTCCAACTTAACATGAATTAGCTGACTCTTCACCTTAGAACTTTCCTCCCCATGCCATTGGTAAATTCCTTCTGGTGGCTTCCATTGGGGATAAGCCCAAGCCAGCTGTGCTTTATTTCCTATGTGGCTCTGCTTCTGATTCTATACCACTAGACTCCTGGGATAGGTACATTTTTTCCCCTCCTCCTTCCCTTTTAACTCCCTGTTAGGTCTTGTCTTCTCCTATTATAATGTAAGCTCCTTGAGGGCAGGGACCCTGTTTTTTTCCTTTCTTTGGAACACTAGAGCTAACACCAGGCCTGGTACACAGAGTACTTGATAAATACTTGTTTGAACTCCCTGGCATGATTTTGCTCTCACCTATCTTTCCAACCTCCACTTTTATTCTCTTTAATGTAGTCAAACTGAACTCTTTACCAGCTGTTATACCTTCTTACCTTCATAACTTTGTTCATTCTGGTTCCTTTTCCTACAATGTCCTTCCTACCTATCAGCCCTGTTGTAATCTTTTCAGGCCTAAAGTGAATGTTATTTCTTCCTTAAAATATTCTCATATTTCTCTTTCCTTGTTTGGAAATAGGAATGATTTCTTCTTTCTCTGAACTCTTATGTCAAATTCACATGTCTTTTATGCATTTATTAAGTGTTAGGGTTAGAAAGGACTTTAATCCTTGAAAAATGCCCTCACATTTGAGTGTGTACTTCTGATCATTGATCCAGTAAATTAAATGAGTCACACACTAGTGGAGCTGGTGGAGTTCTCTTGCTTCATAACAACTTTGCACTGTTAACATTGTTGATCTTTTGACTAGCTTGAACATCACCAATTCCTTAATGCTTCAGATAATTACTGTGAATAGTAACAGTCTTTGACTCCTATAAAGCCTTTGGGTTATATTTGTCTGTTCAGTAGTTTATAGTATAGTTATTTTATATGTGCCATCTCTATGTAACTAGGTTGTGTATTCCATGAAAAGAAATACCATACCTTATTTAAGTTATGTCTGTAGTACTCTGCAAATAGCAGGTGTTTAATAAATGTTTAAATTATTAGAGAAATAATTTTTAATTTAATGCTTTACAGTGTTATGGTGTTATGTGCTTTGAGATGATATAAACACTTGGTAATTCAGTTGATGCAGGGAATGAGTTGTAAACTAAAAATTCTTGTCACCTTAATTCTTCTTACTGCTTAAAAGATCTGAAATGAATACATTGGAAGACTGCCCACTGAAAAAAGGAATGATTTCCTCACTCCATCTGATAATCCATTGTCTACCCCCTAGGACAGGAGAAAAAGTAATGATTAACCTTTGACATGTTGTAAGATTAACTTTGCCTTGAATAATGATATGTAAAACCTTCCTTATTAGGTACTTGGTTGTCCTGAAACCTTTAACACAATAAAAGTTTGGGTTAGCAGGTTTATAGCTTAAGTTGTATGTTGGCTAATATAAAAATTACCAAAGTTTTAGAGTTTTGCAATTAGCAGATTATTGAATAACTTGGCTTTTACTGTTCTTAAGGAATTTTTCTATCGACCTATCTAACCTGAAAGGGGAAGTAGTGCATTTCCTCATTTCTTCTCATTCAGGACTAAGATTGGTGTTATAATAACACAATGCTTGGCTTCCTTTCATTGTTCTTTTTGCTTACATTATTGTAAATCTATATATTTTAACTTGTTCTTCTTGTTTTTACTTTGCATTAATTCATTCAATTTTCTTGTATGTTTAATAGCTTTTTCTCCTTTTGAACCATGTTTCTTAAACCATAATGACATAACATAATTTATTGATCCATTTCTCCAGTTGATAAAAACTACAGCTACCAATGAAGAAACTCTTGTCTCAGAACTCCATCTCTACTTCCTTCTTTTCTTTCAACTTCCAACATGTCCCATTTCATATCTACCCACCCCTTTTTACTGTGTACTGTGGATTGCCTGCTCCATGATTAAAAACCTGATTTTATCTTAAAATTTTACTTAAAAAAATATGACCCTTGCCTTCTTTCTTAGAATTGAGTATTGATACTAAGTAGAAGAGTAGTAAGGGCTAGGCAATTGGTGTTAAGTGACTTGCTTTGGGTAACATAGCTAGAAAGTCTCTGAGCCCAGATTTGAGCCCAGGTTCTCCTGACTCCAGATCTGGTTTTCTTTATCCACTAAGCCACCTAGCTGTCCCTTAAATCTTTTCTTATTCTGTCTTCTAGACCCATCCCTACTCGTAGCCCCATAAAACCGCATCTTATCTCTGGTCACCTTTTCCATTATTGGCTATACTTTTTTTTATATCTCCAATTCATTGATCAAGGGGTTGAAATACTTTTCCCTTCCATTGTCATTTCCATATTTTTCTTCTATCACCATCATTCAACTAACTTTTCCTTTGAGGTTCATAATACCTAAATTTATTAATCAATATAATCCTAGCAGCTATAATCTGGCAACCCCAATGCCATGCAAAACTGTGGCACAGGCCCAGGGCAGTAGGGAGGGGGCTGCTTCATTCATTTCCACAGCACCCGAGGACATTATTTTGCATGTCCCACCCCTCTGTTCAGCTGCCCAATGTAAGCACTTCCTCCCTCTGCTGTCTGGGGTAATGTGGGGGTGGTAGTGGTAGTGGTAGTGGTGGTGGAAGGGGTTCACAGGCAGCTTGAAGATGCAATTTGGGCACACAATCTCAAAAGCGTTCACCAACACTCCTCTAGGACATCCTCATTCCTTTCTCAGTGAATTCAGTGCCTGGCTACTAGTGTCTCTTTGTACTCAACTTATGCCCCCATACTAGGAGATTTCAATATACATTTTAATATTTCTTTATGTATATATATATACATATATATATATATATATATGCATGCTATAGGTGTATGTATATATCTTATTTTTCTTGTTTTAAAGCTCCATTACCATGATCATTCTTCTACCTTAGTTCACTAGGAAAACCTTCAATCTTGTTATCCCCTATATTTATTATATTTCCATGCTTAAGAATTCTGAAATTCTTTTATCAGATCATATTCTTAATTGCTTGAGAATTTGTCAATCAATGGGGATTTGTTTTGTTTCTATTTCTTCCACAAAAAATATTTCTGAATATTTTGGTATATGTGTGAGAGCCATTGGGGTATATGCCCAGCAACTGAGTCTCTGGGTCAAAGGAAATGAATTGCTAAATCAATATTTTTGCATAATTCCTGTTGTCCAGTTGTTCTCCACAATAGTCTGATTTATTCTCAGCTGTACTAAGAGTGTATCAGCATGTTTGTTTTTCTGCACTCTCTCCAACATGACTGTTTTGGTCTTTTGTCATCCTTGTCACTTTGCTGAGTATTAGGCGATAGGTCAAGATGGGTTTTAAATTTTTTGTCTTAGTGTTTTTAGTTTTCCATGTAGTTGTCAAAGATAGTAGTGCTTCCTCATCTGCAATTTTATTTTCCTTAGTTTCAGTTATCAGGGGTCACCCTGTGCTGGAGGTTGGTTTGCAAACTCCGGAAGTCTTCTCAATAAGCTCTGGAAGTCTGCCTTCAGCAGCAAACTGCCCCCAGTGGAGGTCTCTTCTGCTTCCATTTTTACTTGTTTTACGGTTTTTTTTTTTTTTTTTTGGTGGGGGTGAAGTGCAGAGAGCCAAGCCAAGGGGCAGGAGCTGGGAATGGGAACATATATATGTATCAGCAAATATTTCTTTATATCTGTGGTTTCAGCCATTTGTGATAGGTCTTGGAATATATCTCTTGTGAATATACTTTGAAATTTTTTTGAGAACTGTGGACACGTATCAGTTGTCCACTTACCTATTAGAGAATGACTCTTGGTCACATATCTGTGTAAATTTCCTCTATATCCTGGATATTAAGACCTTTACTAGAAATAGATGATGCAAATACTTTTTCCTTTTTGTGTTTCCCTTCTTTTTGGAGGCAGATAGGTAGCCCACTAAACAAAGTGCTAGTCTTAAAGTCAGACATGAGTTTAAATCCAGCCTTGCACACTTACTAGATTAAAAGGAATCAGTTATTATCTGGTAAAGTTCTTAACCAGGCAATTACCTGAAAAAGAAGTAGCAAAGGTAGTAATGCAAAGAAACTAAATGTGCAAGCCAGAGGACTAGGTTCCAATCCTGGTTCTGCTTTTTACTAATTATTTCTGTGGGTTAGTCACTTAACCTTCCTAGCTCTTAGTTTCCCCATATATAAAATGGACTAGATGATTTCAGAGATCCTTTTAAACTTAACTCCAAGATTATAAAAATATTTTTGTTGCCATAAAGAGAAGTGAATTCCTCTCCATGTATAAAATAAAGAGATTTATCAATTAATAATTCTTCATAGGATAATTCAAATAGAAGGAAAAAAATGAGCCAACATCTCAGTCAGAGAAATCATTAGCTGTCTAACCTGGTAAACAATCAGCAATTAATTTCTAGAAGCATAGGCTTTTGAATTGGAAGGCACTTTAGAGATCCTTTCATTCTGATTGTCATTTTATAGATGAGGAAACTGGTGCCTAGAGAGATCACCTTGCTTCAGTTTGTATGGATTGTAAGTAGCAAAGTTAGGACTGAATCCTAGGCCTTTGAATTCTAATTCAGAGCACTTTTTGTTATTCTATGGTCCAATTATTTTCAGACATAGCTACCCATAGATAAGCTACCCATGAGATAAGCAGGGAAAATAACTAGGTACATTGAATAGAATTATTCTGGTAATCAATATATGCCACCCTTTTAAGAAAACTATTTCCTTCTTTTAGGACCATTGACTTTGAATGCTTTGCCTCTATGTCTGGAATACACTGCTCATACCCCTCAATGTCCTTTTTGAACTGTGGTACCCAAATTAGAGCACAATTCTGCAGATAACATGTGATGAAGGTAGAGAACAGTGGAACAACTCCCTCCCCATTCCTAGAAGTTCACTCCTTTCTTAATTTATCTCATCACATGAACTGTTTTTGGTTACCACATCAAACTACTTAATCATGTTGAATTTGCTGTCCATTACAATTCCTACATCTTTTTCAGAACCATTGCTTTCTAATCATGTCTCCTCTATCTTACACTTGTGAAGTTGGAGTTATTTTGTGCCCTACTGTAAGATTTTACATTTATTTCTATTCAGCTCAGTACTCTGGCCTGTCAGAATCCATTTGTATCCTGACTTTGTTATGTCCTGTGTTATTCCTTCTCTTAATCAATACTCCTAGTCATTCATGCCCATAACCTAGGTATCTTCATAATCAGATATCAAATCCTGTCATTTCTAACTTGGTAACATCTCTATTATATGTATATCTAGGGTTAGGGAAGGAGCTCAGGACATGAGTTTTCATATAGTAGAGATGCGAAGCTGAACTACGACTATCACAAGGTCTGGGGTTTTTTTTGTTGTTGTTTTTGTTGTTGTTTGATGCTTTCAGAATCAAAGATCACTGATAGTGGTTCAGCAGTCTCATCTGTTGATTTGTTAAGGGCAGCTAGTTACTCTTACCATCTTTTAGTTAGATAGAGTATAATCATTTCTTGATAACCATTTTTCTTCTTTTTCCCCCTAAAGATCATTCTCCTTGTTAGAGAAAACAGAAGCAAAATATTAATTATTAAGTAGTTCTGTCAACTCTGTCATCCATATCATTCCATTTAACCCAAGCATCTGTTCTATTTGCAGTTTTTTCAGGTATGAGGTAGGCCTTGTACCTTGTAAGATTGTTGTTAGAATAAGATAAAATAGAGTAATTGTAAAACCTTAGTACAATGCCTGGTACATAGTAGGCTCTTAACAAATCTGTCCTCCTTTTCTTCCCCCTGCCTGTCTCTTCATCATATTCATTGGATTATGGGAAAATATATTTTTATTTGCCATTGTTAATTCCATTCATTCTCTACCAAAAACCCTTCATGTCTGTGTGTTTATTAATTCATAATCCAAAAATTTAGATCTGTTTCATAGACATGATCTTTACAATGAGACATTTACATCCCACAGCCATCTTTTCCTGCTGAAGCTCTTTACCTTCAATTGGCAGCAGAGATACTCCTAAAGTCTTTGGTTTCTTGCCAAGGACTTCATAATCGCAGGCAATTTGGACATACTTTTGAATCAGAAATTGGGTTGGGGTTGTCTGCTGTGACAAGTTGGATAGGCTCTTTTGCACATCCTGAATGCCTTCCTTTGAAAGACAGCTATCTCATGTTTGTTTTTGTCATTTGCTGTATAGTCCAGAAGGGAGTCACTTACCTGTTGCTTTTTATTGTTTGATTTTTTTCAGTCATGTCTGACTCTTCATGATCCTATTTAGAGCAAAGACATTCATTACTTGTATCTTTTTCCTTGATGAGGAGGGGATTTCCTATCCCGTGGGGGACTTATGTGACTCTTCAATATTTCCTGGAGAACAAGAAACTACATTCTTATCAGAATATCCACCTCTCCTCTTTGTATGAAGAACTTCATAGTTTTTATATTTATTATAGATATAAAGTTTAGTTTCACTTCTCTTCAAATCAGATTTTTTCTATCTGCCAGTTTATTCAGATTAAGATGTTCATTGCATCAGTTTTTTCTTATTCTTTATTTTTATTTTTCAATTATTTTACATACTCTCATCCTTTCTGATAACCTGCCAAATAGAGGGATATTCCTCTAGTTCTTTTATCACCTTTTCTAGAAAGGAAACCAATCTATAATTTGTGCCCCCAAAATAGCCTTTAACCAATCATTGGAAAAATACTAACCCTACTCTTTGCAGATCTAATTAGCAATCCTTGTGCCTTCAGAAACTTCTGTCATTATGAGGATTTTTTTTCTCATTTCTGCCTCTTAAAATCCCCAACTTCCTTCCAAGTAAACTTAGCCATCTTTCAAAAAAAATTTTTTTTTCTGGTCCCTGTTCTTGTTGCTTTTTCTTCTCTTGGAATTACTCTGTCTTTTTTTGGTTTATGCTTTCTGCTTACTTTCTATTTTCTATTTACTGAATCCTCTAGAAAAAGGTATACTTCTGGAGGGTTGGGATTTTTTCCTTCTCATTTTTGTTTCTCTGTCACTTTACACAGTATCTTTCATGTTGTAGGCACTTACACTTTATTGTAGTTACATTAAAGGGAGACTCTTCTGAGTATTCACTGTGACCACCTGCTTCCCACCACTCCCAGAATCTTACACAGCCTTCTCTTGATCCATTATATTAGAGTGAAAATATTAGGAAGTATCAAATAGAGCAAGAAAAGTTTATAAACCAAGCATTTATATCGATGAAATCACTTCTAGCTATGTTTTAGTCTTGAGCAAGTGTCAGTCTGTGTTGCTGTTTTACAAATTTGATGACTTCCAAATCCTTTTGGAACAGTCCATGATGTTTTCCTTACTTCTCTTCATCTGTGTTTGTAGGATATCCTGAATAATCTTGACTCATGTGACCTTGAAGATGATGATCTCATGCTTGATGTGGACCTGCCTGAGGATGCACCTCTTGAAAATGGTTAGTGGAGAAAGTGATACTATTCAAGAACTGTTTGAGGACCATATTAACATTCTATAGCTGATAAATTGTCTACAATATTTTTTCCTGGGGAAATTTTTTAATGAATATGCCACTATCTTGACTATAATGAAATATTAATTTCAAATCTCCCCTTTCCCTTTTATCAGTACCCCCTTTTTTTGCTTGGAGTTATGATTTCATGATAGTGAGAAATTCTCTGGTAGTAGAAGGACACTCATCTGGATTCATATCTGTAGCCTCTGTTAACATAGTTTTAGAGAATTGTCTCAAGCACAAGAGATTTAGGGACTTCAATTATCATACCAGCAATAATGTATCAAAGGCAGGGCTTTAGACCAAATTTCCTCCTTCCATGATCATCCGTCTTCCCATTGTTATGTTGCCTCACTAATATTTTCCTTAAGGATAAAAAAAAAATCTGTTTTATACACATAGTGTGGACTGCATTTGGACCACTGAATTAGGCAGCAAGGTGGCACAGTGCACTGGGCCTGAATACAGGAAAATCTGAGTTCATATCTAACCTCAAACATTTAACTAGCTGTGTGACCCTGGGCAAATCACTTAACTTTTGTCTGCCTTAACTGTAAAATGGGGATCATGCTAGTACCTCTTTCATTTTGTGATTCTCAGATAATATTTACAAAGAGTAAGCACTTAATAATTGCTTGTTCTCTTCATCTCTCTTCCCACACATTAGAGACTAATGAGTAGGGTGTGACTGAGTCTTTTTTCTTTGCAAATATAGTTACCTTACACTAAAATCTGTTTTGACCTGTGGTAATCCATGGTGTTCATATGGCAATGATACTGAGTCTTCAGACTTCAGAGGGTTTTACCTCACCAGTCAATGAAGACATTTTCCTTAGTTTCTATGGAAAAACCCCTTTCAAGTCTGAGTACCTTGATGGGGAGAGGGGTAGAATTCCAGGTGGAATGGGAGGTAGTTAGGCTACCAATCTAAGGACATAGTTTTATTCTCTTTGGGCCCATTTAGGAATGGAGCTTAGGCAGGAACCTAGAGCTCCAGGTCCCCCATTGAGGTCTCATTAGAGATAAAGCCTAATTGGATCAAGCATAGGAAAGAATTAAGTCATATGAATAGCCTAGAACGTTGGTAATCTGGTGAGTAAATACCATGTTTGAGAAAAAGGTTAGTGGTCAGAAGCGTCAAGGAAGCCCTTGTATCTATACAAAGGAGCAGATAGGATGGAGATTTGGTGGGCAAAGAGAGGAATACTATCTATTGGATGTGAAGAAAGTTCAAAGGAATAAGTTGTTAACTTGATGAAAAATTTTATACTATTATTAGTGTTTTGGATTTTTTAACCCATATCTTCTGTATTGAAATCAATATTAAGTATCAGTTTCATGGCAAAAGAGCAGTAAGGGTTAACATACTTGCCCAGGGCCACAGAGCTAGGAAGTGTCTGAGGTCAGATTTGAACCCAGGCCCACCCACCTTCAGGCCTCACTTTCTACCCACTGAGCCCCCCTTTCTGTCCCTAGCATGCTAGGTTTCAAGTCCCAAGGATCATATAAGAGAGAAAATATAGAGAAATCGAGTAGACAGAGAGATGGTCTTAGATTTAGCTCCCATTTTGAGATACCACTCAGTTGGATGCTAAGGGACTGGAGTACTTTGTTACTCACTGTTCTGTATTGAGACATACAGTCTGGATTGGGTTAATTCACTGAGAAGGGAGCCTTCCTCTAATAAGGAGGGGTTAGGCTGGTTAAGTTCCTTAGACAGGTGCTTTGTGGAGCAGTTCAGTCCATGGTTCACTTCTCCTTGAAAAAAGTATGTCGCGCGGTAATAAAGTTTCTCAGAGTAAAATATGAATCAGGTTTGGGACAGGTAATTCCTACATAAGGAACAAATGTGCATTAATAGACTAGGAATTCAGTAAAACATCTGTTAAGACATAATTGTTGCTAGAAATTACTTTGTAATTACTGATTAGACATTTTAGATTTGCCTTGTTCAGCCCCTTCCCTAGTTAATAACTCTTCTGTATGTCCCTGCTGCAACCAAATTATACCCATTAACCCCCCCCCCCAAACTTTTCAAATTAATAAAATCAAAATATAGTTTGTGATTGTTGCTCAGTTACCTGCTCAACAAAAGAAACACAAAGAGGCAGCCCAGCTCAAAGCTTAGCCTTGCCTTGGTAGGGCTATGTGTTACAAGGTCAAGGTAAGGCAAAATGGCCAGCTACTCCTACTTTCCCTAACTGCAGACCCAATCCCCAAACAGACCTGCTTACTAGGAAAGAAAGAGGCAGAGAGGCGACTCAATCATTTTTATATGTCCATTGAGCGATCATCTTAAGAGCCGATCAGAAAACTTCATTTAATATTATAAACCCTTTAGTGACAAATTGATTGTGGCTAGAAGCTGGTCCAGAAGCTCCTGCCAGAACCAAGAAGGATAGCTCTGACATGCTTTATGGAATGGTCTCTATAGGGCCATCCAGCCTGTTCTACAGAAAACTAAAGGAAGGAGAGGAAGCATCCTGAATCAAGGTCATAGACTAATAGATGTTAGCAAAGTAGCCTGTTTGGCTATCTTTAGGATGTAGAAGTATCTGTGATCATTCACACCATGTGACTTGTGAAACACTTTGGAAATTGAAGGGAACTGGGTCATTTTTTTAAAACTCTTACCTTATGTCTTAGTATCACTTCTTAGGCAGAAGAACAGCAAGGGCTAGGCAATAGGGGTTTAGTGATTTGCCCAGGGTTATACAGCTAGTGAATGAATGTCTGACATCACATTTGAGCCAAGGACTTCTCAACTACAGGCCTGGCACTCTATCCACTGTGTTACCTAGGTGTCCCTAGAGCTGTGTCATTTTGCTTCTATAAAGCAACATTTAATTTATGCCATAAATTGGCAAACTATAAAGCTGAGAGAGGAAAAAGCTCGGTCTAAATCCATGATTACCCCTATATTTAGATTTACGCTTTATATTAAGTTTGGATTTTCTAATTTATTAAGACTTCTTTTGTTCTGTAGCAAGTAAAAAAATGCTTGTATGAGCTAACTTGCATATTTTGGATCTGTGATCTCTCTTCAGTTTAGAGACTCCCTCTGAAATTCCTGAATATTGTTGATTGATTATGTTTGCCTTCAGCAAAACACTACTTCTCTAAAGGCAATGAGAATACTACATCAACATCAGACTCTTAAGAATTAAGAGACCTTGGAGATCACTTAGTTTTATTTGACATGATTTGAAGGAATTCTTTCTGTAACATGTCTGTCAAATCTAGCCTTTTGAGTATCTCTTATAATTAACAGGGAACTCTCTATCTCACAGTACAGCCCATTTACATGTTGAGACAGTTCTTATTGTAAGAAAGTACTGTCGTATATTGAACTGAAGCCTGCCTCCCTTTGGTGTTCTATCCAGTGGTATTAGTTCTGTCTATTGAAAGTTCTATCTGCTCATACATTAGAACCCTTCATATATTTGAATACAGTTATCATTTCCCATACTCTGAGTCCTTCCACGTTTTCTCTTCTACAGCTTAAAATCCTTTGTTTTTCAGACATACTTTGACTTCAAGGTTTTTTATTATGCCCATATCCTGATCAGTTTCTCTAGATAGATTCCAGTGATTTTTCTTTTTAAAATCTCTTTTAAAATTTCTTTTTAAATCTACTGACCACTAGGTGGCACAGTGGATCTCAATTAAGGAAAACTGACTCAGAAGGCGTTCAAACCAGACTTCAGACACTTATTAACTGTGTGACACTGGGCAAGTCACCTAACCTTTGTCTGCCTCAGTTTCCTTTTCTGTTAAATGTGGATAATAAAAGTATCTAACTCCTTTATTGTGAGGATAAAATAATATTTGAAAAATGCCATGCACACATTAAAGTGCTATATGAATGCTAGTTATTATTAATACTAATAAAAAAAATCTCTTTCATACCTCAAGTCATATTTGCCTCACTGCGTTAGGAACCTAGTTGGTTACCCATCCCATAGCATGTTTTTGTTTTTTTGATATTTTCTTTTCCTGATTTCATACAATAATAATTTTCAACAAACATTTTCTTAAATTATAGGATCCAAATTGTCTCTCTCCCTCTCCCTCCCAGAGATGGCAAGCAATTTGATCTGGGTTATACATATATTATCAGCTTAGCATGTTTTTGAATAGAAATCTGAGCCCATGGTATTTATTTTGCTGCGTTTTTAACTCTTATGAATATCTGAGCATCTTCTGCTTTTTTTCTTTTAAATTATAGTTGCTTCCTAAAGTATTTTACAGAGTGATAAATCCTTGGAATTGTTATTAAATGCTTATTGACCTGGGGGTAGGCAGTTGTCTCCCTCTCACTTTTTTTTCAGTTTAAAGTTTTTTACCAAAACTTATTATACATCCTTTCTATGAGTCTCTCCGTCCTGTATGTTGTCAGGTTCTGAAAATCCAGATCCTATTTGGAAAGGCCTGCCATCTTCTTTAAAAAAAAAATTTTTTTTTAAACCCTTACCTTCTGTCTTGGAATCAATACCACATATTGGTTCTAAGGCAGAAGAGTGGTAAGGGTTAGGCAATGGGAGTTAAGTGACTTGCCCAAGATCACACAGCTAGGAAGTTTCTGAGGCCACATTTGAACCTAGGACCTCCTGTCTCTGGGCCTGGCTCTCAATCCACAAAGCCACCTACCTGCTCCCTGGCCTGCCATCTTCTTAACAAGTCACTTACTTCCTTCTCAGGCCTTCTTACTTGCCTGGTCATACTTAACCTGGTTTCTGAGGTTTTTGAAAATATGCTTTACTAAGCTCTATGACAGATAAATGAATAGACATAACATTTCCTTCCTTCACTGTTACAATTTCTAATTTGGTATACTTGGCTTCTCCCAAGGTTCTTATCATTTTCATATCATCAACCAGTTATTCCTAATTGATTCAAATTAAATTTAGATTGTCAGTTCTGATTATTGATTTTCCTCCTTCCTGACAAAAATTTTCAATAAAAGAATTCAATTATTTTTCAGATGCCTTGTTTCTTTTAGCAGAACAACATGTAATTAGTAGTGAAGACCTCATAACTACTGTATTCTTAGAATTTCCCAGTTTTTATTAGGAAGACATCTTCCATATCCTTTCTATAGTTGGATTTTTTTTTGTTATCTTCCTAAAATAGTATCACTTTCATTTTGAAGGAATGCAGGGATTCTAAGAGCTAGAGTGATGAAGTGGGACACTCTAGAAAGAGGGAATATCCTTGAGCAAAGGCATGGAGTAAGAATCACATATTCTGACAGTTTTGCCAAAGATTATCAAGGGCCAGTTTCTTTGGAATGTAGAACATGTGAAATAAGTCTAGAAAATTAGTTTATATTTAGATTGTAAAGGATTTTAAATACCAGTTAGGAGACTTCGTATTTTATAGTAGAGGCAATGGGGAATTGAGATAAAGTTTCTTAAACAGAGACCTGGCTTGATCACATCCGTCCCTTAGGAATAATATCAATTTGACAGCTTTGTGAAGGACTTCATAAGTCCTCCTGGGGAGACCAAAAAGTTGTTGCAATAGCTCAAAAATGATGGAAGCCTGAATTCCAGTGATGGCTGTGTGGATGAAGAAAAAGGGAGTCAAATCTGGCAAAGCTTGGCAGTTGTGTAGAATATGGTTGATGAAGAAGTAAGAATTGTGAAAGACTAAAGTAGTAAATCTGCAAAAAGGGGTAAGGGCCTATAAAAGAAATAAGAGCTAGAAGGGAGAGAAAGTTGTTTAGGGAGAAAAATAGTGAGTTCTATTGTGGATATGTTGAGTTTGAGGTGCTTGTTGGATAGCTGCTAAAGATATCCATCAGACGTTTGGTAAAGTGTCTCAGGAGAGAAGAGGGCAGGGTCTATGTAGTAGGGAGTTTTTTGGATGGACATAAGAGTTGAAACTGTAAAATCTGATGAGATTATTGAGAGAATATGTAGAGTCAAGAGGACCTATGTAAAAAACTTGAATTGTAACTACATGTGGAGGTGACATTAGGATTTTAATTTTGCAGAGAATTCTGTGAAGGAGAGGTAGAAGGAGAACTAGGAGAAATGAGTCATAAATACACAGAAATGCAAGAAAGATTGATCAACAGTGTCACATGATATGGAGAGTTGAAGAAGAATAAGAACATAGGAAAAACTGTTAGATTTATCAATGAAGAAATCTTTGATAACTTTTGAGAAAGAAGTTTCATTGAAAAGTGGAGTTAGAAGCTAGACTGGATGGGAGTGGAGTGTCTGTGAGATGAAGTGGAGCCACTGAATTTAAGTGTCTTTTTTCTAGGCATCAGGCTGAGAAAAGGCAACTTCTAGAATACTAATGTGAAGGAATGACAGGTGTTGGTGGGAAGGGAGAGAGGAGAGAGAGAGAGAGAGGGAGGGAGAAGGGAGAGAGGGAGGGGATGATAATGATGATGATGAGTGTCAGGATTAGAGTGAATAGATTAGACTGGAATTGATTAAGGATTCATAAGAGTTTAATTATTTTTAGCATTAAGTTTTAAAGATTAATTTTAAAGATTCATAAGAATAATACTCAAGTAAAGAATTCTGGGTAAACCATGAAGTTATGGATGGTTATCAATGCAAGAAAAGCTATAGTGGGAGACATGGATTGAGAGACTGGGGATAGTTAGAGATTGTATTTCTTACTTTTTTTTTTGTATAAATCCTTACCATCCATGTTAGAATTAATATTGTGAATTGATTCTAAAGAAGAAGAGCAATAAAGACTAGACAATGGTTCTTGCCCAAGGTCATATAGCTAGGAAGTGTTCGAGGATAGATTTGAACTCAGGACCTTCCATCTCCATGCCTGGCTTTCAGTCTACTGAGCTACTTAGCTGCTCCCTGAGCTGTATATGTCTTAGGAAAGACTTTGAGAAATGAGAAATGCTTCTATTTTAAATGAGAAGGTGTAGCAAAGGTTAAAGGGACTTTGAGAGCAAGAGAGAAGAGAAAAAGTGTTTGACTTTTGGTAGTGTGTGGATGAGGCGAGGTGAGAAGGTCATTGGGATTGAAGTTAAGGCATAAGTTGCTAGGGTTATCAACATGAGTGTTGAATTGTCTCTGAGAATGATGGCAGAAGAAAGAAAGAATAATAATTGGAGAAATCCAAATTAAAACAACCCTGAGGTTCTTTCTCACAATGTTAACTGGCAGTGTTGAGAAAAAAGAATATGACAAAAGTTGGAGAGGCTTCAGGAAAAAAGTCACATCAATGCACTATTAGTGAACTTGTCAGTTTGTCCAGTCATTCTGGAAAACAATTTAGAAGAGCAAAAATTTCTAAATTGTTTATACCCTTTGATCTAGGCCTATACCAAGAAGATGTCAAATAAAGAGAAAAAGGATGCATATGTACAAAAATTTAGAACAACTTCTTTTGTAATGACAAAAAAACTAGAAACTAAGGGGGTACCCATCTATTGAAGAATCGTTGAACAAATTATGTTGTATGAATATATTGGAATATTACTGTGCTGTAAGAAATCATAAAAGGGACAGTTTTGGGGAAACATGGGAAGGACATACAAACTGATACAGAGTGAAGTGAGCAGAAACAAGAGAACAGTATATGCAGCAATGGTGAACCTGTGGCACAGGTGCCAAAGATGGTACACAGAGTACTCCTTGTGGGCACATGGCTGCCATCTCCCCACCCCGAGTTGATTATTAGAAAGGCAGAGGGACTTGGGTGGAGCTGCTCCCCTACCCCTCTACCATGCCTGATGACATTTTTTCACATCCCCTGTCTCTGCCCAGCAGCCCAATGGGAGTGCTTCTTTCCTCCCCTCCGTGGGGCAAAAGGGGGGATAGGGCATACCCAGCACATGGTTGGGGGGCACAGCACAGGTTTGGAGTGGGGCAGACATGGCACTCTGTCTGGGGGGGGGTAGTGGGGTGGGGACAGAGCCTGGCACTGTATATCTTAAAGGTTCGCCATCACTGGTATATATCACAACAATGACATTATAAAGACAAACAACTTTGAAAGACTTAGAAACTCTGAGCAACGACCAACCACAATTACAAAGGACTGAAGCATCCTACCACTTTCCTACAAGTGATTGACCCAGAGTACAGAATAAGATACACGTGTATTTTTTGGACATTTTCAGTATAGGAACTTGTTTTACTTGGCTATATTTTCCTTTTCTCTTTTACAGTGGGTTGGAAGTAAAGATTTTTGTTAATTAAAAAAAATTTTTTAAAAGCCTACTGCTCAACTTTAATAGTTTGTCTCATATTTATTCTCTACTTTGCAATGCTGCCTTATGCCTTTGTTGTCCCTCAGACTTAAGTAATTTTAAAAAATGTTCTCTATAAAAGAGGTACAATTTCCTTGTGGTTGTGTTTCTGTTAGCTTGCTCACTGTTGTTGAATGTTAGAAGTGGAAGAGACTTTATAACCATTTAGCAAAACTCTCTCGCCTCAGGAGTAAGAAACTGAAGAAGCTTCAAGAGGGCAAATGAGTTGCCTGATAGTTACACACAATTCATTTATTGTCAGAGTCAACACTAGAATTCTTGTCTGCTGCTTCCTTACAGCCCCTCCTACTCCTTCATTCTATTTCTTTTTTTTTCACCAAATTAATACAAAGGTTAACTTTAGTCTAACAGTTAACTCAAAATAATCTCAAAATTCCAATTTAGAGGAGTCTAAATGAGTTTTTTACTGTGTTTGAACAACTTTGTCTTAATAATTTGACCTAGGTGACAAATTTTGCAAGGAAACCATTCTTTAAGTGTTCAAAATTTAAGAGATTTTTTCCTCCAAAGGCTAACCTAAAGTTATATATTTTTAATGCCCCTTACTACCACTTTGTATTTATTTAAAAGATTGGTCTGTCAGTTCACATAATTACCTTTTATATATTTAAAACATTTAGGTCAGTGAGCTACTTGATTGCACTTTAGCATTTTTATAGTTACTGTGAAATACTTACATTTGAGAACAAGGTCTTCCTTTTTTGTTTACACTACTGCCATGATTTAACTACCCTTCAGGTCTAGAAGTTATTGTTGCAGCTCATTTAATAAATGGTTAATCCCAACATCACCCTGACCCTGAAGGAAGCCTTTTGTGGGAGAAGTTTTGGCTCAGAGATGAAGCCACTGTAATCACTCCCTTCCCGGAAGTGGAGAAGCTTTTTCTCCTGGACTGGCCAGTGGTTAGCAGTATTTTTAGAAGCCTGCCTCGCTCCACAGCTATGTAAGCCTTGGGCGAAGATGGTAGTTTGGAGTCACAGGGTAAACTGGGCTCCTTTCCCAATGTGTGCAGCCCGGGAGCTAAGCAGGAAGGAAGGCCTGTTCATCAGGCTCGGCCATGCCACTATGGCTGAGTAGGCAGCAGAGCACCATAATGTTGCCCTGGGACAAAGCAACTTTTTCAGTGAGTGGCCAAATATGCGAGGAAAAAAATTTTGGGTAAGTGAAAGACAAACTCGAGTGATTGTGTAGAGTATGGTTGTCGTTTGTGGGGCTGGGATTCCAGGGAGTGAGCCAGCGGTGCTGCTGGAGCCAAGTGCTGGCTTTGTCTCCAGTGGCTTTTTAGACTTGCCAAACAGTTCGCACTAGGAAGTTAACAGAGGCACAGGAAAGCAGTTTACTTTTAAAGTGCAACATTGATTTTTTTGTTTGATTTTGGGATTTGTTCAGAGATCAAGGTGAGCCTAGATCTGCCTTGAAACAGAAGAGAATTGATAATTTTGGTTTCGTTTTTGGCAGACAGTGGTTCTTTGCTCCCCTTGGCCATGGGCACCTGACTTTTTTCTCCCCTTGTTTTTTACCCTGAAATCAGAAGAGCTAGCAACGGTCATAACGATTTTGTGAGGAAAACACCATTGAGATTTAAAGTGTATGATATAAATTCTAGGAATAGTAATTTTTGTTTTAAAATCTTATAGAAATTAATTCAATTATTTAAACAATTGTAAAGTACAAGTTTGTCTACACTGAAACTTGTATTATCATTGTTTTTCCCTTTATGTACCTGCTTTTTAAAATATAATTTATCTCATAATTATCTAATAGAAAATCTTGACAGTTTTCCAAGAATTTTTCTGTAGACTTTTTATTTTTAATATCTTGGAATTAGAAAACTCTACATGTTTATTTTATGTTGTGTATATAAATGTGAATAACAAGTGTTGTTTTTGAATCTCTCTAGTGGAGTGTGAGAATATGAACCGCTTTGATGGATCGGACAGAAATGTTCGACAGCATCAGGAAGGCTTTTGGAAAAGGCCGCCCCAGAGATGGAGTGGCCAAGAACACTACCGCCTGAGCCACAGTGACAGCTATCATCAACATGGGAAAATGGACCTGAGCAGGTAGAAGCCTGTTGCTAGCTCCTTTACGAGTTAGTACAGACAGAAATTCTGCACAATGTCTTTTTATTCTCCAGAATCATGTGCCAGGTTTTGGAGGCTCACAAAACAGTCTATTGTCAAAGCTGCAGTGGGTGTTGATGTAAAACTTGGAGCAAGATATTTTTCTTTACTTCCTTTTGTTAGTCCTTGGTGCTTAAAGGACTTTTCGTTAGCTTTATCACAGATAAAATAGTTTTATCCATAGCTAAAATGTAGACTTTAGTTAGGAATGACCTAAAACAGGTTCTATATTGGATTTAATTTTTCATTTGTTAATGCTTTTGCTTTTGTTTTTGTTTTTTTATTTAAAAGAGAAATTCATGGATTTGTGATTTTGTCAGTTTTGGATACTGATTATAACCTCTTAAAACAGAGTAGAGTTGCTGTGGCCCCAAAATTAATAACTCAGCCAACTAAGGATAAATAATAACAATAGCTAGTATTTATTTAGTACTTACTATGTGCCAGGCATTTTGCTAAGTACTTTACAATTATCATCTCATTTGTCCTTTACATTAACTACAGGAGATAGGTGCTATTATCAACCCCCTTTTACAGGTAAGGAAGCTGGGGTAGAGGGAGGTTAAGTGACTTGCCCAGGGTCACAAAACTATATAGCTAGATTGCATATTGTATATTCTGTGACAGTAATATGAAATGATTATTCCAGTCCATTTTGTTTCTTACTAAGTTGGATTTTTTCAATGGGCAACTATAAATTAACTCTATAGATGGCACAAAGTAAAAGATGATTATATATTAAAGAAAGCTTCTTTCCCTTGATGAGCAGAATCTATTCTAATTTGTTCTCATCATGGTAGCACAGTAATTTGATATTTAAGTAATTCGAATCACTTTTCTCTTTATAAGACAGGACTCCTTTTGATATCTCTCTTAAATTTTTGAATGTCTTTGGAATTAAGGAAGATAGATGATAGTACATTTCTATAATGTATGTAATAATTAACCTCCATTACATTTGCAAGGAGTCGTAAGTTAAAACTTAGAATGTGGAGGCTATTGAATTGAGAGCTGGTCTTTCTGCCAGTCTCAGCAAGATCTGGGTTCAAGTTTTGTCTTTGAAACATAATGGCTATATGACCTCTCAATGTTCCTAGGCAACTTCAGTGGTCTCCAGAAGGATTTCCTCTCCAGGAACTACTTAAACTAATGAAATTATATCTAAATCTAGTTTAAAAGAAAAAATAGGGAGTCACTCAAGGTATAGAACATATGGGGACAGACTAGAGAAATTTTTATTTTAATAAATGAACAGTGTCTGAAAATTCTGTTTACCTTAATATGTAGACATGTGTCTTCTGGTTACAGCTGAATACATGGAATGATGGTGGTGGTGGTGCTGAGAGAGACAGAGACAGTGAGAGAGAGACAGAGACAGCGACAGAGACAGAGACAGGGACAGAGGCAGAAAGAATAAGAGACCTTTTCAAATGTAGGGGATGCAGTTATCTTAAAGAAGGCCTTGCCTTAAAAGTCATATCCAGTTCAGCCTCCCTCTTAGTTCAAGAATTACTTCTACAACATCCTTCACAGGTGACCATACAGTCTCAGCTTGAATTCATTCAGTGACAGAGAACTAAATAACAACATCTGTTTATATAATATTTGGAACGATTCTTAAGGCAGGAAAGTGTTAATTCTTCTTCTGTTTTTTTTTTTTTTAAATGACAGTTTTTAGATCTTTCACCATATAGTTAGCCTTCTTTTGGTTACTATTTAGTAATGGCTCTTTAAGTTGAGGCATCTAGCAATAGATAGAACGCTCTGGTTATAATTTGATCATTATATAGTGGACTACTGTATTTATGTTAAAGCAGCCCAAGATTGTGAAAGCTTTTCTTGAAACTGTTACAATGTTGACTCAACAGAAAAATTTCTGTGCACATACCTAATCTCAGAAATGTGGTTTTAAAAATAATTGACTAATTTTAAAGCTATCCATGTGTCCTATTCCTTGACTTCACATTTTTTAATCTGTGACTTCACTGACTGTCCTCCTAACACATCAGTCATCCGATCACTACATGAGCACAACCTAGATCCAGGTGTGTCATGCCAGAAGCATTGTTTGTCAATCAACAAGATGTTAAGATTGCAGGTGATTGGCTTATTTGGGGGAAAGGCATGCTGTTCCCTGAAGTTGAAACCAAGCAGAACTGCTGATATCACAGACAGACAGCTAACTTCCACAACAGGAAGAACTAAATTCAAAGACACATGCTGGCTTTGTGACTCTGAACAAAGTCACCCCTTAGTGTCTCCAGGCAGCATTCTCAGATGAGAAGCTGCAAAGTCAGTACAGTTTGTATTGGTGGAGGAAATTTTCTCACCAGAAATTCCCTATTGTAAAATCATATGTCTCATCAGAAAATTTGACTGACTGTGGATGCATTATATTTCCCAGTAAATTATAAGTAGAGGGGCTATACTTTAATTAATTAATTACTTAATTATATTTTATCTCCTTTATTATGCTATTAGCCCAACATTAGCACTTTCATAAATGGTTAAGTGTAAAGAATTGGATTTGAGTTAAACCCAGATTTATGGAATTCTAGTCAAATCAATTCACTGCTCCCACATTCCTTCTCTATAAAATGAGGGAATGAACTTGGTGATGTTTAAGATCCCTTCCAACTCTTAAATTTTAGCTATATTCCCATGAATAGATGTATTAGATTGACTGACCATGCATTAGATTGACTGACCCAGGTCTGCTCAACTTTTCTCAATCCAACCTTACTTTCCCCTCAAATTCACTTCCTTCAGCTGCCCCGTTTCTTCCCTCCCCCCCAATCACTTTGCAGATTGGGTAAATGAAGGCTGTCAGCTGAGATCCACATCTTGGCTGTCTTTCCCTTTCCCTTTACTTTCTTTAAAATAAGTGAATAACATTATTAGAAACAACTCTACTTGTAATTTTTACATTTAAAACTATGCTAATAAAGTGGTACAAGACTTTGAGACCTCAGAATTCTTTGCCCATTCATCCTTATTCAGTTTTCCTCTTGTGATTGTATTTCTTTTGTCCTGCACTCTTTTGATTCTTATTCTTTCATATTTATTTCTCAGATATGTTCATCTTAGTTACATCACACAATTCCTTTGCAGTAGTGACCACAACTTTTAAAATTATTATTCTTTTAGGTTGGATGTTAGTCTTCTTCTTCCATATTATCTTACTTTGCAGCCCTTTGCAGTTACATAAAAGACTTTCATGGAAATCTTTGAATAAATTTTTTATGATAATTCCCAAGTATACTCCTAATAATGAACTTATCAAGTCAAATAATATGATTAGTTGTTTTTTTTTTTAAAAACCCTTACCTTCTGTCTTGGAGTCAATACTGTGTATTGGTTCCAAGGCAGAAGAGTGGTAAGGGTAGGCAATGGGGGTCAAGTGACTTGCCCAGGGTCACACAGCTGGGAAGTATCTGAGGTCAGATTTGAACCTAGGACCTCCTGTCTCTAGGCCTGGCTCTCAATCCACTGAGCTAGCTACTTAGCTTCCCCCTGTGATTAGTTTTGTAACTCTATCATTTACTACCATAATCTCCAAAAAATCCAACAGGTTTGAAATTCCAGCATCAATGAATCAATGCACCCATTCTTCCATAGCCTATCTAGCATTGAAAATTCATTGCTTTTAATTATTTTTATCAATTTTTTGAATGTAAGGCAGTACCTCAGAGTCACTTTCATTTCATCCCTTTCTTTAATGAGGTTGATCTTATTTTCAACTGATCATCATTCATTCACATCTTTTATTTTGGAAATTGTTAATATCTTATGACTTTTTTGTTGTGGGCTTGCACTATGATTTTTAATATGTCCATATATTTTATTTATATAATTTATTGTATTAAAAAAAACCTTACCTTTCATTTTAGAATCAATACTGTGTATACTTCTATGGCAGAAGAGGGATAAGGGCTAGACAGTGGGGTTTAAGTGAGTTGCTCGGGGTCACCCAGCCAGGAAGTATCTGAATCCAGGACCCCCAATCTCTAGGCCTGACTCAATCCATTGAGCCATCTAGTATTTTATATTTGAGATATCATTTTTTCTGTCATATTTGCCATATTTTTCACTTACTTTTATATTTTTGTGGTATAGAAACTTTATTGTAGTAAAATATATGTTCTGTTTTTAATAATTTCCTCCATTTATAGAATATAAAATTAACCCTCCATCCACAATTCAGATAAATATATAATTTCATTTCTTCCATTTTTTCTAGAATAATACATTTTTTAGAATTTCAGGTTTGTCTTTCTACCTGGAATAAGGCAATGGTTTCAAACTGTTATGTAGAGATGGCAGCATGGAATCCCTGCAAAATACAGGGACAGCCTCACCCAGTTGAGACAGTTGCAGTGTGGGGGTTGAGGTGAGCAGACTCACTGCTTACTGCTCCTGACTTGGGGGGTTCAACCCTTCTCAACTGCCCCCTCACCCAAAGTTCTCCAGGGGGGGGGGTCCCCTGGAATTCTGGGTGAGGCTGTCCCTGTATTTTGCAGGGATTCCATGCTACCATCTCTACATAACAAAACACAAATAAAAATGGATCCTTGCAAGCTACATATTTATGTAGAAAACCACTAATGAACATTTTCTATGTCGTATTGTATTTTTACTTAGTTTGTTAAACATTTTCCAATTATATTTTAAATCTGTACCTCTTAAATCTGTACTTTTGTACTAGCCTGAGTTTGCTACCTCTGATTAAGGTATGGATCCAAAGTTTTCCCAGGAATGTTTGTTAAATAATGACTCCTTTTTCCAGTCTTTGTTTTCTAAATATTTTTCATATAGTAACATTTTGTATACATTTGACTCATTAAGTGGTGTAGCATTTTGTTTCCTTGGTCTTTATCTCTTTTTTATTTTTTTTGATTCTAGAAAGTTTTGATGACACCAGCTTTGTAATGTTTTAAAATTATTAGGGCTGCAAACCCCTATCAGCTTTCCATCTCAATGTGAGCCCTCAATTTTCTTCCTCACTTACTTTTTCATATAAATTTCATTCTAATTTAGCTTAATTTTATAAAGAAGCTTCTTCATGTTTTGGTTGTCATTTTATTAAAGATAAAGTTAATTTGGTAATTAATCGTCATTTGTATTATATTAACCAGAACTATCCATAAACAATGATGTCCCTACTGTTATGTAAGGCCTCCTTATTTTAATCAATGTAGTTTCTTAGAGTTCTCCTATGTCAGGTTATATGTAATTCTGGCTAAGTTTAATTAGAAACTGAATTTTCTAGTATTTACCGAATAATTTATGCTTTTTTTTTGTGAATGAGTTCTTAGATTTTTTTTTTCTTGGTCTATGTTTCTATTAGCCTATGATTTGACTTCATAATTTTCAGTGCCAATACCTCTTATGTGTTTTTCTTTTTTTATTTGCAATTGTTGAAATTTTCAGTACCATGTCCTAGGATAAAAATAGTGGGAGTGTGGCCATCCCTGTTTTATTTCTGTTTTCAGTAAGGCTATTTCTCAGTTAATATGTTTTGCTTTTGGTTCAAAATTCCATTATTCTTATTTTTAAGATACATATCTGATGTTGATTTTAAAACCAGATAAAGATAACAAAAAAGAATTATAGATGAAGTTCTATAGAGTGCAAAAATACTAGAGAAAATATTAATCAAATACATTAAGAAAATTATACCTCATAATCAAGTGGAATTTCTATCCTTTTTACAACTCTTGTTCAGTATGAGAAAGATTATCATATCAGTATAAAATATATAAATAAAAATTTGGCAATAGAACTCCTCCTCTCCCAACATTTGTTTCAGTAAATAGATAGAGAAAAGACCTTTAGTAAGGCCCCCTTCCCTTTAAAGGCTGATCCTTTCACCTTTGTCCTCTGGTATGTCTCCTACCTCCTTGGGAATTTTGTTTTATCTGTTTTTATCACCGCCCCCTACAGAAGCTTGTGTTGCTTTTCTCCAGCTTTCAAACATATAAGAATTGTCTTCTTCTATTGTTTCCTGTAAACTGTCATCCTTATTTCTCTATGAAGATTACAGAACGAATTGTCTCTGCCTGCATCCTTTACTTTCTTACCACCATCTCCTCTCATCTGGGTACTCTTCCCTCACCAACTGTAGCAAAATGATTGTTTCCAAGGGCACAAATGATCTCCCAATTCTCTTTTGTAAGCCCTCAATTTAATTAGCTTTTTTACAGTTTTGGACAGATTGACTCCATTCATTCAGTCAGTATTTACCAAGTACTTTCTGTAGGCAAAAGCTTTGTGTTATCCACTGTGAGGATGCAAAAAAAAAAAAAAAAAAAGAAAAAAAAGAAAAAGATGAAGACTGTTCTCATGAAGTTAATTGTCTAGTCAGAAAGCTAAGACATATATACAAAGTGATATTTACTCCTGTAACACATGTGTGAAATAGATGTTTAATGAAAAGTATCAAGTTCTGTGTCTGAGGAAAGAGTGACCACTCCTAGCTCTAGGGGAATAAAAAAAAAAAGCTCTTTAATGGGAGAGGCAATATCTTAGTTTATCCTTAAAGGATAGGTAAGAATTAGAGAAGCAGAGTTGTAGTAAAAAGGGAAAGCATTTCAGTTGGAGGATGTAAGCAAATGCAAGAAAAGTAGAAATAAGCGAGTACTAGAGTGAGATGGAAACAGGCTATTTTAAATGGAGCCAGGAGTAAAGAGGCTTAAGGAGATTAAAGCAACATGTTGCTAACAGAATTGATCATGGCTGAGAGAGAGAAAGAGAGACAGAGACAGAAACATAAAAAATAAAGCCTTAAGTGAAGCTCTTTGGAGAGATTTTTCTTCTATTCAGGCATTCAGTTAATGCATTTGTTCACTTAAACCATTGTGATCATTTGTGCCTCAGTCATATTCTTTTAAAATTTGACCATTATACTACTAGTATGATTGCTCAGTAAAATAATGTGTTGATGGAGAAGAGTTCTGCAATTAAAATACTTTATAGTAACTAGAAACTACTTGGTGCCCATTGTAATACTCAGCTGATGTGAAAAAAAATTATTGTTGTTATTGTTTTTCAGAGGATCTCCCTATAGGGATTCTCCTCTGAGTCATTTTGAAAGCTACAGGGGAAGCAGTCTTTACCAGGGTCCTCGAATGTTGGTAGATGTACCTGAACACGCTGTGATGCTGGATGAAATGACTCTTCGGCACATGGTCCAGGACTGCACGGCTGTAAAAACCCAATTACTTAAGCTGAAACGTCTGCTACATCAGGTCAGTGTGTATTAAACACTTAAAATTCTAGCAGTAGGAAATCAAATTTATTGGTCATGAATTATGAATATGGTTCATCATTTTTCTTGTTTCTTCAGAAATATACTTTTGGATTTCTTATGAGAATAATATCTGTTGTAGCCAAGATTATTTGAAATAAATGGAAGGGGAAGAGACTTAAGAAGTTTTTATTTCTAAAACATGTTTGTGACATATATAAAATATCATGGTAGTAATAAAGATATTATATAATGTTGCCCTTAATGGTGTTATTTTTGAATAATGTTATTAATACATTATAGCTAAGTCCCAGACTTCAAGGTAATGTTTTGGATAGTGGTTTTATCTTCTCCTTGTCCCTAGAGACCGTTTCCACTCCCTAGTAGAAAGTGGAAAGTTCATTTAGCAGGAAAATAGTTTTTTGGCAGGCTTAGGGCAGCAACATCAGATTGTAAAAAGTATAGTCTAATAGAAAGGTACCCTTTTTTCTGAACTTCTGCCAACTGAGCTATCCTGTTCCCTCAGTTTCCAGCATGAGAAATAATCTTTGGCACTTATAGAGGTCAAAGGAAGAATAGGGAAATGACTTAGATCAGAATTGGGAGTAAAAGGGAGGACACTATTAGTTGAATGAATGAAGCATATATTAAGCACTTAATATGTGCACTGCACTGGCGGAAGTGCTGAGGATAAATATGGAAAAGAAAGCCAGGATTTTCTGTCAAGGGGCTCACATTTGAATGGGGGAGACAATATCCAGGGGAGGCAGATGGAAAGGTCCCCTGGTCTTTGGGGTGCAGAAGCCAAGCAGATGGCCAGGTTTCTTTAATGACATTTACACTGATAAAATTATGTCAGTTTCTGATGTTTAATCAGTTAACAGTGCCAAGGACATTGATGACATGAACTTTCCTTTCTGGATCTTCAGTAGTTAATGGAATTAGTTCAGGAGCTAAATTAGCACTAACCATAGAGATTAAGAATGTTTGTTTCAAATCAGGTTTTAGACACTTCCTAATTGTGTGATCCTGGGCAAGTTACTTAATAACCCTAGTTGCCTAGTCCTTTCTGCTCTTCTGCTTTAGAATTGCTTAGAATTGATTCTAAGACAGAAGGTAAGGGTTTAGCTGGGGGAAAGAATGCATATAAATAAGTGTGAGACCTGGGAAAAGTCAAGAGAGACTACTGAGGATTGGGGAAGGGGAGAATGAAGTAGTTCAGCTCATACTGGGACACCATTGTTATCATCTTTATAAATATTGTCTCATTTGAGATTTGGAGGAGAGAGAGGTGACAGGCTCTTATTATCCCAGCTATAGTAGTAATTGGTCTTGAGAAGTAAGGCAAAAACAATCAGAAGTATTATGGAATAATTCCACTAACTACTGAAGATCCAGAAAGGAAAGTTCTTGTCACCAATGTCCTTGGTATTGTTAACTGGTTAAACATCAAACATGGGAAACAGGGTGAATGGTGGTGACACTGACAGAAATAATGAAGTCAGAAATAGGACCATTTCTTGCGGCAGGGAAAGATATAAAGCTGAGATTTGGAGATAATGAGTTTGAGGTGGGTTTTCTAGGTTGAGATAATTTTAGGTAATTGGAGAATCTAAGTGAGGGATATATAAAATTGTAGAATCATTTGTCCAGAAGTGATAGTTGAAACCAAGTAAGTGATTGAAACTTGTTGAGAGGAAGAAAGTAGAATTAAAATAGGAAAGCCAAAGACAGAAAGAGCCTTGGGGATCCTCTATACTGAGGAGCAGGAGAAGAGGGGAAGGAGTCAGTGTAGGAAGTAATTAAAGGGCTGCAGTGTCTCTGAAGCCACAGGAGAAGAATATGCAGAAATTAATAAGTCAGGGGCAAAACATGGCCCATGCTCCATAGAAGCCATACAGGACAAGATTTTTAAAGCTTTTCCCCTCTAGAATCAGCTGCTTGCATTGCCTTGAAGTACAATAATGCTTTGCTCATGCACTCATTACTTGGAGGCATTGTAATTGGTTTTGTTATCTTGTACCACAGACTTTTGTATTTGATTGTAATAATGTTGTAAATACTTATTTCAGTAGTTTATCTGCCTGACATTTCTGATCTTGCTATAGCTCTCACTGTCACACATCATGCTTTCAAAGATCCTCTTCCCCACTGCAGAGAAGTAGATAGAGCTCACATGGGAGCTGGGCCCACTAGAGCTCACATTCCATCTATTCCTGATACATGCCCCCTCCACATGTCCAGTCCCCTCCCTGTAACCATGCTGCTCCCCATGCCTGCCACAGATGGGTTTGTTTGGGTTCTTTCAGAGCAAAGGCCAAGTTTCCTCTTTCTTATATGTACATATGTACTCCTCCTCCTCCTCTTCTTCCTCCTCCTCAGTGGTATTACAGAGTAGCCACTAAGGACTGACTCCTCAGAAGCTAGATATTGGGAAGATAACTGCCTCAAAAAAGAAAAGAGTGGGACATGGAGAAGAAGGCTCAGGTGGTCCTAGAAGTCTGATGCCCAAAGGTGAGAGAGGTCAGTGTCCTGATATTCTCTGTTCCAGTCACACTACCTCTGTGTTATTGTTTTCAGTTCTGGGTCACATTTTAGGAATGGCAATGATAAACTTGAGCATTTGAGATTTCTTCTGGATACTCTGCTCTCTGGTATGCTAGGTGGTGCCATGGATAGAGCTCTGGACCTGGAGGTAGGAAGGGCAGAGTTAAAATTTGGGCTCAGACTAGCTGTATGACCCTGTACAAGCCATTTCACCCATTTGCTTCAGTTTCTTCCACTTTAAAATGAGGCTAATAACAGCACCTACCTCATAGGATTATTGAGGAGATCACAGGAGAGAATATTTTTAAAGCACTTACCACCCTGCCTGGCACATAGTAGGTGCTATATAAATGCTTATTCCCTTCCTTTCATATTAATAATTATTCTTAACCCTCTTGTAATTGATACTTTCTATTTTGATGAATTTGTAATTTCCTTGTTTTGGGTATTTTTGACATAGTTTGCAAGTACATTTTTACCTTTTTCTTCAATATGAGTTTTTGTCAATGATTCCCCCTAAAATTCTTCATTGGAGTTCTACCCAATGGTCTAGAAGTCCTCCTTTGGCCTTTTAGAATATTAGTACTACTGATATATCCCTTAGACTTTCTCTCTCTGACTGATTTTTTTTAATCTTTTTTTTTTTTCTGGGAGGAAGAGGGAGGTTATATGGAATGGAAGGAGGGAAAATCTTGTTACATATATATTTCTAATTTGGCAATCATGTGGAAATAATACAAATGAAGGCTTGATAGTGATAAAAGAGAAAGAAGGGAGATCAAAGAGAAATAATGAGATAAGGCAAAAGGAAACAGGGGATGAAAGACAGTGGCAGATTCAGTTCTCTTGTTAGATAAACTACTCTTATCGCTATATGTTTGAACTGTCTTAGAACTTTTATTACTAACCTTTCATAATAATTGAAGGAATTTTAACTTTTCAACTAATATTTATCCTTAAATTTTCTGAAGTTCACCTTGAAAAGGAATAGTTAGATCAGCTTCCTATTAAGGAAAAATACCAGAACAATCTTTCCCTAGGGGCCAAAACTAACCCTTGGGTCTGAAGTTTTCTGCTCTCATAATTTACCCAACCATTCACTCATCCGCATATAAAGCAATATAAGGGATGTACGGATAAAACTTTTATTCGTAGTAGTGTTTTAAGTCGTTCTGTTTTAGGAGACATCATTGAGAAAACTCTGTTAGCTTTATACTGAATGAATTTGTGCCTTTTTGCAATTCAGATAAATTTACTGGGTTAAATAAAATTGTCTTATCAAAGTTGGTGTTTCCTCCTTTTTTTTTTTTTTTTTTTTTTTTGTCATATGTAGCCCAGGGGTGGTTCCTTCTGGAGAAGAGACTACACTTCTGGATTCAGAGGGATCCCAGTTTCATTCTAAAGGCAGATTGGGGCTGATCCTAAGATCCTTTTCCTCATTTCTGACTTATTTTGCCCCCATTTCAGTGTGAAAACAGGGTAAATCTCTGTCATATTTAAGTCTGGAGTATGTCTGGTGTCTCTTGAAAAGAGGTTGCTTCTAGAGAAGGTACTCAGTGTATGAGATAGATAATTAGGTTATATGTGTATGAGTATCATTTATTTCCTTCTACACAAAATAAATATCTAAAATACCAAACCTAAGTGTGCATTAACAAAACATAAAATCATATTCCATATGTATGTATATACAATTATGCTCACAGAAAGTATGAGTTTGCTTTTGTTGAATTCTCTTGGAAGTTATGCTTTTTTTTCTCTGAGATGTTTTGGAGTTGAAGAAAGCACTTTCTACTAACAATTGACACCACCTCTGGAATAGTTGAGCTTCAGAGTTCTCTTAAAATATCAACTGAATTGTTCATTAGTCATCCCTCACTCTCATTATGTGACTTGAGCCATCTTTTCAGCTATTCATTTATTTGAGGCTATCCTTTTTTTTCCTTACCCCCTCTTTAAAATAAAAAAAAAAGTCATAAGCACAATAATACCTTTCTCATTACCTTTCAGGCAATTGTATAATTGGTAATAGATTCTCTCATAGAAAACCTTTCATGAAAGTCTTCCTGTACCTGTCCCATTTTCAACAAAAATACCTTTACTAGAGAGGTAAATCACTTGAGAGATGCAAAAGTAAGTTTTCAGCCTTTCAGTTACCTTTCTCAGTAGCACGTCTTCCCTTCCAATATCTTTAGAATCAACCCCTTGCCTGGTTTCAATGCAGTTTCACACTAGGCTTTCAAACAATGTCATTTCCTCTTCCATACTTCCCTCTTTTTTATGGGATGCTCTTCAGCTTCCAATGTTCTTTGCTTCAAGATTGTGATTTAAGTTTTCAATCATTGATTTCCTTGGCAGTCAAACATTTCTGTTTGGCAAACAAATCAGTTCTGGCCAAGGGGATGTGTAGATTTTTGCCTTCTCCTTGTGGCAATTGCTTTATGTTATTTAACTTTCCACAGAATGTGAGTGAAAGTTTGTGGGGATGCTTTTTCTTGCTCCCTTTCCTATTTGTCAGCATGAATAGCTCACTTGACTAACTCTAGTGAGAATCACGGTTTCATGGCCTCTTCTTTTCCTCTTTGTATATGCCCTGTGATTTGATGCTATTTTGATCTTTGATCTGCTGTGTACACAGTTGATTTTGAAATTACTCTAATATCTCTAAACAGTTTCCTACAAGTTGAGATAGTCAAATTTTTGGTAACATTCAGTTCTCATCATGCTCTATTATCAAAGAAAGTATTTATTATCTATAGGTATGATGTTTCTGTGACATGTAGGTGGCAAAACCTTTGGCCTCTTTCATTTCTAGATCATCAACTATGTTTTCGCTATGTTGTCACCATCTTTCTAAGCTCTGACTTCCTTTGTGTTGAAGTCATTGAGAATTAACATAGATCTAAATTTGTTTGTGGAATCTTACTGGGTTTTTTGTAGCTTTCTCTGCCTTCTCTCTTCTATCACAGTAGGTATTGATGCATCAATAAGTTCATTTTTGTGGCAGTCTTCTTGTCCATATTGAGCAAGACATTCCCTCTCTCTAAAGTTTTGTAGAAATAATTTGTAATAATCTCTTTCCTATCCTTCTTATTCCTTCCCCTATTCTTATCTTTCTTTTCATCCTTTTTTCTAAAGTTTTGTAGAAACAGTTATGTCTCTTTAGAGATTTTTGTAGGATATTTTAGAAGTCTAGAGTTTTGTAAAATGATGTTTCCCTTAAATTACAATACCTTTTTCTCTCCAGCATGCCATGTTATGATCAATTTTTAAGAAATTAATGGGCATTGTCTTATATATTAAAAAATAATATCACCCACAGTTCTCATGATCTTATTAAGATCTCATATATGAATTGCAATTACTTTAAAAAATATTCTAAATATACTTTCCATTTCAGAAACTATATATTTGAAATATACTTTATTCATTTCCTTCTTTATGAAGAAGATATTTAAACAAATTTTTACATAGTAATTTTCCTCAACTCTTCTGCCTTTTGGGGATATATCTTTGTGACTGGGTTACAACATATCTCAAAGACAAAATAGCTTTGTTGACCTCACTGATGATGTTGTCAACAATGGATATTTCAGTAATGCCAAATCCTGTAAGGGAGATGCTTGAGGTTTTTTAAAAATTTAAATTAGTTATGTCCATTTCCAGTATCTTGGAACATGTAGGAAGATACCAGAGTTTGCAGCTTACACGAACCAGTTGGGTAAGATAGTATTTGTTAAAGACTTTCCCCACAGTTTAATAGTTTTATAGTATATGAACTAGAGTCTTTCATAATGTTATCTTTAAGGGACAGCAGGGGGAGGTTAATATAGATGTGTCTGTGTGTGTGTGTATATATATTACATACATAAATTACATATATATGTATGTAATCTGTTGATCTATTGTGAAAACATGATTTCACCCCCTGCCCAATGATATAGATCAATGCCATCAATCTTTTTATTAAGAGGAGCTACTTTTCTTTTCCCTAAAAACTTGAGATCACCGAGGGTTGGGGTGATAATTGTCTTACTAACAGGAAAAGTGTTATCAAATGGGTCAATGAAATGGGAAAGAGATGCTGCTGCCATTTTGAGTAGTGTCTTCAGTAGTCATGAAAATTATTGATCGAGCCTAGAAATTCTGCAGAAATAAGAAAACTTCTAAGAAACTTAGAGCTCAGTGACAAAGTATAGTTAACTGAAGTTAGCTATATTTTAGTATTTTGAACTCCAGGTTATAGGCAACTTTGGAACAAATTTTGTACTTCATAGCTTAGAAGTATAATTAATGTGCTAATTTTCTCATTTTATGAAGCTTGAACATTCCAGGTCTTCTGAGTTGTTTATCTCTTAGTGTTCCATGAAAAGTCAACTTTTTATTGGTCATTTTATTATTAAAATTATTCACTGAAACTAAAGAAATGTTTTTCCTTAAAAGACTGTTATGAATAAAAAATTTCTTAAGTGAATAAATATCTAGATCTACTATGAAACATTACTGGAATCATGTCAAAGATAAATTTAATATTAAAATGCTTTGTTTTCAGTTTATTTCTGTTTTGAAAATGGTAAAATATTTTAGTCGTCTTTCCCACCCCAACCCCTGCCATGGCAGGAATGTGCAATTAAAAAAATGAAATTTATATTATGCAGATATTTTTGTAGTTAGCTTCTTGAGGGCAGGATTTTTTTGCTTTTGTTTTTATTATTTTACCCCAAGCACCTAAAATAAGGTCTTACATGTAGTAAGTAGATTAAGTAGCAAGTAGATACTTGTTGAATTTAATTATTTTAAATATTAATACAATACAGTCACATTTAATTTTATTCATTACCCTATGGGATTAATTTTACTTGACAGGTATGGATAGTTCTTTTATGATTGAGGATTAGCATTTATGACTTTAATAATGACCAAGGTACTATATTAATTTATTCTTTTTCCCATAGATATTTGATTGATATGAGAGAGAGGGTATTTTTGTATGTTATTGAAACAGATATCAATGAGACCCTAGCTAAACCCAGTTTCAGATAGCACGGATAACTATAAACTTGAATTACATATTTACTTCCTAGCGTCTAACCCACATTTGTAGTATAAAACCTAGAATTTTTAGATTATATTTTCCTAAGGAAAGAGGAAAAAAGAATTTCTTTCTGATAACTGCTAAAACATAAGAAATATCCCTAATTTTATTGCCTTAATAATAGTATTCATAAAAATCCAATACAGCCAATATTTATTGAGTGCCTTTTAGATGAAGGGCATATTGGGTAAAGTCTCTGTCTTTTAGGAGCTAAAAGTCTTCTGAGAACACCACCATCTCAAAAGCTTTATCAAAAGTTACATTGCACTGTGTTGATATCTGACAAATTCTTAGGAGTGTGTTACCTTATGGTTCTACAGTTTTATATTTTTCACAATATTTTTATAGACATTTTTATTTTATGCTTCTAACAATCCCTAAGAATTACATAGATTTCTATCATTATCTCTCCTTTTTAAATTAAGACCTTAGTTATAGAGAGCTTAAGTGATTTGCCAAGGTTACACAGCTAATTTTGGGAGAGAACTCAGACTAGTCTTCTGACTTCCAAGTTTGGTGCTCTTTCATCTAATGACAAAACACAACCTTCATGAGACTTCCAACCCTCTTCCTCTTTCTGCCTCTCTTTCTCCTCCAAATATATTTCTAGACTTATTCTAGATGACTACTCACCTATGGTATTTCTTTGGTGTAAACCCCCTTCATCAATGAAGATCAGAAGCAATTAAGCATTTTATAGCCTTAGAGGGGTCCTGGGCACTGAGAGGTATGTTAAAATGCTTTGCCTAGGATCAAAATATGCGTCTGATGGAGACTCAAATCCAAGTCTTCCTGATTCTGAGACTGGCTCTCTAACCATTATGCTATGCCTAACTTAGCTTGTAAAATTGAATGATAATCAGACGCTAAAAAGACTTTGTTGTTTTTTTTTTAAATTCAATT
Organism: Gracilinanus agilis; assembly: GCF_016433145.1. Taxonomy (NCBI): domain Eukaryota; kingdom Metazoa; phylum Chordata; class Mammalia; order Didelphimorphia; family Didelphidae; genus Gracilinanus; species Gracilinanus agilis. The sequence goes on from NC_058131.1 coordinate 685,644,221, forward strand.
TTATTTTTTGTTCCAATTTTCTCCCTCCCTCCTTTTTTTCCCTCTCCCCACTGAGAAAGTAAGAAAAAGAAAATCTATTACAAATACACATGATTTTGCAAAACAGATTTCCACATTAACCAGGTTCTCTTTCTTCCTAAAAAAAAGGAAAAATAAAAATAAAATAGGCTTTAATCTGAACTCTTGAGTCCATCAGCTCTCCACCTGGAGATACAGATAGTATGTTTCATCATGATTCCTTTGGAATAGTGATTGGTAATTCTATTGATCAGAATTCCCAAGTCTTTCAAAGTTTATCATCTTTACAATGTTATTATCTGAATTGTTCTTCTGGTTCTGCCCACTTCATTCTGTATTAATTCATACAGTGTTCCCAGATTTTTCCATAGTCTGGAAGGTTCTATAGTAGTTCTGCTATATGGTTTGATGTGTTATTTATACTAGTAATTTAATTTTGTTATGTATTTCATGCAGCTACATATTAATACAGTGGTCTTCACCCCTTCCCACTATATAGATGAGAGACATTTTCTTAGAAATGAAAAGGCAATTGTAATGATTTTTTGTAATACACAGTGATAGAAAAAATTAGGTATTTGAAATTGACTAAAAAATTTAAAACATCCTACAAATATTAAACCAGTAAAATCCATTAGTTTACTTTTAAGATGATATAGAAGCCCTAAAAAAATATGTAGGCATATGGCTGCCTATACAGATAGTTCCAAGACCATTGGAATGATATTAACATTCTATGTGTGGGTTTTAGATTGCTTCATGGTTTCTTTCAATGATAAATTTAAAAGTCATGAATATATTCGAGGGCCACTCTTAAGAAACAACTATAGTGATTGTGAAATTCTAGTTGACTCAATTCTGAATTCCACAGACAAAAACTTGACTGTATGGATTCAGTGCCAGAAAATCTAAAAGCCTCTTCTGTATGTTTGCCACCATAGTGCCTGGAATGCAGTGCCCTCACTGTGGGTAGGGCAGGGCCATTGTATTATTTGTCAAATTGCAAAAAGGTAGCTGCAGCTCAGAGTACCACTATTGCAGTATTTCCTAGGAGCACTCAGGATGTAAAATTAGTTTCTCTTTAGCAGAATCTAAGAATTCGTGCCATTGAAGTGTATTATGTGTATAGTTTTTGTTTCAAGACCTTCCTTAGTGTGCCCTAACCAAAGAATGTTTACAGTAGGTCTTATAGTATTAGAAAAATAGAAAATCCCTCCAACTTCAAATCCAAAAAACTCCAACCCCACAAAGAAAACTTGACTGGAAATTGGAGCCAGAAAATTAATTTAACAGCTATTTCCAAAAGTCAGTTATCCAGCCCCTTTACTTATCTAAAAAATATGGTAGAGGGTCAGGAGAAAAATAGGAAAGGTCTTTGTTCCTTTAAAGACAGGTCACAGAATCCTGGCACTAGAATCTAGGTACTCGATAGGGAGAAGCAGTCACTCAGAATTCAAGGGTAGCATATTAGAAGGGAATGTTGTAATTACCAGTGACAGTTCTTCTGAAATAAGATTCATTAAATTGACCAGGAAAAGGAAGGGTGGGATAGGGGTAACGAGTGGACAAAAGTATAAAGTGGAGACACAAGAATTCATCTAGAGAACTAGGATCATTTCAGGAACAAGTCTTAATTAGACTTGAGATATTGCTGTATTGAAATTTATTTGTTGACTCTTACCTATTAAGATTGTGATCAGAAAACCAGTTTTATTTTACAAAATATTTTTATCAAAAATGACTTAAAAGGAGGCAGCCAAGTGGCTCCATGGATTGAGCCAGGCCTGGTGATGGGAGATCCTGGATTCAAATCTGGCCTCTGATACTTCTTAGCCGTATGACCCTGTGCAAGTCACTTAAGACTCATTACCTACTCCTTATCACTCTTCTGCCTTGGAACCAGTGTTTGGTATTGATTTTAAGACAGAAGGCAAGGGTTAAAAAAATAGATTAAGGGCTTCAAAAATGTTTGGACACTTTTGGACACTTAGAAGATTATGACATTCACCTTTTTGGAAAGCCATTTTTGTTAAAAAGGTCATTTCCCAACCATAAAAGAGAAATGTCTCCCTATAATCCTTAACATCTGACATAATTATAGCCAACGTTTCTAATAACTATAACAAAGGTTATATTTGATGTGGTTATCAGCTTTTTACATAGTTCATTCAATGTGAAATTTTTAGCTTTCTTTAAGAACTACCTAAGTACATTTGTAGACTTTTTTCATGTCTTTCCCCATTAATGGTACAGTAAATATAATTCTCATTTTTATATCACTTTAAGCTTTTTTATTGCAAATGCTCCTAAGCATCCTGTGTTATCACAGTGGTGGTGCCATAGGGCATAAAACATAGGACCTGACAATCAAGAAGACCTAAATTCAAATCTGACTCACTAGTTATTTAATCTATCTATTTCCTAACTGTAAAATTGAGATAATAATAGAACCTATTTTACAGAGTTGTTGTGAGGATCAAATGAGAAAAGGTTTGTTTAAAAAAAATCTGTAGCACAATGCCTAGCATATAATGTAAATGCTTATTCCCCTTCTCCATTCAGTAGGATTTATGGGATACAATGAGGGATTGTGAAAAGTGTGCTGGACCTGGGATCAAGAGAGACCAGTTTCAAATCATAGATAATCTCTAAAATCCCCAGTGATTCTGTGTGTTAGAATGAAATTTATGCATATTGTAAATATGCCTGCCCTAGCAGAGTAGCTGCCTATTGGTAGAAATCTAACTTGTAAATCACCAGCTCATTTTGGAAGAAATCAGCAAGAACCATTAATTCTCATTAGAGATATTCACACATTAATTGACATGAGTCAGTTAATACAAAAGGTATACTAAAGTAGTGTGGAACTACTGGGAAGAACTCTGGATTTGGCACCTAAAACTTTGGGTAGGAACTTTGACTTTGCTACTTACAGCAATAGAACCTTGAGCTCTCAACTTGAGGCCTTTCTGGTCTCAGTTTCCTCTGTTCAGAGTTAAGCAGTTTGGATTAGACAAAGTACTTCCAAAACTTTTTGTCAATTCTATATACTTTGATCCTATGCTCCTTAGGTTAGGTGCACTTCACTATTGATCAACTATAAAATTTTAAAGTAATGATTAATGGGCTTTCCAAATTAATTTTTAAAAGGTGATGAAAATAAAATAAAAGGCATATCCTTTAACCATTGTGCCTGCTCAAAAGAAGCAATGGGGAGGGGACAGCTGGGTGGCTCAGTGGATTGAGAGCCAGGCCTAGAGACAGGAGTCCTGGGTTCAAATCCGGCTTCAGACACTTCCCACCTATGTGACCTTAGGCAAATCACTTGACTCCCATTGTCTAGCCCTTACCATTCTTCTGCCTTGAAAACAATACATAGTATTGATTCCAAGACAGAAGATAAGGGTTAAAAAAAAAAAAAGCAATGGAAAAAAAAATAGAAAGGGTTCAGATATCTTTCTAAATTATCTGAATTTGTCTACCTGAAGATTCTGTCCCAGTGACAGACAGTTCAGGGATATGTTCTGAATTCCTAAAGGCATGGTCCTGGAAATAATCATTAATAATATTCAGCCTTCATATTTGTGGTACATCTTTTCCTGTTTTGTTCCAATTTTATCAAAATTGTAGAGCACAAAACACTGGAAGTGTACCATTTTTTTAAACTGTCCTTTAAATAATCATCAATTTAATTCCTGCTGCAATTTTGACCACTCTCTAGTTGCTTTATAAATATTTGGTGAGGAGATAACATTTTATTTCTTTTCATAATCACAGAATTATTTGAAAATAAAAAGAAAATAAGCTAGGCTTATAACATTTCCCTAGTCTTAACTTACTTTGTAAACAAAATTATACTTGTGAGTGCCATTGACTTTCTATTCATTTGTAGTTTAGTATGTTTTATACTATATGCATTATGTTTTGGTTTCATCAATGAGCTGAGTAATAAAAAAGAATAAAAGAAGTTTAAAATATTACAGAAAAACTTACTCATTCAACACTATACAGTAACAGCCCCAGGCAAAATAAAATTGTGTGGTACTATTAAGGAAATCTTTATTTTTGGTATTTTTTATGCTCAACATGTAAGGGCCATTCTGTTCATTATGAAGAAGAGCCAGCCCATGTTCTAGCCCTCTTCTTTTGACCTCCTCCCATCCTTTATTGTGCCTCATTCCTTCAGCACTCTGCCTTTGGTTTGGCTAGGTCAGGGATATATGGCAGAAGACCAGTTGTCTTGGAGTCATTAAATATGCTGATGTGAAGTAAACAATGACACTGCTGTTGATAACTTTGAAGTGCTATATATTCCAAGTTGAAATCATATTCTATTAAAAGCAATGACTGCACATTAGAACACTTGCCTTCCTACTCAGGAAGTACCATATAAATTATTACTTTGATATTACCACCTACAAAGGAGGTAATATTCTCTTGGGGATTCTCATTTGAGAACTTCATCTGTATAGTCACCTCCTTGATCATTCAAGGGTGCTTCTTCTTGTTCTCCTAGATTACCTCCCTTTTCCTTCTTGATTTATTTGGAGACATATTTACTGCTCATTCCGTTGGGACATGGGAAGGGGAAAAAGGTAAAATTCAAATTGTTCTCTTTTGCCAAAGATTGGCAGCTCTATATATTTTTTAAGTTTTCTCTTAGAATCAATATTAGGTATTGGTTCCAAGGCAGAAGAGCAGTAAGGGGTAGGCAATGGCAATTAAGTGAATTTACCAGGTCACACTGTTAAGAATTGTTCTGAGGGCAGATTTGAACTAGGACCTCCCATCTTTAGGTCTGGCTCTTTATGTACTGAGCCACCTAGTTGCCTGTAGCAGTTCTATTTTAAAAATGGAAAGTCTGATGAAGTAGATGGCTACAAGAAAGTTTTAGACTTGCTTGCTAATTTCACTAATGCTTTCTTCTTGTTTCTTTTTCTCTTGGACAGAATGATGGGAATTGCACACAAGATATTCAGATATCATTGCCGTCAAGTCCAGAACCAGAACCAGAGGATAGGGATCAGATATATAAGGTACAGTGAGTAGGACAATTCTGTTTGTTTTAACTCTCATTCTAATGGTAGAATTGGAAGAGACCTCAGGTCTAGTGCTCTCACCGGAACAAAAATCTCTGACAAGTGATGGTGTGGTCCAGTGATGGTGAACCTATGGCATAGGTGCCAAAAATGGCACGCAGAGTGCTCTCTGTGCCCACCCCGGTCATTACTAAAAAGACAGAGGGACTCAGGCGGAACTGCTCCCCCTCCATTGTGCCTGGGGGGCTCACAGGACGGGGGCAGAGGGCTCGAACCATTCCCTTCCCCCTCACTGTGCTCTCTGAGGACATTCCTCACTTCACTCACCCCTATACCCAGCAGCCCAATGGGAGTGCTTCCTCCCTCCCCTATGGTGGGGTAAAGTGTGTGGGGGGCAGGGCACACCCAGCATATAGAGGCAGGAAGGCACGTGGTCTCTGTGGGGGTGGGGGCAGGGCCCAGCACTCCATTTCTAACAGGTTCGCCATCACTGGTGTACACCCCTTGCTTTAACATCTCCAGTGAGAACAGACCCATTATCTCATGAAAGTAATGCCCAATTTACATTTACTTTTGGATAGTTCTATGTTAAGTTTCTTTTTATAGAAAATTTAGCTTTGTTTCTTTATAACTTAGTCTTCCCTCTAGTATCAAGCCAAACAAATTGAACCTCTTTTTCATATGTTATATACTTAGATACAGTAGAGCATATTGCCTGTCCTCTACCCCAGCGAGCCTTCTCTTCAAGCTCCACATCCCCACGTCCTTCAGCTTAACCTTATGTAGCAAGATCTCAAGGGGCTCCACACCATTTTGTTTGCCTTGTTCTGAATGTGCTTCAACCTGTCATTGTCCTTTCTGAAATGTGCCCAGAATAGAATACAGTACTACAGAGATAGTCTGATGAGAACAGAGGACAGAGAGACATATGTGTCCCCAGCCTTAGGAATGCTCTGCCTCCTTAATGCAGCCCAAATGATACTACAATAGCTTTGATTGTTATTATATGACACTTTTGACTTATTGAGCTTTTAGCCCTTTGAAACTTCCCAGATTTTTTTCAGATTAACTTTTGGCTAGATGTGCTTTTCCTTCTTGTTTAAAGAAACTTTTTTATTTTTCCGAAGCTGGACAAAGAAGCCAAACTTAAATCTAAAATTTATTCTTTTAGTGTTTGATTTTCATAAATGTAAAATTGCATTTACTTATAAATTAGCTTTTTTTCGAAAGATAGGACCAGATAAGTTTAATTAGTACTTTATTTCTCAGTTCTGATTTCTTTTTTTTCTCATACACCCTTTTCTAGTTTAATTCTTCATGTACATTGTATAATTTGTTACACTATTACATACAGTTCCCTCTTCCATAAAGGGAGGAAAAAAACAAAACTCTCCCAGTTCGTAAGGAACTCTCAGTGAATGAAAAAAGGATCAGGTATAGCACTTTGGATATATATATATATATATATATATATATATATATATATATATATATATATATATATAT
>NC_058131.1:685651130-685662274 GCF_016433145.1 Gracilinanus agilis
TGGCAAGGAAGGAATGTTTAGGAAATGGGGAGAGGAATAGGAAACCCTAACACTAATCTTTGACAATACTAATCCCTCAGGACTGTAGGCTGGTTAATGATTCTGGCTTGTTCTTCAGCTCCTCTGGCTTAGCCTGGCCACAGCCAAACCAGAGCAAGCAAGCTGTTGGATGATGTCTCTCAGCTCCTTCTTCTTGCCAGATGTTATGCCCTTCTATAGCCCTTAGGAACCACCCTTTCCACCCTCTTCTTCTTCTCCTGCCCACTTCCCGGATCCCTCCCGGGCCCAGGATACCTAGATATCTAAGGATGGTTTGGATGCCTAAATGTCTAGGGACAGAAGAATCAGAGGATTCACGGTCTGGATACAGGTTGATCAATGTCAGTGGGTTCAAACAGGAGTTCTTGCAAGACTTAGCCAAGCAAAGCCTCAGTTCCCAATAGACCAGGGTCCACCGATCCAAGGTCTAATGAAGAAGGAAAAGGAAAATAAAAAACCCCTTGTCAGGGGCTGCCAGGGTATTTATACCCCTCTGGCCAACCACTTTCTCCCCTGTCTTCATGGCCTCTGGGAACATTCTGAGGTCCAATGGTCTTCACCTGTCAATCAAGGTGGGACTCTCAGCTCCCAAAGCTTCAATATGACACATGGAAATCCTCCAGCTCATTATTCCTTTGAGCGCACTAGTATCCCATCACCAGCAGATACCACAATTTGTTCAGCCATTCCTCAATTGAAGGACATACCCTCCTTTTCCAACTTTTTGCCACCACAAAGAGTGTGGCTATAAATATTTTTGTACAACTCTTTTTCCTTATTATCTCTTTGGGGTATAAACCCAGCAGTTCTATGGCTGGATCAAAAGGCAGATAGTCTTTTAAAGCCCTTTGGGCATAGTTCCAAATTGCCATCCAGAATGGTTGGATCAATTCACAGCTCCACCAGCAATGCATTAATGTCCCAATTTTGCCACACCTTCCAACATTCCCCACTTTCCTTTGCTGTCATGTTAGCTAATCTGCTATGTGTGAGATGGTACCTCAGAGTTGCTTTGATTTGCATTTCTCTGATTATAAGAGATTTAGAACACTTTTTCATGTGTTTGTTGATAGTTTTGATTTCTTTATCTGAAAATTGCCTATTCATGTCCCTTGTCCATTTATCAATTGGGGAATGGCTTGATTTTTTTGAACAATTGATTTAGCTCTTTATAAATTGGAGTAATTAGAACCTTTGTCAAAGGTTTTTGTTATAAAGATTTTTCTCAATTTGTTGCTTACCTTCTAATTTTGGCAGCATTGGTTTTGTTTGTATAAAACCTTTTTAATTTAATATAATCAAAATTATTTATTTTACATTTTGTAATTTTTTCTAACTCTTGCTTGGTTTTAAAATCTTTCCTTTCCCCTAGATCTGACAAGTATACTATTCTGTGTTCACTTAATTTACTTATAGTTTCTTCCTTTATATTCCAGTCATTCACTCATTCTGAATTTATCTTGGTATAGGGTGTGAGATGTTGATCTAGACCCAATTTCTCCCATATTATTTTCCAGTTTTCCCAGCAGTTTTTGTCAAATAGTGGATTTTTGTCCCCAAAGCTGGGTTCTTTGGATTTATCATAGACTATCTTGCTGAGGTCTCTTACCCCAAATCTATTCCACTGATCCTCCCTTCTGTCTCTTCGCCAGTTCCATATTGTTTTGATGACTACTCCTTTATAGTACAGTTTAAGATCTGGTACTGCTAATCTACCTTCCTTCACATTTTTTTTCATTATTTCCCTTGATATTCTTGGTCTTTTGTTCTTCCAAATGAACTTTGTTATAGTTTTTTTTCTAATTCATTAAAAAACTTTTTTGGTAGTTTGAATAGGTATAGCACTAAATAAGTAAATTAATTTGGGTAGGATGGTCATTTTTATTATGTTAGGTTGTCCTACTCATGAACAATCAATGTTTTTCCTATATTGGATAATTTGAAGACTCCTATTCATCTAACATAATAAATTGCTTTAGATTAATGTTTAATTATCATTATTAATTAAGGGAAATATGTTGTGATTTGAAGGTTTCAGGATTATTTAATATAATTTAATCATTAAATATTAATATGTCTCTAGCATTGATATAAAGAGTGAATAATCCTTAATCTTATGAAACCCAGACTGTTATAGTCTATCCATTGTAAAGGAAAAGAATACAGTATAAATGATAAAACATTTAAAAACATTACTCACATTTACTAAACAAATCTAAATTCATTCTTATTTATAAGTGTTTGATCTTCATAAGAGTAAAATTACATTTACTTATCAATTAACTTTTTTAAAGCTAGGAGTAAATGAATTCAAGTTGTACTTTAGTTCTCAGTTTTTATTTCTTCAGTGACTTACACAGTTATGGGGTATTGCATAAATGGATTAATCTCTTAGTGTCTTGAAAATATATTTTTTTAATTCATCATAGATCATTTTCGTTTCTGTGTGGTCATTGGATACTGTCATATGGAGAAAAACTGTGAATTCAACCTATATGGCTGATGTATACTTATTTATTCTGGCCTTGCAGAGAAGGTCCTGACCTGCATGGGTAGAGGAAATTTCCTGATCAGGAAAGTTTCTTGGGCAAAGGAGGTCACAGTCCTGGTGCCTCTCCCTGAAGCCCCTTCCCAGGGATTTTCATATTTCCTTTTTCCTGTTTTCTCTGTCAGAATGAAGATCTGTTAAATGAGATAAAACTCCTTAGAGAAGAATTAAAGAAGAAGGATGAAAAAATCCAGCAATTGGAGCAGCAGCTTGTAAGTATGGCTGTGTGTATTCAAATGGAAACTTTTCCCACCAGGCAACACATTTTCCTAACTCCCCTAATTGGTTCATGTGTGTCTATCATTTTATTTTTTACACTGTTGGAAACCATAATCCTGAATGGCACTGTTCCTGAGACTTCTAAATCACCAATTTACATGAGTAAATATCTATTTTCAAAAAGGGAAAGAAGACAGGTTCTTCGTATTATAACACACTTTTCCCATCAAAAACAGTCATGTCTACCTAGTCTCATTTCCTTTAAGACGTGGACAACATTACTAGATATGTAGATTTGGAAACTTTCATAGACTATACTTGGTTTTCAGCAAAGAATTTGACAAGGTCTTTGGTATCATTATGGCCAAGATGAAATGTAGATTAGATGACACTATAGATATGTGGCTTTGGAAGTAGCTGAATGATCAGAATCAAAGAGTAATTTATTAATTTATATCAGCCTGAAGGGGATGTCTCTGAGATGTGCTTCAAAAGACTATGTTGTTCTGTTCAATATTTTTTATCAATATATAAGAAATGGCACAAAAGACACATTTTCAAATATGTCACGGGGTCTGCAGAAGTGTGTGGAAGATTCAAAATCCATTTGAGGTATAGTCATTACGAAAGGAAATATGTTATATGATAGTTTTCAATTTAACTCATTTTGCTAATGAAATTCTAAACTTCGACATTTCTCTGCTGTTGAAGAACTGCAACGTGCTATCAGTACTTTAAAAATTTTAACACCATGGATCAAAGACCTAGTTGCTCTACCCTAGTCATAGCTCTGCAAATATCTAATATGTAAATGATGGAATCATTATACAAAAAGATCTTAGTATGCTAGAATGTTGAAACATACTTAGTAAGGTGAAATTAATAGTAATAAATCTAACATCCTATCCCTAGGTTTAAAAAAAATCAAACGATATAGACAAGTTATGACTAGATAGCAACTCGTAACTAGTGATAAAAAAGTATACATAAGGTTAAGTGATACCACCTTACCTTTCCATCTTTTGCTAATGCTAAATTCTTTAATTGGTGCCTTTGAGAATGTCCAGAGAAGGCTAGCTAGCTGAAGGACTAATTATCATGCCTTATATGAGTACTGATAGCAGGAACTAGGGATGTTTAGACCAGAGAAGAGCACACTTCAAGAGGGATATGCTGATTATTTCCAGATAGTTGAAGGGCTCTTGTGTTTGGCAGTTATTCTTTTTGGCTCTAGAAGACAGAACTGGGAGCAATGGGTATGTATTATAATAATAATTAGAGCTATCCAGAAGTAGAATGGACTTTTTCTTGAGGTAGTTCATTTGGGAGTCTTCAAGCAAAGGATGGATCACTCCTTGTGGTGAATATTATAGAAAGGTTTCTTGTTGAATCATGAGTTAGATTTAGTCATATGCTGGTAAATGTTTAACCTGCTGAGTGGAAAAATAGATGTGTGCAAGATACACTTTAAATTTAATCTGTGTTTTTGACATTTTGTCCATTGATTTCTTAAGTCAAACTTGAACCCTGTGGGCCAAACCCAGCCATGCTTTTGTAGGATTCACAAGTGAAGAATAATTTTTAAATAAAGTTTTATTATGTTTAAAAATGTAAAACTCATTCTTATTTCATGAACTTATAAATACAAGTCTGGGTGATTTGGTGCTCAGAGTGTACTTGGCTGGTTCAAGCTGATCCCAGCATATTCCTGGACTAGATGACCTTTGAAGGCTCCCTTCTATTTCTTAAATGTTTGTGGTTTTATGATTTAGCACTCAGAAGACTGTTTCATCATTAGGAATTGTACAATAGTAAGCAAAAACTCTTCCTCTTCTTAATTGGATGTGAGAGAAATTATCTGTTAAAGTTCCTTATTACTAATTTAAGTTTCACCAGGAGCTAGATCTAGGATTAAAGACTGATTCAAGAGTCATATTCTTAGGTAAGGAAAACAAAGACAAGACTTAAGAGATGAAAGGGAACTTGGAGCCCATTTTGGCCTAATACCTGAATAGGAATCTATTCTGCAAAATCATTGGGAAATGATCATCCAGGCTTTGTTCAAATTTATCCACTGAGAGGAAACCCACTTCTTTTCAAGGTGTCTTCTTCCTCTTTTGGATAAACTTCATCCTAAGGATCCAGTCTGCAACTCTTATTTCTGACTCTTTTCTTCCTTGGTCAAACAATGTCTTAATTCCTCTTCCCACAGGAGAGCCATACCTATACTTGAAGACAACCATTGTGACTTGATGCCCTCTCTTTCTAGCCTTCCACGCTCCCTTTGTGGCCTCAATATTCTTTCTTCTCCAGGATAAACATTCCAATTTCCTTCTATTGATCTCATATTTATGGTCTTGGAGGCTTTTATTATCTTCTTTGCCTTTGTCTGGCAAAGTTATGTATGTTTTGATGTCATAGTGGATAGAGTGCTGTGCCTGGCGTTAGGCTGACTGGTATTCAGATCCAACTTCAGACACTGCCTAGCTGTATGACCTCTTGGCATCACCAAGTCACTCAGAATCTGGCTTCCTCAGATTCTTCAATTGTAAAAGTGGGGATTATAGTAGCAATTACCACTAGGTTAGTGGTGAAGATCAAATGAGATCATATTTAAAGGGCTTAGTGCCTGGCACAAAATAGCTGCTTAATATTAATAAATACTCTCCGCCTTCCCAAAACATATCACTCAAAACTGAACAACTATTTTAGATGTGACCTGACCAGGGCAGAGTAAAGTGAGACTGTCCTTCCTATAGTCTTTAGTACTCTTTTTGAAGGGCAGTGTCACATTAGTCTTTTTGGCCACACATTCCAGTGACTCATATTTAATTTGCAGTTCACTTAGACCTGCACCCAACTAGAAAATGAGAATACTAATACCACACAGTAAGATCTTATTTCTCTCTGCAGGAAGTAGCAGTACAATAGGTGCTTAATAAATGCTTGATTGCTCTCGAGATTAAAGTCTTTGTCAGTAGCTCCCTAAGGAGCCTTTCCTCCTCTTCCTTTTCCCACTATGCACACTAATGCCAGACTTAGATTGCTTGTGCATAGATCTTGTCACTTCATTCCTCAACTCATTGCTTTTCAGCATTTCTAGTGAGTTGCCAAGTCCTGTTGATTTTACTTTCATAGCATCTCTTAATAATTGGGCTTCTTTAATTTTGACTTAGGCCATCATCAATCACCTTGTACCTGAACTATTACAGAGGGTATACTGCCTTGAGTCTCCTCTCACTCCAGCCCATCCTCCCTTTAGTTGTCAAATTGATCTTCCTAAAGTAAGTGCCATGCTCCCTACTCATTGAACTCAAGTAGCTCTCTGCAACCTCAAGGATCCAATATCAAATGATCTTTTTGACTTTTAAATTCCTTCATAGCCTGGGCCCCCTCATACCTTTCCAGGCTTATCATACTTTATTCCCCTCTTTCTAACATCCAGTTACTTTGGTGTTCCTCACATGTGGCATTCCCTCTCCCAGTCTTCATTTTCACTGACTATCCCTCATGCCTAGAATTTTCTCCTTCCTCATTTCGATCATCCTGCTTCCCCGGATTCCTTCGTGTCTTGACTGAAATCCTTCTCATTTCTGCAAGAAGTTTTTCCTAGACCCCTTTACTGCTAATGTCCTGTATCTGTCTTGTTTGTACATAGTTTTTGCATGTTATCTTCCCATTAGATTGAGAGCTTCTGAAGAGAAAGGGTTTTTGGTTTCTTTTTTTCTTTTAGTCTGAAGCACTTTACAAAGTGCTTGGCATGTGATTTGGCTATTGCCTAACTAAGCAAAGTTCAGGCCCATTTTCATGACTTTTTCCTTTTAAAAATGTTATTTTCTAATTGTGAACTTAATCACAGAAAGAGCACCTGAAAATACATGACAGAGCATGGATGACTCACACAGAGGTCATTATCTTCCTTTTGTATACTTGGTTTCTTAAGTGTGTCACAAATCCCACACCTGTGGGATTTAGCGGCAAAATTCAAATCCAGTTCTTTTCTCACTACACCAAACAGGTTCTACAAAATTCAAAACAGAAAGGAAATACCCAAAGGTATGGTTTTAGCACAGAGAACACCTCAGACCTATGCTTCTTGTCTGGGCTTCTGTCTGACCTTCCTTCTGGCCTCCTCTATGTATTTTCAAAAATGTTTCAATGACTCAGGTTTTTCTATCATCACTATTACTTCCTGCCTTCTCTTCCCACCTCCCTTCCCAATCAAAAACTAAGTGAGGCAGGAAAACCCGTTGTAATAAAGAGAGTCAAGCAAAACAAATCCTTTCCAGAGCCCTGGCTACAGAGGGAGGCCTTTCTGTGCCTTGAATGTGTCACCTTTGTCAACAGGTTGATTAACACATTATTTCATCCCAGGTTTTCATTATTGTTCTTTGTAGAGCTCATTTCTTTCAGTGATGTTATACTTGCATAAATGGTTCCGGTTTTGCTCACTTTGCTCTGTGTCAGGACATAGGTACTAACAATTCTCTAAAGCAGTCAACGCTCAAAAGTACTTCATTACCTTCACGTACCATCATTTTTTCATCCATTCCCCAGTTGATAGGTGCCCCCTGTGATTCTCTGACCTCTTCCCTCTCCCCCAATCCTGGCATAGGCAGTTTGTTTTGCTTACAAGCATTCCTTCTCCTGTGCTGTCCTTTCTCTTAACACCATCCCTAGTTGTTTTCCTTTTGAGTTTAATGTATTTCTCCCCCAAACTCTCTGTATGTCTTCATGGCTTACCTGTCCTTTGTCCACTTTAGAGTGAAGTTCATCTGATGCCTGCCCAATTTCTCTATCCTATATTTGTATGTTCTTCTCTGTATACCCAAGGTATGAGAAATAGCAAATGCCACCCTCTTCTTCCTCCTTTCTGAAATAACTGGTATATTTGTTTCCCTATCTTCTCTCTTTCCCCTCTTAAAACCCCCCGAAAGCCAGTGTACCTTCAAGACTTCTATTTCTTATTCATGTCTTTAATACCCACCGAAGACTTTAAGGTCTTGAAGGAGCATTTATCACTTCTTCCTCTGTGTTAGCACATCATTAAGCCATAAAAGCAATATCTGTTGTGATTTCTTTTTTAAGAATCCATTGAAATTGAGTTCTTGGGAGGAAGAGCCTTAACATACTACTATGTAGCTATTGTGCGCTGCAATTTCTCTCTCTTTTTTAATAACCCTTACCTTCTGTCTTAGAATTAGTACTCTGTATTGGTTCCAAGACAGAAGAGTGGTAAGGGCTAGGCAATGGGGGTTAAGTGACTTGCCCAGGTCACACAGCTAGGAAGCATCTGAGGACAGATTTGAGTCCAGGACCTCCTGTCACTAGGCCTGGTGCTCTATCCACTTAGCCACCTCTACAAATTCCCTTGCCTTGGTTCCAACCTAATTATCTTGATATTCTCCTTCATGTATACTTCACTTTAGTCAAACTAATCTATTTATCATTTCTCCAAACTTCACTGTATTTCTCACCTTTATGCCCCAAATAGAATACACCTTCAGAAGGGTAGGCACAACACTGCATATAATACAGTTTTTCTCAGCTGGGCTTAAATAGTTCCTATGAAGGATAAGCCTTCAAGGTCCAATTTAAATGCCACACCTTTTAACTCGTCTTCTGTGCTAAAATCATACCTGTGGATATTTCCTTTCTGTTTTGAATTTTGTAGAACCTGTTTAATGTAGTGAGAAAAAGACTAGATTTGAATTTTTCTGCTAAGTGCCTACCTATGCTGCAGCCTTGGAAAAATCACTTTATTTCTCCTGGGCCTCAGGACGTTGAAGTGAGGTGCTCTGAGATTGAATAATTTGCTCAAGGTCCCCCAAATAGTAAGCAACAGAATGGAATTTGAATGCCTGTCCATTTATTCCTAATGCAGTGCTTGTTTCCCTGCCATGCTATCTATCTGTTTGTATAAATGTTTATTGTTTACAAAGAACATAATAAAATCATTTCTGAAACTACAAGTGATCCAGTTTAGAATTTAGTAAATAATATCACTTTATGGTAACATTTTCAAACATTTCCCCTCTTTTAGCCTCCTCAATATGGTAGCAATTAAATTTCTTTACACTGAACACAAAAGAACTATTGAAAATCTTTAAACTGGAAATTGTTTATTAGACTTTATACTTTTTTTGTTTCATAGTGAATTTTTTCTTCTAATTTGTTTACTGTAATGGGGTTTAACGTACTGGGAAAATGAAAAGCTATAATTATTCTATGATCTCATTTTAACTCACAGAAAATTCTTAGTTATTTGTTTAAAGCAGCAATTTGGAGGCTTAACTTAATGCATTTTTCTTCTACAATTTTCCCTTCAAGGCAGGAATTTATACTCCTATTGGGCTGTTTACCTAGTTGCTATGGTCACATCCTAGCAGGGAATACCATTCTTAATATTAACAGCCATTTCCATATTGTTTTGGATTTTGTGGTTATTGAGGCTGTATTACACTTACAAACTCAAGTCTGTACAGGGAAGAATGTTTATTAATCATTTTAATTTTATTTGGGGATACATGTGTTCTCTGGGCATGTTAATGTATAGAATTAGTTTGTAAATTAGAAGTCAGTTACCAGATGGAGCCTGCCCAAACCGAGAGTAATTTCAAACCAGTGCATGTTAACACATTCTGAAAGAAAGTACATAGAGATGGGCATATCATGTTAACTATATAACCAGCCAAATGAACAAAGCAACCCTCCTCTAGTCAAGTAAGTTATTTTAATGTAGACTATCTTTATGTGTTCAAGAACTAAACCAGTGTGTTTTCCCCCTTTTGGATACTGACAAAGTTGGCAGAAATTATTTTGATATGTTTCAGTTCTTGATCCTCAAAAGAGACATCTAAGTAGTCACTGTGAGCAGCCATCTTACGTTATGTGTGTCTATATTTACACACCAAAGTGTATATCTGTTTATTATGTTCATTGTTCTTTTCCTGTGTGTCTAGGCCACTAGGTGTAAATGCCACCAGAATTCTAAAGGGGAGAAGTGCACATATGCTGATAAATACACACAGACATCTTGGAGAAGAATTTCTGTGAGTAATGTGCTCATCTTTGGCTCCCTCCTGAACCACTTAGTGTTGAATGTTACTGTTCTACTCAGATTTTTTTTTCTTTTTTATAGATTTTTGTAGTTTTTCTCCCCCTTACAATTCTTTTTTCTATTGCCCTTTAAATGTCTATGCATTTCAAGGCTTTCATAGTGAAGTTCTATGGAAATGGATATATGTTTTTATATTGTTTCCATTTTGCACTAATTGTAACAGCTTGGGTGTATAATCTCTTCTGATCACACATAAGTTATAATAATAGGATTTACAAATACTTCCAAAGAGAAAAGAGCAATATGTGTTCTTTCCTCCTTGGTGATGTATGTGAGGCCATGGAAGGCATGACATACATGAATTTCCTTGGAGCTTTTTGTATTTGTTGCATTATTATAGCTACTCAACTAAATAGCAAATATTGTAAAGTTGATTATATCAAATTACATGTAGTAGGTTATCTATTCTCTGGCATGGTTAGGGAATAGGCTTTTCAGGTTAATAGCTACTGCATAGTCTTAGACACATTGTCATTTGTCAAAGATAGTACAGAATCCTTGATAATAAAACTAAATCTGAGCATAATTTAGTCTTTGATTATTCCAAAAACATTATAAGATCATGGGATGCTTTAGAATCATCTCTAAGAACACTAACTACTAGCGTTTTTCTCTTTGAATGCAGGTTTCCTTAAGTTCATCAGGGAGATTCTTGTGTTAACTTAGCACTGTGATTCAATGATCCCATCTACAGAGCTCTTCATGCTTCAGGCACTGCATGATTTCATTTTTAAAAAACAAAACCACTGGGTCTGCTAGAGACAGAGACTTGGATTTCAATAGACTATCCTTATATCCCCTCTGTACCTCAGTTTTCTCTAAAGTGAAGGATCATTTTTTGTGGCAGTCTTGATTTGCATTATTTTTGCCTCAATGCTCAGGGGGGATACCATGGTATTGATTTGGGAGACTCCAAGCTAAAATCATATTTCTATGAGTGAAAAAACTAAAAGCTCAGCCTGCAGGCACAGCTGAGGCAATTCTCTGGTGCTACTGGCTATTCTTAAGAGAGAAAAGCCGGGGGCAGCTGAGTGACTTAGTGGCCTAGAAGAACCAGGCCTAGAGATGGGACGTCCTAGGTTCATATCTGGCCTCAGACCCTTCCTAGCAGTGTGACCCTGGGCAAGGCACTTGAATCCCATTACCTAGCCCTTACCACTCTTCTGCCTTGATTCCAAGGTGGAAGGGAAGGGTTTTTTGAGGGAGGGAGGGAGGGAG
>NC_058131.1:685662384-685777100 GCF_016433145.1 Gracilinanus agilis
CAAACAGCAGGAAGCAGTAGAAGGCAGTGGTGAAAAAAACATATTAGCAAGAAACCCAATTTAATCAACCTGAGAAAATTTAAAGATGAAACTGGAAGGAAGACAAGTAAGTGAAAACAGAAAAGTTCTGCAAATATTTCAATAGAATTTTTTTTCAGTCAACACATTCAGAATCTAGCATTATTGCTCCTAATATGATATACAGGGAAAGAGAAATGATACTAAAAAAAGATTAATATCATATGCATATAACCCAGATCAACTTGCTTACCATCTGAGGGGGGAAAGAAGGGAGAAAGGAAGGGAGAGAGAGAGAGAGAGAGAGAGAGAGAGAGAGAGAGAGAGAGAGAGAGAGAGAGAGAGAGAAACTCCTAGTTCCTGCCTTAAGTAGAACAAGCTGCTTCTACCCTTAGGTACACCATTAACCTTCCATACTGGTTTACTCAGCAAGCTACAAAGGTTAGGGAATTTCTATATTTCAGAGGCAATAGGATATAGTCAGAGAGATTTAATTTCTCAATCTCCACTCTGATAATTAATGGTTTTGTGACTTTGAACAAGTCACTTAACCTCTCTTGGCCTCAGTTTCCTCATCTCTAAAATAAGAATAATACTTTCAAAGGGTTGTTGAGTTAAATTTTAAAGCTTTATATAAATTTAAAATTGTCATTCTTATTTTTATTTCTGGCACATGCCAGATTATTTACAAATGTGCATAATGAGTGCTTCTCCATTGCAAACAAAGGTAGATTTTGAATTGCTTGCTTCTCAGGGGATGCTACCTGATGAGTATATATCTTCAGGAGACTTGAAAACCTTTTATCAATTGAGACTACTAACCAATATCCAGTATTGTCTAGACAAGGTATACATGTGATAGTCTAGGAAACGCCCTTTTCTGCATCTTGAGCCAGGAACTACTACAGGATGAACTAGCATTACTGGATTTTTTCATGCTATAACCTATCTCTAATGAGTTATCCAGTATCAAAAAGAACCTAACTTCTCAGTGCCCACCCAACAATCTTTGCATATGTATAGTTGTCTTCATTCCAAGTTGAGTTGCCCTTCAAATACTTGAAAGATCATTATCACATCTTTCCTAGAGCTTTTCCATGAGAAATAGCTCTAGCTCCTTCAAGTAATCCTCACATCATGGCACAAGTTCTTTTTCCTCCTGGTTGCCCTTCTCTAGACATTTACTAGGTCATTAATGATCTAAAATATGGTTTGCAGACCAATTGGGCCAGACAATGGTATTCACCATGGCACACATGATAGGGAGCCAACAAACTCTGCATTGCTCTAAGTGACAAGGAATGAAAAATGACAGGTTTTATATTAAACTATCATGCTTTCATATGTTAAAATATACCAACTCTCTTTCATATGCTTATAAAAATAGTTTCCAAAATCTTTTTAGGCAGGGTTAGTGGTGTACTTTGATGGCATGTTGACAAAGGCCTAGGACCATGTTGAGATTAGTACACAGTTAGATTGGACGATACATAAAAGCAAACATGAATACTATGGCTTCAAGCAAGCAATCTAGATATGAGCATATTTTAGCTCAGTAGCAGCATTCCCTTGACTTTACTGAACTGCTCACTTCTATTATACTGACTGTTATTGTTCCTGACTTCCAATCCCATTACTGTTCAAAATCTTTGAATTATCTTGTTGATGCCTCTGTATTATGGAACTGAGACTTTGAACTATCCTGACTAGTCTTGGTAGCATTTATTTTGTTCTTTTAAAACTCTCCCCCTGGCAGTTCTACCTAATGGGATGTAGCAGGCTGTACTTCAGTCTTAGTGCCCCTGGATGAGGTGGTGAGAATGAAAAGTGATCTAGGCAAAGCTGGAAAATACTAGCTTCTGGGGATATAGAGTGTGACACTAATGGAAGAAATGCCCTTGACACCAGCAGCAGGATGCCCTTCCCTATAAATGTGTGTACAGCTGTGAGTCCCTGGGGAAATTTATTGGACAAGTTGATGAACTTGCTTTTGATATTCTGGTAACCTTAAGCAAGGGCGTATCTTATTGACCCCCCGGACTACCTAAGTGAAAATTGGCTTCCTGCTCAAAAAACTGTTGGACTGACAGGGTGACCATCATCTTTCATGACAGCTAATTGTTCCCTGCTAAAAGAATCTAAATGTTTCATGGCAACTCAAGTGAATTTTTGTGTTAGGAAAGGTTGTGTTTGAAGCAAACAAAATTAGATTAGAGCCTAGTAGGAATAGGCCAGAGATCTTTTGTTCCCAGTACCTTACGTGTACAAGTTGCAGTACTTAGGTAATGAATATGGGAGCTCACTTGGGGTTCACAGATTATCTCCTTACTCAGTACTCATTCACAATTTTCCCCTGTCTTTTTAGATTCTGTTGTCGGTTCTATTTATAGTATATTTTAGGCTTGTGTTATCAGAAAACCTGATAGTGTGATCTCTGCACTTATCCAGACATTGTTAAATAGACAAAGCTGCCTATCATCTTGTACCTCATACAACACTGTTCTGTGATTATATGTGTTTATGCACATAAATCCTAAAATGACTACTTATTCTAGAATGAGTTATGAAAGTAAATTTATTTTATAAATAGGCTAGTCAAGGGAGATCATTTGATCCAGCACCTAAAAAAGGAGGAGTAGGTAGGATATCTTGGGAAAAGTCTGTCATTTTAGGGCCTAGGTCAAGACTTGCCATAGTTTGTGCTCCACTTGAGATGTGTTTGGTTAGTGTGCCCTCAGAGCAGGTTCAGAACTGCACTAAGGAGAGGGTATCATCTGAGTCATGTGGACCTCTTGTGACCTGACATCTCTGCTTCTCTTGCCATTTGCATGCTGATAAGAATAAGAAATATGTTTTGTATTGTCCAGATCTCTATGTAGATCTCTTTTCTTTGTCAAGGAAAATTTAGAGTCCCACAAACATGAAGCCATTGATTAAAAATGATATATCACTAGGGCAAGCAAAAGGCCCTGGGATACTTCAGAAGAGCTTCCTTCTGAGTTAACAATAGAAAGCCATTGAAAATTTTGACTAGGGAACTGACATGGTCACCCTTTTGGCTTAGGAAGACTATTTTGGTAGCTATGTAGAAATTGGAATGTACAAGGAGAAGAAATGAACTTTGGGTTGCTAGAGGAGCAATCTTCTTCCCTAAGAGCTTGAACATAATAACTCATAGTAGTCAGATACCTGAGTTTGGGACTTTACATCTTCACTCAGTCACTTACCCCACTTCCAACTCTAGGGCTATATGCTTAAAATCCTCTTCACTCCTAGAAGCCTGAGTCTAGATTTTCTTGTTCTTTTACTATGCTTGCAAGACTTAATAATTTCTATTTGAACCAAATTGAGCAGAAATAGGGAAATTTGAAGGCAGAGTTGACGTAGGAATGAAAGATAGTGAATTCTTTTTGGAACATGCAAACTCATTTGGGGTGCTGATGGGACATTTTGGTAGCAAGATCCAGAAGATGATTGATTATACAGTACTAAAATTTAGTTAGAGATATTAAAACTGAATATGTAGATTTGGATATCGTCTGTGTAAAATTGGTCATTGATCTGTTGGAATAGGAGAACACTAGATTAAGTAGGAAAGGGAGGTTCCAAAGACAGAGCTTTACATGATACAAGCAAAGAATACTGAGAAGAATTCATTCCAAAATAAGAAAAACTAGGAAAGACCCCATGTAACAGAACCCGAGAGAGGAGAGAAATCCAGGAGGGTAGGGGATTGATCATCACTGTCAAAAACTACAGAAAACTCAAATTGGATAATAACCTAGGAAAAACCATGTAACTAAACTCTAAAGAGTGCTACTAACTTTGGAAAGAACCATTTTAGTTGAGTGATAAGTTTAGAAGCTATATGGTAAGTTGGGAAGTGAATGAATAGTGACAAAAAAGATTAGTGGCAGCTAGTGGCAGTGACTTTGTATTGATGAAGAAATAAGTGAAGTGTTTCTGAGAAGGTCTCTACAGTCTATAACTTCATATATCTCAGTTTATTTACAGACCTTTCAATAAGTGCATTCCCACCATTGGTAGATTCTGAAACTCATACATGACTGGGTGATTATTGTCCACACATTCCCATATTTCCTCCTTTGAGAATTTACCTGATGGACTAGAGATATCTTGTCTTTTGTATTTCATGGGTTCTAAAGCAGTCTATCTACTGATTATCATTATTCTCAATGAATAACTGGTTCACTTCATTTTCAAATGAGGCACACACAGTATATGTGCATAATACAATGCTAACTATTTTTTAAAATGCTATCTTTTACTTTGCAATAAATGTATAATAATAGCTCTCATGAAGGGAAATATAGATAAGAAATAGATGTTTATGAAGCGTGAAAAAATAATTTAGATTGTATCTTCCTTAATACTGAATTTTTTTTTTAAAGGCTATGGGGGTCAAGTGACTTGCCCAGGGTCACACAGCTGGGAAGTGTCTGAGGCCAGATTTGAACCTAGGACCATCCGTCTCTAGGCCTGGCTCTCAATCCACTGAGCTACCCAGCTGCCCCCCTTAATACTGAATTTTGCTAAAATATTTAAATTTTTTTCATACAACAGTAGTATTTGTCCAGAAATACAGACTTCTCTAAAACATGAAATTTATTTGATTTTTATTAAATATAGTACTGGCTTATCAAACTTGAGGATAAATTATCTGTATTGTACAGCTTATAACCCAAATTTTCAAGTGATTAAAAAAAGCTAATTTTATAGGATGTTTAAATAGGAAGTGATCTTAGAAATAACTAGTCCAACCACTGCACATTGTAGAAAATGAATTTTGCTCAAAGTTGCAGTTAGTGGGGGTGCTTTGTTTAGAACTTGAATAGTAATGTTCTTTCCATTCTTCCTTAAATTTAATGTTTTCCTTTCAAAATTTAATAACTTGCATAACATAGGAGTTATAGAGAGATCACTTTGCATCCTTTAAAAATGTTGTGTTTTAAGTCTACTTAAAATGTTATTCTTTTTAAAGCAGTGTGATCCCTTTAAAAGCAGTATTTGTTTGAAAGATAGTAAAAAAATTTTAGCATCTGAAGTTTACTGTTATCAGTTTATATATATATATATATATATATTTTTAACCCTTGTACTTCGGTGTATTGTCTCATAGGTGGAAGATTGGTAAGGGTGGGCAATGGGGGTCAAGTGACTTGCCCAGGGTCACACAGCTGGGAAGTGGCTGAGGCCGGGTTTGAACCTAGGACCTCCTGTCTCTAGGCCTGACTCTCACTCCACTGAGCTACCCAGCTGCCCCCTCAGTTTATATTTTTTGAACTTTAAAGTTGGAAGAGATCTTAAAGCTTGTCTGATCTAGAACCCTAATTACAAATGTGGGAATTTGAGCTCCACAATGGTTAAATGACCTCAAAGTTATACAGTTCTTTAGTGGCAGATATGTGACTATATGCCAGAATATCTAATTTCTGCTTCAGTCCTCTGCATTATTCTATTTCTCTCCTGCATCCCAGAGGAATGAAAGGACCTTGTTGGGAACATTCCCCTCCCCTCCCCCCATTTATCCTCACTGCCTAACACTGTGCTTTGCACAATTTTGATCTAAACCTATAACTTCATCAGTATGGGATACTTTTGGTGTGAAAACCTCAGAAACTTAGAGTCTTAGAGAACTTTGTGGAGCATTGAGAAGCTAAATAGCTTGCTTTAGTTGCACAGCTATTTATGTATGAGGCCAGATCTTCTAAGATGGTGGGTCATCTGTGCCACTACATCCCACCACCTCTTTGTACATTGTACCCATCTAATAAGGGTTTATTGAATTGAATTCAGTTCTTTTCTTCCCATTCTTACACATGCCACTTTCTTTGCCTTCAATATCTAAAGTCATACTTGTCCTCATTCTTTTTTACTTTCTATTTTTTTAAACCCTTACCTTCTATCTTAGAATCAGTACTTATGTATTGATTCCAAGGCAGAAGCATGGTAAGGGCTAGGCAATCTGGGTTAAGTGGCTTGCCCCAGGGTCACACAGCTAGAAAATGTCTGAGGCCACATTTGGACCCAGGATCTCCTGTCTCTTGACCTGGCTCTCAATCTGCTGAACTGCTCAACTACCTACCCATTCTCTATATTTTTGAAAATTTTCCATTTTCCCATTCCTATCTTAATTGCCATGTCCTCCATGAAGTCTTCTCTGATTATTTAGCTTAGAACTGGCATCTTCTTACTCAGAATTCCTATAAGACTTTGTACTAACTCAATTATAATTTATCATGTAGTGCTTTTTATTATAGCTATTTTTGTGTATTTTTATTTCTCCAACTAGATTATAAGCTTTTGGAGGTTGTTCCCTCAAAGTATTTTATTCAACTTTGTACTCTGTACAATGGCTAGCATCATAGGCTTTTTATAAATCTTTGTGAAATGAAAGAAAAATTCAGAAGACAAATGCTTTAAAAATCCCTTTGTTCTTATTTCCGTTTTGTTTTCCTATTTTTGTCAAGTATAACAAAATTAAATTTTAAAAAATTGGCTTGTTTATATTAAATAGATCTTAAATCTTTTTTTTTTTAAATAAAAACCCTTACCTTCCAATCTTGGAGTCAATACTGTGTATTGGCTCCAAGGAAGAAGAGTGGTAAGGGCTAGGCAATAATGGGGGTTAAGTGACTTGCCCAGGGTCACACAGCTGGGAAGTGTCTGAGGTCAGATTTGAGCCTAGAACCTCACATCTCTAGGCTTGGCTCTCAATCCACTGAGCTACCCAGCTGCTCCTGATCTTAAATCTTTAGACACAATTTTTCTTATTTTTATCTTCCCATTTTTTGTTCCTGTTTTTTGTTTACTTTTGGGTAACTTGGACTTGTATATTCTAAATCTGTCTTTTATTTTTGGGAGATGAGCTACTATTTCAAGGATGGTGAAAGAGGGGATAACCACCTGAAAAGTTATTTCTCTTTTTTGGTTTTAAAGTGCAAAAGTAATATTGATTGCTTTTCTTGGAACTAAATATGCATTGGTAGAAGGAATTTCCTTAGTGGGAGTTCCCCATATCAGTGAAATTACACATCTAAGGCCCTCTTACACTGGTTCTTGCCACATTTCTGCCCCATCCCCCTGCCCCAAAAATAAACAAGCCAGACAACCCAATACCTAGATTTCTTGCTTTGTAGTCACAAGCTCATTTTTTCTGTCTTGAGCTAATTTACTGCTACTTCAACTTTTGTGCAGCAAAGGAAAGAATGAGGTTCAATAGTATTTTAAAAAGATTCTTTTACCTTCAGTTTGAGAATATGCACATTATTTTTCCCTTCATTTAAACTAAGAAAAATTTTTGATGGAATATATTTTGGCATTTTAAATAAAGTATCTGCTATTAATATCTGGTTTGAGATTTATATCTGGAATATTTCTTTATAAACTAGCTTAAGTTTTAGCTGAACTGAATTATATATGCCTGTTCAGCTAAAGCATAATTTTATCAAACATGTAGTCTTCACTGCTTATTTGTATAGAAAGCTACACAGAGATACCATCTTCTACATTGATATTTATGTAGAATTCCATCATCAATATTACTTACACTGATGTTCTCCTCTCCTCACACCTCCATGAAAAAGTATTATAAAAGTTTGTGCATAAACATGCAAGAAATAAAAAGTGGAGAAAAGCTGAGACCAGAAGTAATGTGTGGAAGATGCCCTAACTTATTTACTAGATTGTTACAAAATACGCCCTATTTTTGAAGACCAGATCAATAGAGTTCATCTTCCTAAGCTCTTTTCTCAAAGGAACCAGTCAAGAAAAAAGAATGAAGTAGCATATAACTGACCTTTTAAAAATCAAACCCAGTTTTCATTTATGTAACTTAATAATGTCTTTTAACTTCTCTGTTCTTTACAGAACAGTCAAGCAAGTGTTTAGCTTGCTCCACACTTCTGAATAAAGGATAAGGCAGCCTTTCTTATAGGTTAACAATAGAGCATGTTTGTCATTAATTAATATTGTAAGACTAGCATACAAAATGTTTTAGCATTTTAGAACTCAGTTTTGCTCATCTCTGGTTTGCTAAGTGAAAATCACTATGTGTTTACTAGAATGCCATTAAATGTTCTCTTAAATTATTAAGAACTCATTTTCTCCTCCCATTAAACCCCACAGCAACAATCCATCCACTCTTCAAACCAATCAGGAAAATCCATCATTGTCTAAAATTGAATCTGAGTTATAGTCCCAGATTCCATTTAACCTCTATTTTATCATTTAATCTGGGTGGAATCGAGATGAGGAGATTCTTTCCAATCCATGTAAAGCTATTGCTATGGATATAAGCTGAGGAATTGGATTAGAAAAGATCCAGATAAGGCTGGTGGAATGGAAACTTTTGCCTTATCAGTCACCAAAATCAACATACTCTCTGCATGTGTGAGAGAAGAACAGGAAAAGAAAAGAAATTCTGGTGGGAGAATCTTGGACTGAGAGTGACAAGGAACTTTCACAGAAAGTACACAGTGAAGGTTCTGTGTGTTGTATTCCTGAACAAGCAGTATCTTTTGCTCTGTACTTCTTTTCTGTAACATAGCCTGAGCTTATGGGGAAAAATATTCCAGAGAACCTAGTCCATGTTTTTTCTTAATCACTCTACTCAACCACCTTGACTACAAGAAGAATGCAAACAACCAGTACACACAGAAGATTAAATCTAAGACCTATTTCCAAACATAGGGAGAGAGAAACCAGTATATGAAAGGTATTCACTACTTCAACCCCAACATTCCAGAGTATTCTCCCAAAACTACTTTGCAAATGACCTTTGAATCCTTCTGGAGATGTAGACATTTAAGAACTTGTTTTCATAGGTTAAGAAAATATTTATCTCTTTGAGGCCAAGGTAGGAATTCTGTTGCATCTTCAGAGCTTCGATGAGGTTGTCATCCCTCTCACTGGAGAAGATTATTAAATATTTAAGAAAGACACCTCTCTGGAGAGATTAAGTAGTGTTAAGGCTTGGACATAGAATGAATGTTTTTTTTTTTGTTGTTGTTTTTGTTTTTCTTTTTTAAAGCTTTGTTTTGGCAGTTTTATGGAATCATAGATTTAGAGCTAAAAAAAAGGATTTTAGAGGCCACCTAGTCTAACCCTCTTTTTTTTTCAGATGAGGAAACAGGCTCAGAGTGGTTATTATATTGCTGAAGGTCACTATCATTAGGTGTCAGAGATGGGATCCAAACTCAATAAACAGGTCTTATTGACTCCCAAGTCCAGGACATTATTCACTATGAGAGGAATAGCGCTGACTATGGGACCAACTCAGATAACCAGCCAAGTGGAATTAACTTCAGATTTGAGCATAAATCTATCCCTGTTGCTCAAGTTTTTTGTCCCCTTCAAAAAAGGCTATTTCCATAGCACATTATACCCATGAGTCATCTTCATTTAACACTCTCTGAATGCTATGATCTTTACGTTAAATTAAAAAAAAAATGGGGGCAGCTGCGTGGCTCGGTGGTTTGGGAGCCAGGTCTAGTCTAGAGACAGGAGGTCCTAGGTTGATATCTGGCCTCAGACACTTCCTAGCTGTGTGACCCTGGGCAAGTCACTTGACCCCCATTGCCTAGCCCTTACCACTCTCCTGCCTTAGAGCCAATACAGTGTTGATTCTTAGATGGAAGGTAAGGGCTTCGTAAAAAATAAATAAATAAACATTTATAAAATGACTAGTTCTAGACACTCCAGAAACATTTTACATGGCAGTACATTGTTCATTTTAGCCCCCATACATCAGGTCTTCCTCCATGTAGACTAGGTTGCAAACTTCATGATGGCATGAATTGTCTTAATTATCTTTATTACCTCCTCTAGCATATAGAATGGTGCTTTCTTTGTACATGACTGACAGCTAATTAATAAGTAGTTGTTAAATGAATCATTGATTATCTTTTTACATGGCATCTGGGTTCCTGCTTTTTTAATTCTACCCCTCTAGTTTTATAAACAAGGAAATAGAGATCCAGAGAGATTGATTGAGGTCACATAACTAATAGTTAACAGTTAAAGCTGATTAAGACCCTATGTGCTCTTTCCATTATGAGCACCTTGTAGTAAACCTGTTTTTCTAAAGATGTCATCCCTGATGTTGTTACAGATTTTCTTCCTTCCCCCTCCTACCAAGTTTTTGTTGAGATTCTCTTTAACAATTTTGCTACTTTACATGCTCCCCCAGAAAAGCAAAATGAGAGAAGTAAGATTTAGTTTTCTACTTTTAATAGAGACATCTATATAGTGGACTGAATTGGGTCTTGTCTCATTATAGAAAATAATCTTAGAAAAACATTTTTAAAACCTGAGGAAAATTCATATCCAGTTGCTTTGTTTGAACATTAATTGGTTATAACAATATGAAACTTCCCTTATTTTGTGAGAATTTTCTGATTTAGATTATATCATAATAAGTGAGGCTAATGATTTACATTCTATAACTCTGGAAGCATAAATTTGCATACTATAATATACATACAGTAATTTGTTGCAGGTTACAAGCCCAAGTAGAGGTTCCTCCTAATGCTAAAAATTTTGTCAGTTTAAGTCATTGTTCTTTATCTCACCCGTTAATGCTTTGATTCTTTCCAATTAAGAAAGTGTTTGTATTTTTAAAACACCTATTTATATCATTGATTCTTTGCCTCATTCTTATTTGGTGCCATTTTTGAATTAAATATTTAACATTTCAAGTCACATCTTCCATTTTTAATGTTTCTTCTACAAAAAAAGAATATAACTTGCTACTTTCCAAAAAAATACCTAGCAGGACACATTCTTAGCAATTTCAGATTTCCTTAGGTTGAAAGACAAAAGCAATTTGTGGTATGGATAAAAGTTGAAACCAAGCCAAAAACTTTTAACACTGGCTTTTTTTTCTTTCAAAAGGAAACGGTATGGCTTTTGGTTTCTCCCTTTTTCTGTTCCCTTTTTTATTATACTTCTCCCTTCTCTCTCTCTCTGCACAGGGTGGGTATTCTGCTCCCTCCTTCTCTCCTTGGCAGGGCTCATTCCAAGGGAGCCCTCGGACTGTTCCACCGCACCGCAGACAGAGTGAGTCTGTATCTCTCACTCATACCTCACCTTGGCTTCCAGTAGACATCTTCCCTTTGCACGAAATGTTCATTCTAGAGCACCCTTCTTTCCCAGCCTGAAAGAGCTGCCAGCATATGGTTTCTGTGTTGCTATTTCTTAACTTAACACTTTCTTTGATCGCATGTAAATGACCGCAACCTAGACTTTCATAAAAATTATTAAAATTTTATTTTATTCTAACAAAGCTCAAGCCTCAGGTTCTTATTGTGAATGGCATAAGCCCTATAAACATATGAATGTATTTATTATGCTTAATGCATTTTCCTTTTTTATAATCTTAAGATGAGTAAGCAATATTTTTTTGTCTAGGTTTGTTAAAGTGTGTTCACACATGCTTACAGGTGTACATAATGTATCCAGAATGGAGTTGACTTCATTTATAAATACAGTTTGCTCAAGTATTTTCTTTGGAATGCAGTTCAGAATCATCTAAAGGAGATGCTTTATTAAAAGACATTTCATGAGAAAGCTCTTTTGATATTAGCATTTCTTTTAAATTTATGATCTTTCAGTATTACAGGGTAGGAAAATGGCTTTCAGATATGCATGGTTTACTAATACTGCTAACAATCCTAATTCACTTGTTAATTTTGAATCTGCTTTTCCAAAACTAGATTTATTGTGTTATACAATATGCTTACTATGTGCACATCTGGTAAGTTGGTGATACTTTATATATATTTATTGAAATGCCCTTTTCATGGATTTTCTTGAACTTCTTGTGAATTATATCAGTTGTCATTATTAGGCTTTTGTGCAAAGTTCCAGTTATTCTAAACTGGAGGAATTTTAAACAGGTAGGATTATGAATTGCTTTATTACAAATTGTTTCTGATGACATGTTTGCATTTAGAGAGATTAGCTATGAAATATCAGCATGAATTTTAATCAGGAATGGTTTTAGGAAAAATGACAAAGTAAGTCAAATTTTTCTTTGGTGGCCATGCCTCTTTGCTTTGACCATCCTTGCTACTCTTCCATTATTGGGAATTTCCATTGAGGATAAAGCTTCATGTGCAGTCTCATTTTCAGTATTTTATTTATATATTAATAAAGGTATTGGATACAGGACACTAATGCCCATCAGACCATTGTTTTTTCTTTTCCCTTTCTCCAAGGCAACTGTGCACCTTTTTCTCTCTACTTCTACCCCTAACTTTCCCATTCATTTTTTCTTTCTCCCTTCAATTTTCTATCTTCTTTATCTTCCAAGTTGCCCCTCTTTTCCTCTTCTTTGATCTTCATGTCCCAATTTCTATTCTTCTGTTCCATTCTGCTCTTCTTAATACCACTTTGAATTCTTTCAGAACTTGATAGTAATTTTGCCTGTT
Organism: Gracilinanus agilis; assembly: GCF_016433145.1. NCBI lineage: Eukaryota > Metazoa > Chordata > Mammalia > Didelphimorphia > Didelphidae > Gracilinanus > Gracilinanus agilis. The sequence goes on from NC_058131.1 coordinate 685,674,855, forward strand.
GTAGAAAAATATGACTATGTGAATGATAAGTGGTAGGTCTAGTTTATGAACCCATTGAGTACAGGGAGAAAAGAGCATATTACTTATTTTTATTTTCCCTGGGTGCCTACTACAAGGTGTTGCACATGGGTCCTTAATAAAATGTTCAGTGAGTTGGGAAAATCTTTTATTTCTTCATATTAACTTTGTTGGCCTCCATATATATGTGCTGAAAGGAATTTTGTCCCCAGATTATTCTTTACCAGTAGCTTTGCACAGGCACATACTTGCCTGTGTCCATGTCTCTTCTTTGCAGCTTTTTGGTTAAGGCTAATAATGACTAATAGTTATGATTGTTCTGTTTACTACATTACAAGCATTTATTGCAGGTTATGAGAAATTTTAAAGAACAAACAGTAGACTAAGAAAATCTTTCTATCCTTCCTAAGACTATTTCAGCACAGAGTGTGGAATAAAGCAATTTCAGATAATGTCTTTTCTAAAAAGATGGATTCATGTGTATGCGAATGGTACTTGCTTTGATCTTTGAAAGGAAAGGTTATGTAACAAGAGAGCCTTGTCCTTGGAGTCAGAAGACCTGGATTTGAGGGTCTATTCTTCCACCTGGTTTCTGTGTAACTCAGGAAAATTCATTTAACAACTTTAAGCTTCAATTTTTTCATCTATAAAATAGGGGCTTAATATTTGCATGAGTTACCTTACCTTACCAAGTTGTTGCGAGATGAGCAAAATGTAATTGTAGTTTTTAAAGCAGTACATCGATTAGAGCTTATTATTGTTGGAATGAGAATGTATATTTACTTCCTTTTGCAAATGAAACTGAGTGAAAGACTGGTTATGGCCTATTCTTTGATGTCAAAATTTTGTGTCAATAATCAAGAAGGAGAAGAATTAATACTAGAAAAAAGTTTTTTCCTTCTAATTCTTTAGTTCACAGGTTTTGAGTTTTTATCCAAAAAGTTATTGTTAAAAATATAGATTGCTATAAATAAATAAACAGAAAACTAAATCACATTTTTTTATTCTTTATAGTTTACAAAAGTCTTTCCTCAAAGCAACTCTGTCAAATTGAAAAGTAATCTATTATTATTTTTTTTTTTTTTTTTTTTTTTTTTACAAATTAAGACTTAGTTAACTTATGATTCTGTAGCTAGTTGTTGGCAGAGTTGAGTTAAAAAACAGATCTTTAGTCTCCAAATTCATTGCTCTCTTTACTATAACCCATTATTCCCAAGGAATAAAAGAGTAACATGAAAAAGACATACAAGGATGTGTCAGTGCCTAGCACAGGCCTGACACAGAGTAAATGCTTTAGAATGTTTTCAACGAATGGCAAAGAATGAGTAATATTTTAAAGAAGACATGACTTACAGGCCTTAGTACTTTAAGCAAATGCCTGTTTTGTTCTTTGGAACAACTATAACACATTATGCTATGGTTATATGAAGCCTATATTCATAATGCTTTTATCCCCTTAGAAATATAACGTAGTATGCTTCTAGTGATTTCTAGGGATAGCAATTAAAGTCATCTGCAATAGAACCCACACCAAGGCATCCATGATCTTCCTTTTGTCCATTAGGAATTCTAAATTCAGTCTGCCCTCTGAAAGTCTCTTCTGTGAATAGCAATGCTAGCACGAAAAATTATTCATAAAAATAACTTCAAATTGGTAACCTATGAGATGATTTGACCAGTTGAGAACATTCAAAATAAAAATCAAGCAATCTACAAGTATTTATTAAGTAGCAACTTTGTGTTAGACCCTTTTCATGATACTGGCAGTAAAAAAGATGAAAATGGAACAAATACCCTTGAGGAGGTTATATTCTATTATAGAATATACAACATGTATGCGTACTATATACACAAAATATATACTGGTTTTGGTAGGGGAGAAATTCTAATTAGGGGGATCAGAAAAGGCATCATGTGGTATTGCTTTATCTGAGTTTTAAAGGAAACTAGGGATTCTGAGAAGCAGAGATGAAAAGGGGGAGTATCCATGGAGATTGGTCAAGTTGGTTGGCTTAAAGACATTAAATGCCAAACAGAATAATTTGTATTTTACCTAAAAGGTAATAGGATGACACTAGAGATCATTGAGTAAGGGGAGTAACATGATCAGACCTGTGCTTTAGGGGAAATTGCTTTGGCACTTGTATGGCACATGGGTTGGAGCAGGAAGATACTTGAGGCAGACCAATTAGGAGGCTACTGAAATAATCAAGATGAGAATGACAGTTATGTGATTGAAGAGGTGGTTGTAAGATATTATTATAGAATCAAAGAGACTTGGCAAATTGAGTGAAGGAAGGGGGAGAGGGGAGTCAAGGATAATACTGACATTGTGAACTTGAGTGCCTGGGAGGATGGCGGCTATGCCTTTAGCAATAATAGGGAAGTTTAGAAGATGGGAGGATTTGAGAGAAAGATAATGGGAGTTAATTTGGGACATGTTGAGTTTGATATGCTTAGAAAAAATATCCATTTCAAAATGTCTGATAGGCAGTTTGTGTATGGTTGGAGTTCAGGAGGGAGTTTGGAATTGTAGAGATCTGGAAGTCATTTGCATACAAATAATAATTAAAACCATATGGAAGCTAATAAGATTGACAAAAAAGACAAAAGAGGGAGAAGAAAAATGATCCCAGGACAAAGGTAAGGTTATGGCTATAACCTATTGGACTGTTGGGAAGTTGGATATCTATGATAACTCAATAGGGAAGATTAAGAAGGGAGTGGTCCAGCCACATAAGCTAAGAGCCATAGAAATCTGTGCTTCAAAGACCCTGAAAGAATGTCTAGGACTAGAGGGTGGCCAGCAATGTCAAATTCTTAAAAGAGGTCAATAAGATAAAGGATTAAGAAAAGGACATCAGGTTTAGCAATTAATGCCAGATTGAAGGATAAAAATAAATTGTTTAATGATTTAAAATCCAAAAAATAGCATTATACATACTTATTCTCAAATGATTTTTATCTTTGTATCACAGCACACTCTTCACCAAGGATTAATGCTCTTAATCTAGATTTTTCCCTGATCAAAGCATCCTCATATATCCATAAAGAAAGATTAAAAAATGATAATAGAATATAACTTTACAAAGTGTTTTTCTTAATTAAGATTTTTGTATAAATGTTAAGTTCTTCATATGCTGAATTATTAGAAAAAAATTAAACTAAATTCATTACCCTTAAAACAAATTTGTTTCCAATGAAAAGCGATAGACTACTTCAAAAAAAATCCTAGTAAGTTCACATGATTATTCCAAGTACTACCTGACAGTGTGTTAAATTTTTTCTATTAATATTATTGTACCTAACTTCTCGTTGGCTTCTTGACAAGAAAGCAGTTACTTCAAAAAAATGTAAATACTGTCAGAATTTTTCTTTTGCTAATGACCTGTGACAGGCTGCAGTGCATTAATGCTCAAACATTTTTCCAAATGTTACTCTGCTCCTACTTCATGCTATTATTTATTTTGTGCTATTGATAGACCTGACTTCATTGCCTCAGTACTGGAAGTGTAATGCACCCTTTTTACTTTTGAGTAATCTTTTTTAATCTAATTTTATTGATAGGAGTGAGTTTTAAGTCTGAGCATTGCTTTAATTTTTTTTAAACCCCTTACCTTCCATCTTGGAATCAATACTAAATATTGATTCCAAGGCAGAGTGGTAAGGGCTAGGCAATTGGGGTTAAAAGATTTGGCCAGGATCACATAGTGAGGAAATGTCTTGAGGCTAGATTTGAACCCATGCCTCTAGGCCTTGGCTCTTAACCACTCAACAACCTAGTTGGCTTTATGACATTTTGCTGCAAATAGCAGAAACTCTAGTATTTCATTTCTACCATATAAAGTTTCTTTAGCAAGAATCTGCTAGGTATAGTTGGTGGGGTAATTTTTAAGCCACCTTTCTTTTGTTATTGTTATTGTAGCCACCTTGATGATTAAACACTTCGTTTTAAAGAAATACATTCTATCTATTTTGATCATCCAGATAGAAATGTGGAAAGAGAATGTTCATGTTTTAACAAAGTGATTGTGCCCAACTCTAGACTATTATGATGTGTGTTGGTGAGATTGAGGGAATTAAACAGCACTAGGGATCAGTGCCTGTATGCTGAAAAAGGAAGAATTTAGATTGTTATTTGGTCATAAATTGTTAACTAGTCTCATAGTTTTAAAAGATATTCTATTCTCCCTTATTGCTGAAAAATCCTGAAAGCAGATTAAATATATGAGAAAGCTCTTTAAATAGAGAAAATTCCTATTATGTAGTCCCACACTGGGCAGAGATATAGTTCTATGGTGGTTCAAATCTTGTCTTGGTTATTTATATTGAATGTCTGCTGATATAGAAAGGGTGCTTCTTGATAGCTCTAGAAAAGAGCAACATACTTCTGTTGTAATAAAATTTACATGAGAATCAAATTACACTGTCAGTGGACTTTGTTACTTTACCAGCAGAAAGGGAAATAAATAAGATAATTCAGACCTGGTGGAAAAATCTGAAAGAGGGGTGTGTGTGTGTGTGTGTGTGTGTGTGTGTGTGTGTGTGTTTTCTAACATATAGGATAAATGGAGATCCAAAATGATTAACACTAATTTTCATTTCCTTCTTATAAAGTGATGCAAGAATACCATTTCATTCAGGTCTTGTGTGAATATATTAAATTATAACAGTTATTTTATCTTTCATTGATACAAGATCCTTTATATGAATCCTTTAGGATGATGGGTTTTAATTTTTTTTGGAGGTGGCCTAACTGACTTTTATACCACTATAGAGGTTAGTGAGAATTAAAAATAAATTTATTTTGAATAAAGCTTATTAAGTTCAATAAGTAGTGATGCCTAAGGGAGGAGTTAAATCTAAGTTGCTATTCTGTCATGGCAATTACTCATTGTTGTGTGTTGGTCCTCTGACATCATTGTCCTTGTCTTTTTCTTGTCTCTGCTTTCCCATTATGCCATTGGCAAGGAGTTGAGAAGTTAGTCCATTACTTCTATGATAAAGCGTGGTACAGTACAATTTCAGATTTCTTCCCACCACCTTTTTCCATAATCGTTTTTCCCACTTTGCATGGTGCATGCATGTCAAAAGTCCTGCATGAATTAGTCATGCTATTTAATGCTTCATTTTCTTCCCTCCCAATCCCTCAAAATGCTTTGAGAATCAACTTTTACATACTCAAGAAAAACTTTTGAAGTGGGATTCAATATCTATAATTTAGTGTTACCTTTTAATGAAAAATACCTTGTCTCTTTGCTTATTACCACCATGATTATAGTTTTTATTCAGCTTGAATTTTCCAGTGACCAGTTTATTGATAGCGACTGTGGCACAATTATAGGTGCTTAGAGAAATGTTAATAAGTGTATTTTTATCTACTTACCACCGAGGCTACCTCTAGGGACATTAAACATTGAATTTGAGAATGCTTTCCACCTCTCTTTATTGGGATCACTCACTACCTGTCTCTCTGTGACCATCCCAGCTCTAGGTTTTCTCAATATTAATCCTCATTGTGCCCTTTCTAGAATATTTTGAGTGAACAACCAATATGTGGTAGGAATATTAGGCCAGGAAGACTAGTGTTAAAGACAGACTCACAGGGCAAAGAAAGAGCCAGAGGGTTGATTTGGATCATAGGGTTAGAAATTTAGAGCTAGAGAGTTATTTCCATTGAGTCCAATATACCCCCTCATTTTTAGAAATGAGGAAACTGATAACTAATTCAAAGTCATAAAGTAAAAAGGAGGCTTCGGAAGTAGAATTTGAATCCAGACCCTCACCCAATCTAATGCTCTTTCCTTCTATGAAGGCTGAAGAGGAAAGTCACTTCCTAATTCACTACCTTGAGAAAATGACAGGGACCAATACCATTTTTAAGTGTAGGTAAAATTCAGACTAATCCCTAGTGCTCAGTGAATAAATAGCACAAAATGGTCATTTCACTGTGCTTCATTTTTCCAACCTGTTCCTTATAAAAACATGTAGGCTTTTTAGGGGGAAGAAAAGTACCACATCTTTTGCTTTGGTTCAGCTTATGGTGGCTTTTTTTTTTTCAGATCGACTGTAATTAATCTTGATCTTAGTTCTCCTTGTAACAAGAAAGAAAAATGCCATTAGCTACAAATGGATTAGGGAAGAATCAACATCAAGACCTTTTAAATTACAGCATTAGGTTTTCCACCAATCTCCTTTGAACTTTTCTTAATGGTATTTTGCCATTGATATATTATGCAAGGGCTTTGTATATTTAGGATTTGGGGAGAACCTAAAGGTTCATTAAGCTGTCAAAAAGACTGTGCATTTTCCCCTTAGCAATATGGAACTGGTTTGCCTAGTTTATTCCAACATCTAGCATAAATATCAGCTTTAAAAGATAGGGTTTGAACTCTTTTCTACATAATTTTTGTAGTATCAAAGGCAAATAGTCTCTAAAAGAAAAGTAGTACTTGATATATAACTAGAATTTATTTCAAGATAATCAGTTCCATGCATTTTTCCACACAAATTTGGTTGCTATGTAGCCAGCCTACTGGCAGTGAGCCTCCATATTTAACTACAACTAGTCCTTGGAAAACAAATAGTTGGTTCTTAGGACCAAACCTGAGGCCTTTTCAGCATAGTCTGGGACCTGGTTTTTATAAACTCAGTGTTAACATCTATGCCATGCTAAGGCATTGATGAGAAATAAAACATTTATTTAAGAGTAGAGAAAACATGGCATTATTAAATTTAAAATAACAATCTATAAAACTTATTCCTGAATTTCTTTAGAAAAATGATAGCACCGATTACTTTTGAGGAGTCAGGAATGTTGCTGATTAGTTCATAGGGTCGCAAGATCATAGATTCAAAGCTGGAAAGAAACTTAAAGATCACTTTCCCATCATTTTAAAGATGAGAAAACTGAGGCCCACAGAGAGGTGAAAATGATTTTTCTGTTTGCATAGATGTTCTCTGGCTCTAAAACTAGAACCCTTTCTACTATACCTCATTGGCTTTTGTATCATGTCATACATTGTTCAATTTTTGTTTTATTTTTAATACAAAAACACAAATACCTTTATTCTCCTAAAACAGTTTTTAAAATTTCTCTTGTTAGGAGGAATGTCAGAGAGAGAAACTTTGCTCTAGGTAGAGAATTAGACCAGATACTCTTTGAGGTTTCTTTTAAGTTTGAGATTTTCATGATTCTAACCTTTTTTGAGCTTCAGTCACCAGATTCACACTTTAGCTTGAATTCTTTTAAAGATAAACTCTGGTCACTTGAATATTTAAGAATTTGAAGAGCACTACATTGTAGATAATAAACATTTTCAGCTTGAGCTAAGCAATAATTCAAAATTAAGTGAATTTATTTTTAATTCAGCCCTTCACTGAGTCTTTATATTTTAACATTCATGCCACTATTTTTTAAACAGTTGACATTTTTCTTTGACTTTTTAAAATCTGATTACTGTAGGTATAATATATAGTGTCCTCATTTTGGAAATTTAGACATAATCAAATACTTTGAATTGATTTTGATGGCACCTAATAATCTGAAACCATTTTATATTTGAACCAACAAAATAAATATTTGTAAATATGTTTTATTGTGGATTGCTCTGAATAATAGTTACAATTCCCACTATCATTTTAAGAAATGTTATATAACTTTAGAAAACAAAGAATGGAGAGCAGTTCATATTTCTGTCCTAGATGGTTAAAGAGAGTGAAACGGGAAAGGAAACTTTCTTTGGAAGAATGTTTTTTAAAGTTGCCTTTTTTTTCATTTAACAAGTTGTTCCTGTTTCCCGCCCGGCCCCCCGCCAGTGTTTAGTTTGTTTAATTCCTCTATCACTTTTTCACTTTCCATGACCATCCTTAGTTTGGCTAGTTTCTAGGGCTCCTTAGGAAAGAATTTGTTAGGGGGCAGCCAGGTGGCTCAGTGGATTGAGAACCAGGCCTAGAGTGGGAGGTCCTGGGCTCAAATCTGGCCTCAGACACTTCCCAGCTGTGTGACCCTGGGCAAGTCACATAATCTCTATTGCATTCTGAGACAAAAGGTGAGGGTTTAAAAAAAGAAAGAAAGAATGTGTTGAGTAAACTGCATAGTGAACTCAGTCACTTTTGTTACTGGTTTGTTTATTCTAGTGATGCCTGGTTCATAGTAGATATGCTTAGTTTTATCTTGAAGAGAAGAGCTCTTTCCAGACAGTCTGAAAAGTTTTAACTTGAATCAAACATTGAGAAAGGTTTTTGCTGCTAGCACCCCAAGATAAAATAGCTAAAAAAAAAGTCAAGGAAATTAAGTAGACAATGGTTTAATCAATAGTGGCGTGACATAAAGACATGAATGAAGTTTATTTCAAAATAAATCCATTTGATTTTGGATTACTTTGTACATTGGTCTCCAGTTAGTACTGTGCTAATTATTAGACCACGATGATTGATACCATGTGGGCTGGGCTAACTTTGTTCTTGGCTACAGAAGGACTCCTTACCCTGACCACAAACTAACCCCATGGCCCTTAAACAAGTAACTATTTTACAGTTGCTGGTTCTAGGTGAGAGACTATGCCCAGTGTTTCCTTACTGCTAAAGGAATGATTCAGCTGTACTGGTAGTCAAGGACATTAACTCTTTGCTCTCAAATAATATTATCACTGTCTCTCATATGATTAAATATCAGTTTTTCTCTTCTATATGTTGATTACTTATTGGTTATGCACTTAAACAACTGATCTCATCAACATGGGTATATTCTCCTCTGGTGCAGATTGCAGTGGTGCATAAAAATAAAGTCCTCATGATTACAAAGGAAACCAGTTTTACTGACAGACTATTATCAAAATTTTTTTAAAGTTCATGGGCCCTAGGTTAAACCACCTATTATAGAGCATATTGAGATTATTGTTTGTTTAATTATCATGAAATGTCTCTCCCTGCTTGGATGGGGATATCTGGCCATCAGAAGGAAGTTTTGTCTATAATTTAGGAGGGGGGTCCTTTATATGACACACACACACACATATATATATATACATACATATATACACATAAATATTATACATATATACGCAAGCTGTCATAGCCACAGACAGGATAAAATATTTTTGGAAATGTTTCTCTTTTCAGTGAGAAAATTGAAGGTGGATTAGGTTCATCAACCTATATTAGAGTGAAAAAAAATTTTACCTGACACATAATCTTCATCAAACCTTGTTTATTAGTTAAATAACCCAATTCCAAACTTAGATACATTTACTAGTGTACATAAAATACCTTCTGGGGTTTGGGGGTGGGGTACCATGTTTATAATTGTGCTAAGCAGAATGAGCTACTTTGAAATGATTAAACATAGATGTATAGGATAATAATATTAAAGAAACCAGTTAATGAAGAGCTCTTGCCTCCACAACTTTTAGTACTTACACAAATTTATTAAAATAGAATTATGGAACAGAAATTTTTCTGTACTATCAATCATGAATCTTGTCCCTTTTCCTGATTATTTGGGGTATTTCTTTGTAGTTTTTTTCAGCCAGCATAACTTTTCATTTGCATAATCACTCTTCTTGTATGTTTCATAAATTCACTTGTGTTTTTGCCAGTTTTTTTTTTAAGCACAAAAACCATTTCCAAGCTACATTAAACACCAGATCAGCACAACTTGGACTTGATATTGTAGAATGTATGACTTTTGAAGTTGATTATGGTTAATGTTTTTCATTTTGACAGCCTCAAGTACTACAGCCTTCCAGCAACCTTCCCAGGCCCACAGACCACGCCCAGGGAAAGCTAATAAAGCCACAACACATCGTGGCCCACAGTGAAAATCCTCTTGTGGGCTTACATCAGAATATTGAACATCTAAATGAAAATTTTGCAGATGGTCATCAACAAAAGAATGATTATGGCCTCAAAGAACTGTCCCAGTCATTAAAATCACCGTTAATTATGAAGGAACTTGCTAAGAAAATACCTTCTGAAGAACTCCTGAGTATAACAGGGAAAGTTTCAAAGCCTAATCAGCTGACTAGTAATAAAACAAGTGAACTAGAATCTGCACCCTCATTCCAAATGAGTACAGGAGAAGACCAAGTGAAAAAAGCTGTGAAAAATCAGCCTTTGCCCACAGCTGGTACTACCCATTCAAAGGCCTTGCAGCTTCAAAAGCCATCCATTGATAATTCTGAATCATCTCAAGATAGACCAACAGCTTGCAATAATACATCAGAGTTAACAACATGTAATCCAGCAAAACTTCAAACTGCAAGTCAGACAAGCTTAATAAGTAATAAGTCAAATCAGAAAGCTTCTAAACTTCGCCCACCCTCAGTCTCCTCTTTTAAACAGAAGCAAATAAGCAGTCCAAGACAAGAGTCTCAGAACTTCCAAGGCAAGACAAGCATCCCAAGGCCACTAACACAAAGAAAAGAGATCATTCAACATCAAACTGCCAATTTCTACTCTGGGGATTGTTTGACCTCTAAACGGTATTCTCGTCTCCCTAAGCCAAAGATACATTAAGGAATTAATCATCACCTGCCCATTTCTTTGGAAAGATTTGTTCATTCTTTAATTGTTTTCCATACATCTGATTCCCATGGAGAAGGCACTATTAAAAAGCCTGCAAGTCTTGAATATTAAAACTTAAAAGCTTCAGTTAGTTGGCTATTCAGTTCCATAACCTAGTTGAAGCCTATGCTGTCTGAACATTCATTGCCTCAGGTAAACACAGATGTTTGCTTATCCATCTCAAAAACCTGCAGAAAGAACTTCAGTTTGTCATTCCCACTAGAAAATTGATGCTTTATCACAATATTTCACTAAACAAATATTCAATGTTTATGGTTTGTTGATATAGCCCTTTTTATAATTCTTATTAATCATGATTATTAAAAATATGAGGGTTTTTTTTTGTTTATCCCAACCTTGAATATAACTCCTGTTAAAAGGTTAGAGATGTTTAAAAGGTGGAAATGCACATCTCTAAGCAGATTATTGGCTGGTACTCTGACTCTTCATTTCAGAAGCCTATGCGAAACCTCTATGGTCATCTAAAGAACACTCACTTTCGGCAGGTTATTAGTGTATGTGATGTTTTTTTGTTGCAAAAATCAAAAAATCTTTTGATTGGCTCATCTTCCTTGGCCTTCTCTGGGTATCAGGCATATCTACCAGGCCAAAGGGCCACATATTATGTGTAAACATCTATGCATTGCTCTCCCATCCCATTGGCAGAATTTTATGTTCAGTTGATGTTGTCACTGGGTAAATTTTGGAAATGGAGCTGAATATGCATCTATTTGCAAAACGTGATAGTACTAAGAGTTTTGCTGGTGATTGAATCTTGAACTTAAAAGGTTAAGGATTCATGATACCTGTGTATAAGGTTCTACATAATATATTTTAAATTAGGTCTTTTAACTTTATTGTAATATTTGTATTTATTGACTTTCTGCTAATATCAGAAGAATCTGAAGTACCTGACTTGAAATGTTTGCACAAAACTTTGATGTATGTATAGGGATTTAAAACTATTTTGCATAATAAAACTTGTGTTTAATAAGGAATATTTTGAAAAAAAAATCACAATTTGCTTTAAGCAAGCCCATGATGTCACAAGAAGAGCTGGTACTCTTTAAGAGCTTTGTTTTTGCTTTTCTATGCTTTTTAGCTTTCTTCTTTGTGTGGGGGTGTGCGCATGAGGGACAAATTCATTGAAAGGCAGTTAGAGACTGAGGAGGATTCATTCAAGAACTAGAGATGGGGAGGGAAGAGTCTTTTACTAAACTTTGATAGATGCTCTCATTTACTTTTTTCTTTTTTTCACAAGGCAGCTGTGAGACCATGAAGTTAGTGCATGCCCAGATCTAGTGGTATGTGCTTGTCATAAGGCTACAGATTTCCTCTTGTATTTCCCCAGTAATGGCATCAGTCTGGAGTAGTAGTTTCTAAGAGAGGTAACCATTGCAAACTGCTGTGGATGGCCAGAAACATTAGGCCAGATTTTTTTTACATTTGTTTGTTTTGTAACTGCTGACCACTAATTAAAGGAAACCTGGCCAAGAAGAAGAATCTATAATCCTTTAAGAATAAAATAGGCAAACATTTGGCATTTGTATGACTTGAAATTATAAAATACTATTTGCTCTCATGCTTGCTAACTCATTTTTCATTCTGAATTGTCAGAAAACCATTCATGTGCACATATTTGATGGTATATGAGCCACGTGTATTTAGGCCTTCCTAAAGGATACATACATACAAAGCCCCTCAAAAATGGGTTTACTTTTGCCATAAATTCTAACTGAGAAACATCAGTATAACAACAGGTTCCTCATATAGTATCCATTATGATCACTTTAGTGTAACCAGACCTATCAACAAAGCACCTTAATGTTCATTAATGGAGACAGGCTCTTGTGGCTTAAAGTCTGAAATAGATTGGTCCTTTTCCTTTATGAATGTTAAAAATAATTGTGTAGGTGCAGATGACTTTAAAAGCATTGATTAGAACATTAGGTAATTAAATCTTTTTAGAATGCTTCAAATGATATTGCTGAAGCCCATTTGCATTTTTCTTTTCATTATTTTCATTTGTGCAATATTTTCAGGAGAATGAGACTACTCAATGTATTTGAATAGGGATGAGAGCCTTTATTAATTATTTTAACGAGTGAAAAAATACAAGGAAAAAAATCAGATTTGCACTTTAAATGAGCTTTATTGCTTAGAGTTGTGCCTAAAATAATCAAAAAGCCTCTTGTTGTGTGTGACTATATTTGTTTGTTTGAAATAAATCTCCCTGTAATTGTTGCTGTTTGAAGGCATCTGTACAGCACTGAACAAAGCTATTATACCACCTTGCATGTCACTTTTTCCTACATTTTATTTGTATGCTCCTTTGCTTTTCCATGTTTTTGATCTGATACCATACCACAGAGTCTTTTTCTTTCCTCTAACTGCCACTTACATGGTCCCATAGTCTAGTATGCTACAGACTGGATGTATAATCTCAATTTGGGAGCATAGTAGCCTTCATTTTCTTGCTTTCTTGTTCACTAGGAATGTTCTAAACATGATTGAAATGAGAACCAATAAGTCTGTACAAGTTCACAATTTTTCATGCTGCTAAAGGGGTTGGATTCTTTGGGGGCAGATACAGTGGCATGCATGTATGTTCCATAAACAAATTCTGAAATTCCTTATGGATGTAATCACATCGGTATGAAGGGGGATTGGAAGAAAGCACGTCATATTTTCTCAATTCTCATGCTCAAAAGTGCATTTTCAAATAGACCTTCCATATCTTTTGTTTCATTTCAGTGTGGCAGCATGAGTCTTTCTTGATATATCACAAAAAGCTCAAATTTTAAAATAATCTAAATTTTGTCATTAAAGAAACATGCAGTACAGGAACCATCACTGCTGTGATGAAGCTGCTTCACTGCCTCCATAGATGTCAAATTGTCACAATAAGAACAGAATGTCAAATCCAATAACATTCTATTATTTAAAGTCTTAAGTTCAATGTTAGCTCTAAGACAAAAATATAACCATTAATACCTTCAGTGTTGTTTCCCCCATTGTCTTTTTTTTAAAAAACCCATTCAGAGTATATACTGTATATTGCAATTTGCTTGTAAAGTAGAAAACCCTTATGTAAAGACTCTTTCCTGAAAGTGTTGCTATAGTGAATAAAAATAAAATGGATAATTATAAATATTGCCCTTTTCTCTTAACATTTGCTCATAGTTTACTTGGAACTTGGAGGGCTTTCTTGTTTTTGCTTTTGAAATACAAGAACAAAATGATGACAAAAGAAACCTGGGGTCTTTGTCTTTCCTGAACGCTGGCACTGGTGCTTCCTTTTTGGGAGTAGTGATGAAGTCAGGATTTAGGAAATTATAGGGTCGAAAGCCTATTTCTACCTCAATGCATTTAGCATTTAGTGCTTCAATTTCTTTTGGGATAGAACACCTATTTCCTATCAATTCTAGAAAAATTATTGTGAAAGTTATGCTGAAAAATAAGTTTTAGAAGCCCAGATTATGATGCCATAAAGAAAAGAAATATCAGTATTCTTTTAACATCTCTCACTGACGAAGCACAGTGGAATAAGGAAAATGTATAATGAGTGAAACTCTAACAGGGAATTACTTAAATTTGTCAGTGTTTCAGAAAGACTGTAATTACTTCATCATTATTCCCTCCACTAAGGCACACTGTCACCTTTTGGTAGTTGCTAAGGCCAAAAATCTCAGTTACTTGCTGCCTAGCCTTCTGTTGACGAGTCTCTTGGCTGCTTGTGAAGACAATACTCATGACCACTGTGCCCATCTCCTGAGCCTTCCCAGCACATTAGAAACCATCAGAAATGTATATTCTGCTGATATTCTTCATGAACCTAAGTCATGTCATCAAGTGAGATTGGAAGAGGACTGTCATGGAGGATTCAAGGTCAAGGGGACTATCAGAATAAAAAAGAAAGGAAACTTTTTGAAACCCAGATTTGCAAATGTAAATAACTTCACATAAATTAGATTTGATGGTACATTTTAGTAATGAACTTAAAAATATGTGTGAAAGAGGGTGAAGGAAGTTTCAAGGAAATTCCACTGGGAGACATTATTTCAGAAATAATGATCTAGACATCATTCTTACTTGGACTTTTTGAGAGGTGGGAACAGTTTAGTGGTGGGAAATTATGACCAGGGTCAGAAAATGTGATAAATTATTTGACCTAATTCAAGTCGTGACTTCATCCAGCCATTTGAAAAGCCATCGTCATTCAAGCTTTTCAGAATACTCTTATTGTTCTCCCTGCTTTAAGACACTCTCCCTTCTCCATTTTCCATCTTCCTTAAAGCTACCAAAGTTATTTCCTACTGAACTTATCAAATTGTGAGACAGCAATTGCCATTTTGGTCTTTGTATTATGGTCCTGGAACTAGGAAGACTTGAAGTCAAATTTGACCTCAGAAACATTGTAGCTGGGTCATTTAATTTGTCTCAGTTTCCCCAACTGTAAAATAGGGATATAATAGCATTTACTTCCTGGGGACATTGTGAGGATCAAATGAGATAATAATTGTAAAGCACTTAGCACATAGTAAGTGCTAGATAGATGCTAATTTCTTTTCCTTCCTCTTCCTTTAAATTTATTATGATAAATCCAATACAATCAGCAAGCATATATTAAGAAATATCATACATAAGGCACTATGCTAGGTGCTGGATATTAAATGCCTTAGCAGAGATACTGGAGAGTTTTAGTGGAATTTACATTGGGTTCTACAAGATTTTTGAGGCTATCATATCATGCTTTACTTTAAATCCTTACCTTCTGTCTTAGAATCAATACTACCTGATGCTTTTAAGGCAGAAAAGTGGCAAGAGCTAGGCAATTGGAGTTAAGTGACTTGCTCCAGTGTCACATAGCTAGTAAATGTCTGAGGCTGGCTTTGAACTCCAAGTCTAGTCCTCTATGCAATGTGACACTTATACTTGCACAATTTCCCCCCTAAACCTGTTCCTCCTCTCAATTTTTTTCTTTTCATGCTCTCAGTTTTTTTCTTTTCATGCCACTACTTGATTTCCAGGCACCCAAGATCAAGTCCTTTGAGGCATCTGTCATTTTTCACCTCCAATGTCCAAGCAGTTTTTTTTAAACTTCTTTCCATTTTAGAATTAATACTAAGTATTGATTCCAAGGCAGAAGAGTGGTAAGGGCTAGGTGATGGGGGTTAAGTGACTTGCCCAGAGACACCCAGCTGGAAGGTGATCAGATTTCAACCCAGGACTTACTGTCTCCAGACCTAGTGCTCTGTCCACCATACTACCTACCTACCTACCTCTCCAACCAGTTTCTAAAAAACATGTACTACCAGTTCTCTCTCCATAGTGTCTTATGTCCACCCCTCCATTTTTACAGCTACTGCCTAATTTCAGAACATAAACTATTGTAATACTTTCTTCCTAATTCCAGTCTATGCACTCTCAGTCTCTTTCCACTCAGAATTCTAGAGGAGGTGGACTTTGGAGGCCATCTAGCTTCATGTGTATCTGAACAAGAATCCTTTCTATTACATACCTGTCAAGTGTTCATCCAGCTTTTATGGGGAGACCTTTAGTCTAGTTTTTAGTCTTCTGCACTGTAGAGTAGTAGAAAGTGTCAGATTTGAAGTCTGAAGACCCAGATTCATATCCTGGCTCTGGGCCTGTGCTCATCATTTAAGTTCTTTGAGCTTATTTATCAGCAAAATAGGGCTCATTCTTGTTTGCCTGCCTCACAGCTGCAGTAAGAAAAGCACTTTGTAAACCTTGAAGTACGATAGCAGTGCTGATTATCACTATTTTGTCTAAACCAGGGGTTGGCAACGTATGGCTCTTGAGCCATATCTGGCTCTTTTGAGGCCCAGATATGGCTCTTTCTGCAGGAGCCATAAAGTCCATTTTTTTTTCCAGGCGCTGTTAACAGGAGCGCACTGTGAGCACTGTATGGCTCTCATGAAATTACATTTTAAAAAATGTGGCATTTATGGCTCTCACAGCCAAAAAGGTTGCCGACCCCTGCTCTAAACCTTCTGTCTTAGTGTCAAGTCCAAGGCAACAGAGCAGCAACAGCTAGGCAATTAGGGTTAAGTGATTTGCCAGAGTCACATACCTAAGAAATGTCAGATTACAGATTTGAACCCAGGTGTTCCTGTCCCTAGGCCTGGCCCTCCATCTACTTTGCTACTTTGATGCCCCCCTGCCATTCTTCTTCATGTGCTAGTCTGATCATGCCATTTACCTGCTTTAAAAAAAGGGGGGACAGCTGGGTAGCTCAGTGGATTGAGAGCCAAGCCTAGAGATGAGAGGTCCTGGGTTCAAATCTGGACTCAGACACTTCCCAGCTGTGTGACCTTGGGCAAGTCACTTGACCCCCATTGCCTAGCCCTTACCACTCTTCTGCCTTGGAGCCAATACACAGTATTGACTCCAAGACAGAAGATAAGAGCTTAAAAATAAATAAAATTAAAAATTAAAAAAATTAAAATTAAAAAAGGGCAAAACAAAACTTCAAAGCTCCTTTTAGAATAAAATGCAACATATTCCTTAGCCTGCTATTAATGACTCTCAACAATTTGGCTACAGCTCACCTTTCACATACTATATTCTAGCCATCCTAGACTTCTCTAGTTAATATTCCTCAATACTGTCCTACCTTCTCCAGAGAAAGAGGCCATTCTCCATTCCCAGCATGTAGTCCCTCTTTGGCCAAGTAAAATCCTCAATTTCCAAGATTCAATGCAGGTGTTACCTCCCCTATGAAGTCTTTGCGAATCCACCTTCCAACCCATTTAGCTCAAAGCAGCCTCTTCTTTCTTATGCCTTCTCCAGCCTTCTCAAAACCTACCTTATTTGTATAAATATTCTACTCTATGCACCATTTTACAGAGGAATCTAACGCTGAAAGAGGTCTAGAGGCTCCTCCTTGCTCATACAGCCAACAGGTATTTGAGGTAGAATTCAAACTCAGGTCTTTCCAACTCTATTCACTGGACCACCTGGCCAAGGTAGAAAAAGCCTAACGTTTTAGATACTTAAAACTGTTGGTCCAGAAAGATAATATGGCCTAGTAGAGTAAGTGGAGCTCTGGCTTTGGATTCAGGAAGACCCCAGTTTGAATCTCAACTTGTGTTCTTGCTATTTGTGTTATCATTAGAAAAGTCACTTTATCTTTTTAGGCCAGTTTCCTCATAGAATCATTAGAACTCTAACAAATCCTAAAGGTTATCTAGTCCAACACTTTCTCTTTGTAGATATGGACATTGAGGCCTGTAGAGTTTGTTTCTCGCCCATAATCACCCAGGTAAGAGACAGCAGAGAGACTGGAACCCAAAGTCCTCCAACTCCAAATTTAGCTTTCTTTCCACCAAAGCACACCGCCCCATCCATATCATGGGCAGAACATCTGACTAGGGTGGTTTGGAGGTCTCGGGAGATTGTGTGAGGCATTTGCAGCATTTAAAGCACTATATAAATCAGCTCTTCTCTCTCCATCCTCATTCTTGTTCCACCTCTGACTCCCATGTCACCTCATCTCTAGGCTAAATAGGCCTGGGGTTCTTCTTCAATATTGTGTGAATGACAAAATAGAAACCAACCCATAGGCGCCCCTGCTTTTCTTGAAGTGTCAAGAAAAAGAAGAGGGTGCTCTGCATGCTGGGTAAACAACTGGTGCTGAACTCTGGTGGATGCTGACGACTCAGGATGGCATTCAAGGCTTGTACCAGAGGGCCAGGCAGAGATGGCTTTTGATCTGCATCAGAGGAAACATTCCCATCAGTGAGCTTACCTAACCACCCTTAATTAGTATCTTCATGTGCCAGCAATAAATACATATTCAGAAAAAGCACAGAGGACTCTAAACTGGAATTGGACCCTTGAGGGATGGACAAACTTCCAATATTCATATATATGACCTAATTTTGAACCTTCTCATTATGTACTTTAGTTGTCACATTCAAACGTGATACCTAGATCTGAATACAATACTCCAAATATAATTACATCGACACAAGGTGCCATGAGATTGTTACTTTTTTTGAAGAAACAGCTTTTACTGTAGCCTAGACTATTAGCTGTTTGGGCAAATATATTTGTATTGCCTCATATTGAGCTTCTAGACAAATAAATCCCCACGCCTCTTTTCACACAAACTCAGGTGTCCAGGTCTCCCTCATGTCCCATACTTGAGATATTTTTGTTACTTCATTTTGTTTGTAACCTCAAATTTTTGGTGCAAAATTGAATGGAGATGAAGACAAGCTTTTATTTTATCTGTTAACCAGCAAACATTAGGCACCTACTGTGTGCCAGGCATTCTGCTAGCCTCTGTGGAGACAAATACAATACAGAGAATGAAACAATCTCTACTCTCAGAGAACTCCCTTCCTAATGTGAGAAAATAAGTACATATTTCAGTATATACAAGGAAGAGGGAGAGAACAAGCCTTGACGGGTTGGGGAGAGGTGAGATCACGAAGGGAAGGGCTTCTTGTAAAAGCTGACATTTAAGCTACTCGGGCAATTCAAAGAAAGGTAAAAGTCTCTGCTCTCCAGGAATTCACAATCTGATTGGGGAGACACCATGCAAACAAGTATATACAAACAGGCTATATATAGAATAAATAGGAAATAATCAGCGGAAAATATATACTAAAATGAAAAGGCCCATATTCTGTCCTGAGGTAAAGAGGAAACTGGTGGATATGGTTGCTCACCAGTTGGCAGTGATCATTAAAATATCCTGAAGATGAGAGGAGAAACCAACCATATATTTCTCATATCTCTGAGTAGTCTTTTTTTTGTTTTTAAACTTTTACATTCCATCTTGGCAGAACAATAAAGGCTAGGCAATGGGGGTTAAGTGACTTGCCCAGGGTCACACAGCAAGAAAGCATCTGAGTCCAGCTTGAAGTCCAAGAACCTCCCATTTCTAGGTAGATCTGGTTCTCAACCCACTGAGCCACCCAGCTGTCCCCAGTAGATACAGTCTTAACCAAACAAAGGCTAGAGGCAATTAAAATAGATAATTTGATTAAGTGAAATTGAAAGGTTAAACAAAATGATTGCATCTGGGATAAGAAGTAAAGTGGTCAAATGGGAAATAATATTTATATCAGATTTCTTTGTTAATTAGTGGGTATCCAGTATATAGAGACAACAAATATCTACGACCAATACCTCCATTACACAAGTGCTCAAAGGATAACATTTTCAAAAGAATTACTAACTATTAATAAGTGTAAGAAAAATTTCAACAAGCCATTATTATGAAAGAAAGGCAAATCAAAACAGCCCTGCAGTTTCACTCCTTATACTCAGCAAATCAGTGAAAATGACAAAAGATAAGAATAGTAGATGTTAGGATTGTAAAAACAGCCTAACTAACATATTGTTGAGAGAGCTATGAATTACTGTGACACTTTGGAAAGCAGTTTGGAATTAGGAAAATAAAATGGACGGATAGTGGATAGGCCATACTCTTGGACATAAAGATTCTGCTACCCAAGCAAGTCATTGATATAAAGAAAGGCTTCATCCACACCAAAATATTTATTGCAGCACTTTTCACATCAGCAAAGAATCAAGAGACAAAGTAGATGTGCCTCTAAGAGAATGGTTCAATGGTGATATATGAATGCATAATAGATTACTATTGTGTTACAAGAAATAACAAATATAATTAAGATGGAGCAACGTGGAAAGATTTAAGTGAACTGATGCAGAGTGAAGTAATTGGCGCCTGAAAAGCAATATATGCCATGACTACAAGTCCAAGTAAGTGGAACCACAAGTGGTCCCAGAGAAGAACTATGAGAAGATACCTTACTCTACTCCTTTGTAGAAGTGGTGGGCATTGGGGAGGATCCAGGGGTATGAACCATTGTGTATGTTGTAAGATTTTTTTCAATGTATTGACTGCTTTTGCTGTCTTTTTTCTATTTAAAAAAATGTTCATTTTATGGATGGATCTCTGGAGACAGAAGAGACACAAGGAGAAATTTAGGGGGTGTTAAAACAAAGTCAATAAAATTATTTCAAAAATAAATTCCCAATTTCCTCCCTATTCTCTTTCACAAAAAAAGTTTAAAATATTTAAAAAGACCATGAAGAAAGGGAAATGTGCCACAGGACTAGAGAGGGACAAATGTTCTGATTTTCATAGAAGGAGAAGAAAGTCCAATCTGCAAGATAAGAGACTGGTGACCTTTGGTTCCTGGCAAAAATTCTCCCTTTACTCAGTCTTGGTCAAAGCCATATCTGGAATACTGGGATCAGTTCCCGGGTACCATATTTTAGGGAAAACATTGGTAAGTTGGAGAGTGTCCAAGAAACTACAAATAGCTTAGTAAGAAAACTAGAGTGGGCTATAGTGAAAGAAGCAAAAGGTTAGTGAAAGTGAAAGCTCAAGATCTAAAGAGACAGATAAATAGCATCTGTCTACCTGCTAGAAACTCAAGTGACTTAAGTTCAAGAGATTCATGTAATCCTGGGGAGCAGCATGATGGTAGATTTGGAGTCCACAGGTCCTCAATTCAAAATTCTTCTCTGCTACCTGTCATATGATGTTGGGCAAGTCATTTAAGAGTCAGACAACAAATATTAAGTGCTTACTATGTGCCAGGAACCATGCTAAGTACGAGAATACAAAGAAAAATCCAAAACAGTATTTCTGCCTTCAAGGAGCTCCTAGTCCATTTTGGGGAGTTAATGTGAAAATAACATATACATAGAAAGCATTGTAAATGGAAGGTAATCTCAAAGAGAAGACAACTGGACCAGGAAGGTAAGTCTGGGCAGAGGGGACTGGGAAAGGCTTCTTATCAGAGGTAGGATTAGTGCTGAGTCTTGAAAGAAGCCAGGGAAGATGGAAGTGGGGAATCAGAGCATTTCAGGTGTGGGGGAATAGCCAGAGAAAAGACACAGTCAGGAGGTGGAAAGCAGCAAGGAAGCTAGTGATGGGGCCAACTGGGTGGCTTGGTAGATGGAGAACCAAGTCTAGCAATGGGAGACCCTGAGTTCAAATCTAGACTCAGGCACTTCCCAGCTGTGTGACCTTGGGCAAGTCACTTAAACCCCATTGCCTAACCCTTACCACAATTCTTCCTTGGAACTGAAATGCAGTATTGATTCTAAGACCAAATTGAATATTTGGAAGGGAATAAGGTTTAAAAAAAACACAGTTTCCTCATCTGTAAAATGATGCATTTATACTAGATGACCTCTAAGTCTGTTCTGGTTCTGACCAAGTCCAGATGTATCTGTATGACAGGTTCCTGAATGAATAGATGGACATGATGGCTGAATCACTGTTAATGACTCATGGAGAAATGCTTTAGGACAAAAGAAAGACCAATCTTATTTTGATTTGTTTAAAACAACAACAAAGGAAGAGGGTCAAAGCTTTAAGCTATAAACCAGCAGTTCTTCAACTTTTGGTCTCATGACCCCATTTACACTCTTAAAAATCATTGAAAACTCCCTCTCTCCCAATGAGCTTTTGTCTATGTGGAGTATTTCTATTAATATTTACCATTTTAGAAATTAAAATATCATTGTATTATTATGAAATTGGTTTTGGTCTCCCAGGGCCCCTGAAAAGGTTTAGAAAATCCCTTAAAGGTCCTCAGACCACTCTTTGGCAACCACTGACATAGACTAGTGATGGTGAGCCCTTTAGAACCTTTTAGATTGTATGTCATGCCCTGCCCCCCCCCACCAAATGCCCCCCCCCACTTACCCCAGACAGGGGTGGGAGAGTGGCTCAGGCTCCCACTCTGGGGAGGGAGTAAGCATTGGGCTGCTGGGCAGAAGGGCAGGGAGGCATGATGGAGAGGGATAAAGGAGTAGCTCTGTCCAAGTCCCTCTGCCTTTCTGATGGGTGACAGCACACCTGCCCAGAGAGGTCTCTGCATGCCATCTTTGGCATGTGTACCAGAGGTTCACCATCATGGCCATAGACCATTAAGTTTTTCTTGAATTTATGGCAAAATGAACCTTTTGAAAGGGAAGCTAGTAATCGTTAAAATCCAGCCTGGCTTGGACAATAACAGGAATTAGACAAATATTCTTTGCTCATTTTCCTCCATGTAATCATTTCCCAAGGCTGCACTATTTTTCTCCTGTTCCTTGTCAAATGGGAGACAATATGTGTAGATAAGCATCTGATTTACCTGATAACCAAATGATGAGAAGGAAGAGCTTGGTCTGTATTTTTCCTCACCCAGAAAGAGTGCCTTTTTAAATGAAAATGAAGCAGTGGCCTCCTTTGCCCCAAACTAGTCTTCAAGAACAAAAGTACCTAAAAAATCAATTTATGTTTAGGCTCTGAAGTCTTTACCATTTTGGAGGGAAAATAAATTGTTAAGGACATTCTTCAGTAGATCCTAGAAGTGCCCTCTGGAACTGTAGCTAGAGGAAGGTTGTTTTATTTTGTTTTTTTTTTAAACCCTTACCTTCTGTCTTAGAATTGATACTAAGTATTAGTTCCAAGGCAGAAAAGCAGTAAGACCTAGGCAATTGGGGTTAAGTGACTTGCCCAGAGTCACACAACCCAGGACCTCCCATCTCCATGTTTGACTATCTACTGAGCCAACTGGATGCCCGTAGAATAAGGTTTTGAACCATCACACAATGCTGTGGGGAGCCAACTTCTTTATATTGTCTTTGCTTATATAGTATGAAATGGCTAACAAGTTTCCTTTAGAAAGAGCAGAGTGTGTGAGAGAAACAATGAAGCCTTTTTATCTGGGTGTATGTGAAGCACTGATAAGAATGCTGTTTTTAGAGGGCAGCTGGGTGGCTCAGTCAATTGAGAGCCAGGCCCAGAGAACCCAGGGGTTCAAATCTGACCTCAGATACTTCCTAGCTATGTGACCCTGGGCAAGTCACTTGACTCCCATTGCCAGTCCTTCTTTCTTGGAACTAATACACAATATTGATTCTAAGAAGGTTAGAGTTAAAAAAAAAATAAAAGTATGCTGTTTTTATGGCCCATTGTTCAGTATTGCTATTCACCTCTCCTAAGTGGTAACTCTCCTTTCATCCCCACCATTTTTGGAAGGACACTCACCATATTTCACTTCACTCACACCTACACTTCCTCCACTTATTTCTCCTCCAAGCTTGCTGTAGAGCCCCTGCTCAAGCACCTTTCTCCTCCACCTTCCACCCAATTTTGGGTCATCTTTCCCCACTAGAATATGCGTTCCTTGAGCTTAGACTGTCTTGCTTGCCAGTATTTATATCCCTAGCACTTAGAATAGAGAAACTGGGTGGTACAGTGGTTAGAGTACTGGTAGAGACTTCCTGAGTTCAAATCTGGCTTCAGCACTTACTAGCTGCGTGTGTGTGACTCGGGGCAAGTGCCTTACCCTCTCCTTACCTCAGTTACCTTATCTTTAGTATGAGCTGGAGAAGAAAATGGCAAAGCACTCCAGTATCTCTGCCGAGGAAAACCCAAATGGGGTCGTGAAGAATCGGATACAACTGGGAAAGTCCTGAGCAGCAAAGCGCTGAGGATGGTGCCCAACGTACAGTAAGTAAGCATGTAACGAGTCTCTCTCCTTCTCTTTGTCTCTGTCTCTCCGTTTGTGCATCTCCACGGCCTGGAAGTTTGATGTTGAAGGGATCTCAGGACTTTGAGTATCAGTGTCTTGAGACTCCCCTCCATTGTTTTGGTCTTCTGGGCCATTAATCATCAGTGTTTATGGTAGAACTCAGAAGTGATGACGCTTAGAGATGTCCTGCTCTGGTTTTGCAAAGGCTATTCCCAGCGTCCTCCTCACTCCAGACTTGATCATATTCGGTGCTCGTGATCAGAGACAAATCTCTGTGTAACCCTGTGTCTGCTTTTCCATACCATCCATCACTCCTATTTTTTTTCTCTGACCCTCAATATTATTTATTTTCAGGTAGGGGTTTGACACGTAATTACGATTCCACTTTATCTCAGTTATTGGGTTTCTGGCTGAGGGGTGTGGGTATGTGCACCCTCATAGTAAATTCTTTTCCAGGTGAAAAAGTTTCTCATTTTTCTAATTCTGAGGTTTTGATTTGTTTTGTCAAATATCACAATCCAGTAACTGCAGAGTAACCACATCAGTGTGAAGCAGTAGTCATAACAGAAGGAGTAATAGCAACAAGAAACACAGAAGCAGCTCTGAAAATCCCTTTTTTGGTTTCCAAGCCTCCTGCCCCTCCCTCTCCCCCGTGGCCACAGGATCAGGGTTCTCTGTATCCCCATAACAGGCACCGCTGTAACAAAGTTCTGCTGCAGAACTGCCTCCCTCCAGATAGCTTCTCAGTCTCCTGAGGGCATACAGAGTTCCAGCCAAGAGGAGCCTGGGCCCCTTGGACTTTCTGGGTGCCTAAAGGCAGGCCACTTGAGTTAATATACTCTCCCCTGCTGGCCAGATGTATACCTAAGTGCCTCTGTTTTCTGGTTGCTGTGATAGAGAACCAAGGAAGGAAAGAAACATGCATTTAAATGTTCTAAACCCTTTACAAATATGATCTCATTTGACCCTCACAACTATCTTGGGATGTAAGTGCTATTATTATTCCCATTTTATAGTTGAGGAAACTGATACTCACAGAGGTTAAGTGACTTGTCCAGGGTCACACAGAGAGTAGGGGGTCTGAATGGGATTTGAATTCAGGTCTTCCAGATTCCAGGCCCAGGGTTCTCACCACCACACCAAGTGTGCTTCATTTCTTTTTTAACACTGAAGCTGAATTGACTGGGTGCTGGTCCCTAATATTTGGGAGGAGACAGACGAGATGGTCATGTAACACATCATGGCTGAGTTGTGGGAAGGGCAGGTGACAGGACTCCGTGGCACTCAGTCGCTTGAAAAACCCTTTTGATCCTGTATAGAGGGTCCTTCCTATGGGTCAGGAAACAGAATCCCACTAAGGCAAGGAGAACATTATTTTAGTTGGGGTTGGAGGAGTGAAGGGATCTCTCTTCAAGGGGGTGATACTTGACAGACTGCAATCAGAAGGCCACTTTGGCGGTGTGTGACTCAGACATAATTCCTGATGAAGCTGAAGTTATAAGAATGAGGAAGAGACTTAGAACTCATACTGGTGGTTTAAAAAAAAAAAAAAAAAAGCTCCAGTTATCTTATCTCTGCTCCCTGGAGGAAGGTAATGCCCTACCCTGGAGAGTCTGGGTTGGATGGACTTTGTCTTTTGAGGAGCTGGGGTTGTCCTGGGATAAGTTCCATCAGAAACATGATACACAGGAGCAAAGGCCTCCTCTAATGGAGCCAATACTGAGACTCTCTAGATGCTGATTTCATACTCCCTGAGAACTTACTTTTACAGTCAGCTAAATCTATTAGAGCCTCCTGTTGGAGAACACCCTTTTTTGGTGACTGAAATGAGAAGTTATTTGTACCTTGCCCCTATAAAGATGAATTCCTATAATAGCTGGCCCATCTTGGGCATCTTGAAAAGGGTTTAGTTGATAAAGGAAATGGGTTTGAGAGTTCGGATGTAAATGGCTCCTTCCCACCAATATCTGCATTAGCCTGCTGGGGTGGGCAATTAGATCTAATCATGTGGGTGGAGGCCCTCCAGAATGGTTTCAGACTTTAATTTTTGGTCTTCTCCAACCACACAACTGTACAGATGTGGGCTGATCAATTGGTGAAATTTGAGCAGGAGGCTAGGACAGTTGTGGCGTGGGCTACACTACTGCCAGTGTGAATAGGCACTCTGGGAATGGGGGAAGTCACAGAGTCTAAAGCTCTATTAGGTGGGCAGAGTGCAATGGCACTCTCTTGGAAGGAGCTTTGAGTGTGGCTCTTGAGAAATGGGGTTTAGAAAGCAATTGGTGGCCAGCCTATGGTGGTGTTAATAGAACTGCAAAGATAAATTTAGCATCAGAGCCTCAGTGGTCCTTCAGCCCCAACCAAACCTG
This sequence comes from Gracilinanus agilis, assembly GCF_016433145.1. NCBI lineage: Eukaryota > Metazoa > Chordata > Mammalia > Didelphimorphia > Didelphidae > Gracilinanus > Gracilinanus agilis. The sequence goes on from NC_058131.1 coordinate 685,701,349, forward strand.
AATCATCTACAAAATCCTTGCAAAGTTTGGATCATTTAGGGGAAACTACAGAAGACAGACCATGGAGAGAAGGGCTTATTATAGGCTCTTGGGAGTCAGTCTCTGTGGGAGCCCTTTCAGTAGCCTCTACTCATGTTACAATGGGTAGAGCCAAATGGAAACCCTTAGAGTTATCCTAAACATCCCATGTAGTTAATGCCAAACAATACTGGATCAACAGGGGGGAATGAAAGAAATTTCTTTTCTAGTGATAGAAATGAAGGAAACGAGCTTATTTTGTTACAATAAAATAATATAAATGGTTCCCCTTATAAAAACACTGTGTTGCCCCTGAGGAAGGCAAATTTTGCCCAACAACTTATGGTGGGAGCTGAACAAAGTCATTATGTCCATTAATACAATTATTCCTGACCTCATCAATGTCATTGATCAGATAGCTCAGCATAGGTGGGATGGGGTTGCTGACCTCACTAATGCTTGTTTCTCTATTATGTGGCTAAGATTAGTGAGGAGCACTTTGCTGTCATCTGGGAAAGAAGTCCCATATACCTTTACCATTCGTCTCCAGGGCTTCTCCCTCATCCTGACACATAGTGGGTAGAATCATGCATCCTTCCTGAGGGCACTAATGCATATACCACTACACTGGCGACATGTTAACTGGACCAAATGAGGTCACGGTGTCCCAGGCAAGGAACAAGGGATGGTAAGTCAATTGTAAGAAATAGCAGACTCTATTGTATTCAGTCAAGCTTGGAGGAATACAACAGTGGGGAAACCCCAGAAGATTTTGAGTTTAATTTCATAACAAGATGATTAGCAAAGGTCACAAGAGACAGAAATAGTGTTGGGGAGATTGCTGGGAGTTAGGCACCTTAATGCCTAATGGTGCAACTTAATTAATTGGTCTAGTCATTATTAAAAACAATTTAGAATTATGTTTAAAAAACAATTAAACATTTCATATGCTTTGACTCAGATCATATGTTAGGCATCTATCTGTAAGGAATTCAAGGTTAGAAAGAAAGGTACTATATATACCAAAATATTCATTGTGGTCTTTTGTTTCATTTTTTTTTTATTTTTAGTGATAAAGATCCAGAAACAAAGTGAGTATCCATTGACTGAAGAATTGCTAAACAAATTGTGTCATATGAATGTAATTTTATAGGAAGAAATTGTAAATATGAGAAATTCAGAGAAACATGAGAAGACTTTTGTGAACTGATACAGCAAGAAGTATGCAGAACTAAAAATCAATAGACATAAAGACCACAATGATAAAAACAAAAACAATAAAATTAAGGTGGGTAACGTGAATGACCAATCTTGGATATAGAAAAGAGTGAAGGAAATGTACCTCCTTGGTTGAGTGTGAGTGTGAAATGTTGCTGTTTTAGGACCTTCCTTTTTTTTTTTTCCTCAAAAGAGACCAGATAATTCTTAGAATAATAGAAATAGAAATAGAAAATATCTAAAGAAGAATGATCAGACCCTCTTAATCATGTTACTTCAAAATTTAGAAGCAATTCTGTCAGATTTCTGATAAACTGTCTTACCCAGGAGAAAGACACAGGCTTCATCCATAAAATCTGTGAATCCAAAGGGTCTGTCAAAGTAGATTCTTTGTAGCTAACATAGAGACAGTCCACTGGAGGAGAGTGTGTAGCTCATCCTTTAACCCAGTTCAACTTAATTTCCCATTGCTCGGACTCATAGAGCAGTAAATATTACCACATGGGCACATTCTTTCTTCTTGGTAGCCAGGGCCACAATTGGGTCATGACCCACTCATTGCTCACTTCTCAGCTTCCATGGGGAACTGTGTGTTCACCCTGGGGATGAAGCTGTCTTTGAGAGAGTCATGTCTGAGGTACCTGATGAGTACAAAATCCAAGCCAAGTACCAGCAGAAAAGGAATAGAAGCCCTTGTCCAAAAAAGATTCAAAGGCTCTTTAGAAAAATAGAATTCTGTGGGAGGAGAAATACAGAAGAAAAACAACTGCTTGAACACATGGACTGTTGGGGATATTATTAGGGATGTAGACACTAAATAATAACTCTAGTCCAACTATCAATAATATGGAATTAGGTCTTGATCAATGATACATGTAAAACCCAGTGGAACTGGGCATTGGCTAAGGGGGCTTAGGGGGGCTTGGGGGAGAGGGAAAGAACATGAAACATGTAACTATGGGGAAATATTCAAAATAAAAATTTAAAAATTAAAAAAAGAAAAATAGAATTCTTAGTTAAAATAACTTCTGTTTCTGCATAATTAACCAGTAGTTGTTTATATAACTAAAAATAAATGTGGAAGTTCCCACTGTGCCCTCTCCCCCACTCTCCAGTGGTCTCCTCTTTTGTTTTTTGTCCCACCAAGGTTTTATTTTGGGCAGACCCAGTTCCCTTGCTATGACTTTAAAGGTCCATGCCTTTAGGGTCCTTAATTTGGCAAATGTCAGGTTTTTCAGTCAGTCAGGGAACACTACCTCTCTACATGATCTTCACTTTAAAATTAAGTTTCTATAAACAGTCAGTTCTCAGACAACTGCACCTACTTGTTACTTATATAATGGGTATTCTCCTCCACTGGCATCAAATGCAAATACAGATGAGGGCCATTAATCCATACATGAGGATCCCTGCCAGCTGTATATTGACTTAGTTTTTAAATGTATGTTATCTATGTTTTATTTTGTTTTTGTTAATTTTGTTAACTTTTTCCCAATTACATTTTAATCTGATTAAAACAATCACTCAAGTCTGCCAGAGAGCTGTATGTTTGATGCCTCTGTCCTACTCAGCTCTAGAATCCCATTTTACTTGGGTTCAGTGTTGGGAATAAATATGATTTATCTCCCCATCTAGTGCCTACCCAAAGCCTTAGTATCATCTTTTTGGGTTGTGGCTGGGAAACACCTACTTATTACCTGAGTCCTGGTACCTGTCTCCTGGTTGCTGTTGCTATTGGGTCATCTTCCAGAAACTCCTTAGCAGGGATTGCTACTCCCTTCTACCTTTAGAATCTGTATTTAAGTGAAGGTCTGTCTCTAGAGCTGCCCTCTGCTAATGTTCTCTACCTCAGGAACTCCCTGCCTGCTGCTTCTCCACTTCACTGCCTCAGCTTTGCCCTGATGTTTCTCATTCTGGAGCTCTCACAGAGAGAACCACTTGAACCACATGTTTGGGGGCTAGTCAACACATTTTCAAGTGTGATCAAGCTCTCATTTGCCACAGCTCCATCTAGGATGGTGTACAAAACAGCTACTTAGGCAGTCATGTGGAATGCTGTCTTTAGAGTTACCCTTCTGATAAAAGGTCTGAAACCTTACTTTTAGCTAAATTAGTATAACTGAATTCCATTCACTTCTGCCCTGCCCAGGTAGGGGTGGTGCATTGAGGGGAAGTAGGGGAGCAGACAAGGCATCCCCATTCTCTATGGGTCTTAAGGAGGCTCTAGAGATGATGGAGGGAGGGACAGAAGAAGGGGGACAAAGCTCTGAGCTGCCATGGCCCTTGTCCCATTCTTGCTGTTTTTTGTCCATTTGGCCTGTTTTACATAGAAGATTCCCTGGCTTCTCTGAAGCCTTATTGGATCCTAACACTGAAAAGGAGTGAAAAGATGGGATTTTTTTTGACTCAGATTCATTTTTACTTTATTGGAATTTTGCTAAATGAGTGCCTGATGTCTTGAAGTGTGTTCACACAGTAGTGGTATGGAAACTCCCTTACAGGTTGAAAAGAATGGCCCTTTTTTATCTGGAGTTAATGCTTAACTGGTCTCATTCCCGTTGCCTGAATACTGCTTTGTCCATGGTTTCTTACGCCTGAACACTCCCCTTCGACTTATCTTCTAAACTCCTCTCACATACCATTTTCTCTTGTGTCTTTCTGGACCCCACAAGTTCACAATATCCTTTCCCCTTGGCACGGTGTGCTTGGCTTTGCTGGTCTCTAAAGCACTTATAAAGTTGTTTGATATAGTTATCTGTGTTATATCATCTTGCTCAGCAGTAAATTCTAGGAGGTCAAGGATCTTATCGATAAACTTAACTTACCTCAGGAATGAGCATATCTTTCCTTGCACACACAATGTTTAGTAAAAAAATTTTTGAATGAATATTAAGGGGCCAAATTCTTAAGTATTAAATACACAAAGCTCACCTGTTCAGCCACACATACATGCATGCACGGACCCTCTCTCTCAGGTATAGATTCCATTGCCCGGAGCTTAAAGACAGCAATAGCCATGAGAGAGCAAGGAATAAACAGCAGAATGGTAGGTCCAGGGAAGAAGACAAGACAATTGTCCTCTCCCCCACCTGACTTCAGGGAAACATATCAAAGTAGTACTCAGGTTTTACAGCCATAAAGAGGAAAACAAAGAATCTAGGGCATTGCTTTTGCATATGCCCAAGTCATCAGTTCTTCTGTCTCAGTAACCAATTAGAGGAGTCTTCCTCATGACGCAGCACGCCCACATGGAAGCTCCCAAGCTCAGAGAGGCGTAGCTCCTCTGGTCTCAAGCTTCCACCCAGTAGATTAGAACCAGGCAGAGGGTATCTGCCCATGTGCCAAGGAATTGCTCCTGCAGGCCAGTCCATCCTTATTACACACAAATAGATCATTCTCCTGAAAGTCTTATAGAGATGGGAAAGTAGGCTGATGGCTTTATAGTTACTGATGCTCCTTGGATCACTCTTTCCAGATAATACTGTAACACATTATTTTTTCCATTCTTTGGTTATCTTCCTCTCCTTTGAGGCAGCTTAGAAAATGATCCCTTGTTGTTTTCAAGATTGGGTCTCTTCTTCTGTAGGATGTCTTGGAGTGTACTTGACCTAACTTGGGCTTTCTTCCCAACTTGAACATTTTATTGAGCACATCTACTTTTTCATTTAGCACTTTGGGGCCTGAGGTAGTTTGTTATTGCTACTGATAGCAGATGATAGAATTATTAAGACGTCTTGTTCTCTCTTTGCTCTGCTTCACTTCTGACTCCCATTTCTGAACTTTTTCCTTCTTTCCAGCCACCTTCCTCTCAACTCCCCACTTTCTTTTTTGTTTAGATTTTTGAAAATTTCTAAACTTCAATATCTCTCTTTCCCAATTGAGCATTTAAATATTCACAGCAGAACACAAAAAGGGGATCTCATAGGACCATTAATCTCCCTTTCACACTGATTGCTTTTTAAAATAAATAAATAAAGCCCATGTCACTTAACAAATTATACAGCTTGTTTGTGCTTCCTTCTGTGCACTTTTTCTGTGCATTTAAAAATAATATTTCATTGGTTCTCTTTTTTTGGCATCACTATTACTAACTTACTCCCTCCCTCCAGCCCATCCTGCCCAATACAAAACAGGGGAAAAAAGACTTTGTGGGAGATATTTTTGATTAAATGAAATTGAAAGGCTTCTGCACAATCAAAATTAATGTACTTGATTTAAGAAGTGGTTAAATAGGAAAAAAAATTTGTGTTAATTTTCTCTGATAAGATTTGGTATCTGGGGGCAGCTGGGTAGCTCAGTGGATTGAGAACCAGGCCTAGAGATGGGAGGTCCTAGGTTCAAATCTGGCCTCAGACACTTCCCAGCTGGGTGACCCTGGGCAAGTCACTTGACCCCCATTGCCTACCCTTACCACTCTTCTGCCTTGGAGACAATACACAGGATTGACTCCAAGATGGAAGGTAAGGGTTTAAAAAAAAAAAAAGATTTGGTATCTAAGACATATAATTTATAAATATCTATAAGACTTGTACTTTTCTTACTAAGACAAAGATGTTCCTATACCTTTGAGACAAAGACTCCACTATTGGATTTATAATTTAAGAAGGCTATTGATAGGAAGAAAATCCATATATATACCAAAGTATTTATAACAGCACTTTTTGTGATAGCAAATAATTGGAAATAAAGTAGAGACCCACCATTTGGGGAATGGCCGAACAAACTGTGGTATATGAATGTGATAGAATATTATGGTGTTGAAGAAATGATGTATGTGATAAATTCAGAGAAGTATGGAAAGATACAAAGTGATACAGCCTGAAGTCAGCAGAGCTAATAAAACAATCTACACAGTAATTATAACAATGGAAATGGAAAGAATACCCACATACCATAACAACTAAAGAGAATAGAACAAATTATAAAGCTCTATCTGGACTCAAGTGAAGAGATATGGGAAGACACCCTGAACTCATCCTTTCATTGGGGTGGAAGGTCCACAGCTGTCATATATGGCATGTATTTTGGAAGTTTTTTTAATGTATCAGTTGGTTGTGCTTACTTTTTTCTTTTAAAAAATAGTCCTTGTGGAAAATCTACTTTTTCTTTAGAATTTCTCCTTCCGAGTGTTTTTTTGAGGGGGGGGGGGGGCAAGGGGGGAGGCAGAAATCTCTAGATTTACATTTATTTTTTATAATCTTGGTGTCTTCCTTGGTCTACTCATCTTTTGCTTTAATTCCTGAATTAGAGCTTTGGCCAGGGCCAGACTTCTGGCTTCTGAACTTTTAGACTTTCTCTTGGTCCCTTCACTTTCTGAGCTGAAGGGACCATTTCATGAGATCAGATCCCTGGGAACTTTGGGGTTCAATGTGTAGCTCCTTCAGGGCCTTCTATAAAGTTTCAGGACAGGGTGCTAATGATGTCTGAACTCCTGGGCTCCTTGGTTGTCTAGATCTGAGCTCTGTAATGGTGTACTGAACACTGATTATTTGATTATTGTTCCCAATCTCCAGGGTTTCCAGGATCTGATTTCCTCCTAAAAGCATGCTCAACATCTCCCTTCCTTTTCTCCTGGAAGCCATTACTTTTATTGCCCTCATACTCAGAGCTCTATAGGCGATGTGAATCTCTGACTTGTTTCTGGTAGCAAAGAGCATTTATTAACTCATTTCCCCTTATTAGTGTGCTGGATTTCCTGGCGGTCCCCTTTCCTATTATTGTTATTCAGTCTTGTCTGACTCACTGTGACCCCATTGGGGGTTTTCTTGGCAAAGCTACTGGAGTGGTTTGCCATTTCCATCTCCAGTTCATTTCACAGATGAGGCAACTGAAGCAGAGTTAAGTGACTTGCCCAGGGTCACACAGCAAGGATCTGAGGCTAGATTTGAATTCAGGTGTTCCTGACTCAAGATCCAGTGGTACCAATCAGTGGATATCCTATAGCTTATGGATAAAGTACAAACCTTGTCATTTAAAGCACCCCTTTCCTCTATAACTAGGATCCAACCTTGTCAAGCCAACAGGCATTTATTAAGTTCCTATTGGTGCCGGGCACTATGCTAAGTTCTAGGGATACCTAGAAAGGCAAATGACTGCCCTCAGGTGGGAGAAATAAGAAGTCCAAAGAGAGAAGACCCCAGTAACCCTATTTGTTGTTTTTGCATCAAAGCTCAACAAATACTCTCTAGTTCCCATGGGATGGGTCACTTGCTGTGATTATGGATGGCTCTTGTCTAGTCCTGGGCTGCGGCTGGGAAGGGAGACATTTAATGATCCGACGCTGCCCCCCTTCCGCGGCCGAGAGCGATCTGTGACAGGCTGTCTCAGCCGGGCCAACACTCCTTCCTCCTGCCTCCCCCACCAATCCCTTCTCTGAAACTTTCCACTTCTGGGAATTTCCTTCCTGGAAAAGTCCAGCCTTCTAATTAGCATCTAGCAGCCTCAGATATCATAGGTGGAGACCCGAGTGCCTCGGAGCCTAGTATGAGGAGGTGCCTCTCCCCCAGATCATCAGCTCATTTCTGCCACCTGCTGGCTATGAGGATCATCACGCCCTAAACTGGGACACTATCCTTTCCCCTTTAGCGATCCAGCGGTAACACTGTTGTCTCTGCAGGTTCCCAGGACCCCTCTTTGCTTCTTCCTCTCCTCATTAAAATCAAATGCCTTCCTCTGGGTGAGACTTCATGCACTCCAAATAAAAAATACATAGTATTTTTTAAACATTGTTTTCTTCAGTGGAAATCCCTCAGTCCCCCAAAAGAAATTTCAGTGAAAAGGGCTAATAAACTGTAGAAGTAGGAGTTTTGTACCATGAAAGTATGCCTTCTTTATTGTTTCAAGATCCTGATTTCCAGCAGAAATAACTTGTTACAATGGAAAGGTAATAACTAATTGGTGTGGTGGCTAGGGTATGGGACTTGGAATCAGGAAGACATTAGTTCAAATTCTGCTTCAGATACTTACTAGCTGTGTGACTCTGGGCAAGATAGTCAATTTCTCTATACCTCAGTTTCCTTATCTGTAAAACAAAGGGATTGAACTTGATAGCCTTTAAGGATCGTTCCAGCTATAAATCTATAATCCTATGAAATATTACAAATAAAAACACTATCTTTCTCTTAATTTATTTCTTATTTTTTTTTGTGCAGCTCTGCCTCACTTAAATCCATTTCGTGTGCAAGTCAAGACATTACACCATGATGTCATTGGTCCTCTTTAAAAAACAAAGGACAAACAACAATAACAATAATTTTTTTCTGGACACCATCAATGGCTTGTTTGAATAGGTCAGGTTGAAGATTTAAGATTTTTTTAGTTGGTTGCAGTATTTTCTTTTCACCTTTAGTCTTTCTTCCAACTTAATATTTATTTTAGACCTTTGCTCTAACTAGTTGATCATCTAACTGCATCCCTCCCTCCTTCCCTTCCTTCCTTTCCCTTCCTTCCTTTCCTTTCCCTTCCTTCCTTTTCTTTCCCTTCCTTCCTTCCTTCCTTCCTTCCTTCCTTCCTTCCTTCCTTCCTTCCTTCCTTCCTTCCTTCCTTCCTTCTTCATCTTGTCCTATACATATCATACCTTCTTCAATTTTCTTCTGGAAAAAATTATTTGTGATATATAGGTTTGAGGCTTCTGAAAACATCAGTCAGCCAGTAAGTATTAAATGCATCTGAGGTGCTATTTTCTTTGGAAATCATCATTTGGTGTCTCCTGTAACCCCCTTTGATTCAATTGAGTGACTAAGGAAGACCCTGTGGCTAAAATTGAATCTTATTACTAGTTTCAAAGCACTAAGAGGTTTTCATTTCACTGGGAATTGGCAACGACAATTCTAAAATTTCTACTTCTATCTTTACTCTCCAAGCTATCTCCAAGCTATCTCCTGTGTATTAATTAGTCAATTCAAAGTTTCCGACAGGCTGCCTAATTACTGAGGGGAAGAGTTATGCCAGCAAATAATTTTAATTAGCTCAGACTTAATCACATCAGCATTTGGGGAACTCTCTCCCTGCTTATCTTTTTCCTAGATATGTCTCCCTAGACTGGCTTTGTATTGGCAAGAAGGAGTTTCTCTTAACCCATTTGATTGAGGATACCAGAAATGGGAGGGATAGCAAAGGTGACATGATGGGCAGGTTTGCTCTCTTTCAAAAAAATGGTTTTGACTCTATTTAGATCCCAAATAGAATTCACATGGTCCGTGTTATCACCAGAATTTGTCTCTAGGTGTCTCTCCCAGCTAAGGCATTCTCCATTTCTGTGCAGTTAAGCCTAGAGAGATTTTCTGCATTCTACTTCTGGACAAACTCAGACTCACAGGGAAGCTCACAATGGTTGCTTTGCTCATAGATTTCTTAGTTGTCTCTGTTCACCCAGGGGTGGGTTCACTCAGAGAAGGTTTGGGCTCCTTGATATTCAGATCTATCTGATGTTCTAGGATCAGGATGGAATTTTATAGATTCACTTAAATTCAGTTCAGCTCAACAACGTTGCTAATCACTTGCTACATGCGGTGCATCCTTAGGCATTAATAATGCAACGTGAAACAATTAGGTCATGAGGTGGCATAGTGGGTATTTTTGAACTTAAAGTCAGGAAGACGAGTTCTGGGCAAGTCAGTTTCCCTCTTTTCTTCAACCATAAAATAGGGATAACAATAGCACCTTCCTCCCAGCAGTAAGAAAGCTTGGGAATGGAGAGATCACAGATGAGGAAAATGGGTCATTGAGAACTGATTTTCTCAAGGTCACCCGGCTAATAAATATCTGAGCCAGAATCCAAATTTTCTGATTCCAAATCCACAGCTCTCACCAACAGCTCTTCATTCCTTTACCTCATCATGCCTTTTGCACTGGTGGCCCTCCTTTGTATGATATGCCTGTACACCAACACATTCTTGCCTTCTCTCCTACCTCTTCGAATGATCTCATGGAATGGGAGGAGGGAGCCAGCCCTAAAGCTAGGAAGCCCTGGATTAAGGCTCTGTCTCAAATGCAGCCTGGCTTTATGATTCTGGGCAAGTCACTTAAACAGTCTCTGCCTTAGTTCCTTCTTCTTTAAAATGGGGATGTTGAACTCAGTGTCCTTTTAGGTTCCTTCTAGCTTTATAAACCTATAAACCTGTGATCCTGATTTTCTTCAATGTCCATTTACTACCTTCCACATGAAGTCTTTCCCGATTCCCTCAGCAGCTATGCCTTCCCCCCTAAAACTTTCTTACATCTATTTATTATCTTGTGTGTATGTTTTTGTGGTTATGTGTATGTATATAATAATCACATATGATTATTCATCCATATACTTGAATATATAAACACATGTATATATAGTACTACAAATAATAATAGCTAACATTTATAGGAAGCGTTAAAGTTTGCATTTATCCTCACAATAGCCCTGGGAGGGAGGGAGGGGCTGCTATTATTATTTTACAGTCAAGGAAACCAAGGCAGACAGCCTAACTTCTTGAGTTGCCTGATGGTCACAGAGTTAGTGGCTGAGGAAGGATTCAGACTCAAGTCTTCTTCAGCATTCTATCCATTGTACCATCTAGCTGCCTGCATCCGTGCAGAGATGAAATTTAAAGCAGTGAGAGCCGATCTCTCCAGCAGAGTAAATGCTTAGCGCAAAGCGGCCAGGAGACAGCGAAGAAAGCTGAATTTTAACACCCCTGTCAAGTGTACCAGCGGCTGCTCTAGCCAAGGAGACTGGGAAGAAGAGCTGCCTCCCCATTCGGGGCTTCCGTCTCTTTAGCTATCAGAGAAATCAGCCTCTCCTGAGGCTCTGGGCCTCCTTTCTGAGGTTTCTTTGGTTCTAGCGTGTATTTCATTTCATTTCAGGTCGATAAACATTTATCGCGCACCTACTAAGCGCTGGGGCAGAAGAGGCAGGAGTGCTGGCTCACGGCCAGGAGGGGTCTCTGTTCAGACACTCTACAAGGCTCTGGGGATACCAGGACGAGAGGAAACGACCTGTAGAGGTGAGTCAGAACAAGGCGGGGTAGAGATCCGGACAAGTATCTGGGGAGAACCCTAGGAGGGAAAGAAAGAGCACCGTCAGGTGGCTGTAAGTATCCGGGAAGGCTTCCTGGAGGAAGGGAGACTAGAGCTGGACCTTTAAGGAAAGCAGGGAGGATGCTTCAGGGAGAGGGAGGCGGGGGCGTCCCTCATGGTGGGGTGAATTGTTTGTCCCGTCTCAGTGACAACCGAAGTTAAGCTCCTTGAGGGCAGAGGCTGACAAGCGCTTTAATTTGTGCTCTCTCCCCTCTCCCTCCGCCTCCCCGACTGTAACTCAGGGCAGAGAATGACTCCTGCCCTGGGGAGGAGAGAACAGGCTCGGATGCGTCTGCGGTAGCCATGGAGACAGATCGGGCGGGGGAGAGGCGGGGCAGCGAGTCCCGGAAGCTCCAGTCAGGTGATCGGAGCTGCACCATTACCACGCGCTTTAGGCCCCCGCGTGACGGAACAAGTTTTCCTTCTGTCAGTTCTAGGCCAGGTGCGAGCATCTCTGGGAAATGGAGTCCAGCAGCGAGCAGCGCCACAGAGTAGAGGCCTCTGGGAAGCTTTCCGCGGCTCCCATCCCTTTCCCAGGGGCGGAGCGACTCCCCGCCCCCCGCCGTCCCGCTAATGACATCATCCGCCCGCGCTGGAAACGTGGAGCCTGGGGAGGACTACAGTTTTGCTGCCTGGTGGCTGGATTCCATGCCTAAAGACTGCCCGAGATGTGTAATCTAGGGCTGGAAGAGGCCCCAGGGCGAGTGTTTGAGAAAGGAGGTCAGGCAGTGTCTGATCCCGAGTCATATGGCCAGTTGAGAAAGGGGACAGGATTCGAACCCAGATCTCCCCAAGTCCCAGACCCACGTTCTGCCCATGCTACTTCGGGAGGGAGGGATGACAGGCTCACACTGGGGCCGTGAGCCTTTCTTTAAGCGTGCACTCAGAAGACTCCGAAGCAAGCCTCCTCTAGTCTCTAGTGGCCCCGGGGACCTGCGTCTCCCATCCTATATTATTCACCCCGTACTTTAAGACCTCCAAACACTGGGGCTGCGGTTCTTACACCCATTTACCAGACGGGAAAACTGAGGCTGGGGACCAGATTAGAATAGCAGGAAAACTGCACTAGTGGCAAGATTTGAATTCAGCTCTTGCTGACCCCAAGGTTCAGGCTCCCTCTTCGGGCAGGTGTGGGGCCACAAGTCAAGAAGAAGCAGTCAAAATCTCTCTTTCCAGTCAGTTATGTCAGGAACAGGGACCTACCCTGGGGAACCCCGCCCTCAGCCCCCTTCCCTGGGCCAGAGTCCACCTGGCCCAGGCTCCAGCTCCAGTTCTGCAGCAGATTCATTTGGGAGCTTTTTGGGTTTTCCTCCTTCTTGGAAGCAAACTACAAACCCTGCTCATGCTGGAGAAAAGGCAGAAGAGCTTCCTGTGAAAGAGTGAAACTTGGACCCAAGCTTCTGGCAGGGATGAGAGCGGAGCCCTGAAGGACAGGAAACACGGCCAGACTTGGCGTCCTCAGCAGCGCCTGGGCGCTCACTCTGACTGTGGTTAGGGGCCCAGTCCAGCCTGGAGGGGTAGGTGCGGGACACTCCATCTCCCGCTCAGCCTCTGCCCACCCCGGCCAAGGTGGCCCCTTGTGTGGAGCTCTGCCTCTGAGAAGCCCCATTTCCTCCTAAGCTTACCTCAAGAGCTCTTTCCTACATGTTCTTTGCCCCCTTCCCAGTTACTATTACGTTGTAAAAATTCCGTCTTTGTGTCCTCCCCTCCCCCCTCCCGCCCCCCATTAGAATGCAAAATCATGGGGGCAGCCAGTGGAATGAGAGCCAAGCCTAGAGAAGTCCTGGGTTCAAATGTGACCTCAGATAATGCCTAGTTATGTGACCCTGGTCAAGTCACTTAACCCCAGTTGCTCAACCCTTACCAGTCTTCTGCCTTAGAGCTTGGAACCAATGCTTAGACTTGATTCTAAGACAGAAGATAAGGGCTTAAAAAACAACAAACTAAACTTCGTTATTCTGGGAGGGAAAGGGGTTCAGGGAATGTCCCAGTGATGAACAACAACGAGAGGGATTTGGGGTGCTCTGGCCTCAGCCTTCCCAAACTTCTCTGCGATCATCCTGACAGAAAGCCCAGCTTTCCCAGCCATCGGAAAATCCACCCTTGTCCCAGAGTGCCCACTTGCCATTTCACAGTTTGGGAGGACCTTCGAGCCCAGCATCAGGAATGTCTAGCTGGAGTCTCAGGTCTAAGCAGGCGCCTGGCCGCTGGCCTTGTTTACTCCTGCTGGCCCCACCGTATCTGGCTTCTGGAGCCCAAGCTAAGGTTCCTCTCTAGGGCTGTGCTGCTTCTGTATCCATCTGGTTGGAGACTGTAACTATACAGCTCCGCCTCTCAGGCTGCTGCTGCTGCTGCTGCTGCTGTTGGTGCTGCTGCAGCAGCTTCTTTCTCTTTCCATTTCCAGCCCACTTTCTTAGATTCAGAACCTAACCCAGACTAAATGAGAGGAGTATCTCCATAGGCAAAGCAGGAAAGAAAATAAGCATCATATATATTTTTTTCTTTAAGCGGATCCTGACAACCCCATAGCTCTCTCTCTCTGGCTGTCCAACCTGGTTGTCTGTTTCCTCCTGAAAAAGTACTATTTTAGCACTTTCTATGAGCTCCTGCTTTGAGTCTGTAGGCTCAATGCTGCAAGGAAATCACAATGAATTTAACAATTGATTTTTATTTTTTAAGCTGTTTTCTTTTTGTACTACTTTTTTTCTCCCATTTTTTCTTCCCATTTTTCTTTAACCTGTCTTATTTGATTTTTGAATTCCTTTTTGAGTTCTTCCACTGCTTGAGACCAATTTCCATTTTTCTTTGAAGTTTTGCATGTGGTTGCTTGGATCTTGCCCTTCCCAAATGACTGTGTTTCACTCTTTGTCACCATAAAAATTTCTAGAGTAAGCTATTTTTTTTCTATTTGCTTGTTTTCTCATCCTTTTTTTTTTCTTTGCCCATGGACTGGGAATTTTGAAAGCTGCTGTTCTGTCTGTGCTGCTGGCTTGCAGGGTCTGGCACTGTGAGCAATTTTGCACTAGGGCTAGGTCTTCACGGGCAATGAACGTCTAGGCTCCACAGCAGGCTGGTGCCAGGGAAGTGCCAGGGCCTGGGATTTCAAGGAGTGGGTCTGGGGTCTGGGGTGCCCTGTTGTATCCAGGGTCCTGGGATCCTGAAGTTGGTCTATATTCAGTCACAGAACCTGGCGCAGTAGGTAGGGGTGGTAGTCAGCCAGCACTCCTCTATGTGCAGTTTTGTTTCCAGTTTCCCCTTATTCTAGGAAAATCAAATCTCTCTGCCTACTTTTCAATTTGTATTCAACAAAGAGAGCCCCCTCATTCCATCTTGCTGTTGGTTTTTGATTCCTGTCATTTTGAGGCACTTTTTAAAGATGAGTTTGGAAGGATTGTCAGTGGTTTCAGCTTTGCTGCTACTAAGTTTCCATCTTGGCCTTGCCCCCTGGCTTTTGTTTTTATTTTTTAAACTCTTACCTTCTGTCTTAGAGTTGATATGAAGTATTGAGGCAGAAGAGTGGTAAGGGCTAAGCAATGGACCTGAAGTGACTTGCCCAGGGTCACACAGTTAGGAAACCTCTGAAATCAAATTTGAACCCAGGACCTCTGGGCCTGGCTCCCAATCTGCTGAGCCACCTTGCTGCCCCAGGAGTCATAGTTTCTTTCCTCATTGATCCTTTGACTGTTCTCTTTTGACCCTGCCTTTCCACATATTCCTTTCCAGAAGGGCACCCTGTCACTCTGAGAAAGTTCTTACCTTTGTGTCTTGTGTTCCTTAAATTTAACGCAGAAATCTTATAGTCTGATTTCATCCCTGCCTTATTCCCCAAGGCCAGGCATTATCTACCAACAAATGCCTTCCCTTTCTAGGACTGGGTTCAGCCTTTTCACCAAATCTTCATTAGTGAGAGGTCTAATAACAAGTTTCTAGACCTGTCATCAGCTGGCTTTTGTCTCTTTAGGGATGCTGGCAAATTCTACTACTGGTTAGGACAATTCACATGCTACAGAGAGCGCTTTGTCTGCTTCCATCATGAAAAGCACTTTACATTTAATTCCCTCCATGGTCAACAGACATCCCGGAACACGGAGTCCCTTATGAGGGCTCGGTCCCACGGTGCATGCCAATGCTTCAGTGAATCGGCAGCCCTGGTGCTATTTTAGCCCATATGGTAGTCAGAATGCTCAAGGCAAAACACAATGTCACCACTTAATTGCATAATAAAGCAATCATGTTAACACTTAATCACATAACAATGCAATAATGTTAATAACCCATAACATGTAAAACATAATGCACACAGATTTGGCATTTTACACTAGGGGAGGAATAGCAAAGCAATAACTCTTATGTTTAGACAACGGAATTGGGGAGGTGGGGGTAGAAGGGGAGGGTAGGAGGGCTGTCCATGACCTCCTAGAGAAACAAAGTTTAAAAAAATGCTTAGGCTGTCTTAATTTTCAAATGAAAAATAAAACAAAAAAAAATTTTAAATCCTGGGTTTGTGCTCAGGTGAACTGATATCTTTCATCTGATAGGACCAGTCCATAGATATAGCACCTTGGTGGCCCCTGGAAATGTAGGGTCCTAGACAATGACCCAAAGTCTAAGGCACTTGGGAGTTAGTTAGGATGGTAGATCTCAGGATTCTAGGATTATCTGTCATCGGTCAGCACTTTGTATTGCCCCTTGTCACTGGCAACTTCCTCCATTGATCCATTCTGTTGATGGTCATTCCTATGTCAAATTCTTTTTATTTAATTAGTCGGATAAAGAAGCATCAGACTCACGTTTCACTAGAATGCAGTGTTCCCATCATTTCCCAGTTCTAATGGTATCACCTCTCTTCATTCTTCTGGGGGGCAGAGGTGGGCTACGGAGCCAATTTGTCTGGCCAGAACCTTAACATAATTTTCCCATCATCCAGTCAGTATTGCAGGCAGTTTGACTCATAGCAGGTTGCCACACAGGGATTAGGAGACTCTGGGAACTTTCATTGGTTCTCTTGATCATGACTGCATGGATGAACAAGATAGCAGGGTAGAGGATGGTGGGTTCCAGAGGATCCCCCATCCCAATCCCCTTCCCTTACAGGGCTGAGAGATTCCAAAGTACCTCAATCTGTGCCTGTCCATCCCTGAGACTGCAGTACTGGAGAGGGGACTTGCTCTAGCATAAGAAGGCTGACTCACTTAGGGTCCTGCTATGAAAGCTTTGGCATATATGGGACCTTTTCCCTTATCCTTTTCTGGGGAATATGCCCGATAATTGTATTGCTAAGCATTTTATGACCCAGCTTCTTGAAAGCTCCATCTTCTCTTCCTCCAGAATAATGTCTTACACACAGGAAATAGTCCATAAATACTTGTAGATTGATCAATAAAAAGCAATATGGCATAATGCAATAACACCAACCTGGGAGTCAGGCCATCAGGGTGCATGTTCTGGCTCTGCCATGAAGCAACCAGATGTAGTTTTTTGCACAATTTAACTAAGTTCTGTGGTCCACTTTTTGCATCTGTAAAGTGAGGGAACTGGATGAGATTAGAATTGTCAAACTCAAGTAGAAATGGGTTTCTGCAGGGCACATATTGATTTAGAAAACCACAAAGTAACATTATCTATGCTGTATTAGCTATTTGTTTATTTTATTTTAGTATTTCCCAATTA
Source organism: Gracilinanus agilis (assembly GCF_016433145.1). Lineage (NCBI taxonomy): Eukaryota > Metazoa > Chordata > Mammalia > Didelphimorphia > Didelphidae > Gracilinanus > Gracilinanus agilis. The sequence goes on from NC_058131.1 coordinate 685,718,305, forward strand.
TATTTTAATCTGTTTTGGGCCCTCAGTGGGCAGAGACTTTGCTACATCTGGCTTCAATGATCTCTACTACTTCTAACATTCTAAGATTAAATGATTCCTATTTGGTAAAGGGCTTATTAGGACTCCTAGTAATACAACTGGCGGTGAGTACAAGATGAGCCATAGGCCAGTCCTTGTTCAAAAGAATTTTTAGTTCATATTTTAGGGCAGGGGTCGGCAACCTTTTTGGCTATGAGAGCCATAAACGTCACATTTTTTAAAATGTAATTTCGTGAGAGCCGTTCAGTGCTCCCAGTGCCGCTCCTGTAACAGCGCCTGTAAAAAATGGACTTTATGGCTCCTGCAGAAAGAACCATACGTTGCCGACCCCTGCTTTAGGGTCATATGTTGTACTGTAATAGTCTATGAAATATGTGGTTTTCACTTCACAGAAATTCAACAAAAAATTTACTAAGTACCTACTCTGTGCAAAGTGTTGGGGAAAGAAATGAATGAACCATCACTATATTCATTCACATAACATAGAAACAAGTAGGTAAATTTAAAAAATACATAAAAATGAGTCATTAAAAAAACAACCCTTTTCTTCGGTCTTAGAATCAATACAATGTATTTGTTCCAAGGCAGAAGAGTGAGAAGGACTAAGCAATGGAGGTTAAGTGACTTACCCAGGGTCACACAACTAGGAAGTACCTGAGGTCAGACTTGAACCCAGGACCTCCAATCTCAAAGCCTGGGTCTCTATCCACTGGACCACTTAGTCAAGAATGAGAGCACACTAATAACGGGGTGGTGAGGTTTGGGAAAAAGACTTGAGTAAGGGATGTCACCTATGCTGTGTTTTGAGGGAACTTGGGTGTTTTATGAGGTAGAGGTGAGGCACTTCATGGGAAGCCAGTAGAGGTAGGAGGTGGAATTATGGGTGCTGGGAATGGCTGATTGGTCAGTTTGGAGAGTAAGTGAGAGGAAGTGATCTGAGATGAGTCTGGGAAGGGCAGGGAGAACCATATTGTAGAGAGCAATGGGCCTGTCCGCCATATTTATTGGAATGTATACTTGTACTTCTCAGAGAAGCACCAATGACCAATACTTTCAGAACACTTGGCCATCCATCTCTGGATATGGGAAGTCCCATCCAACAGACATAGATGGAGGAACTGAGGAACAGAAGAATCAGACACTCACTAGGCATCCTCATTGTCATGTTGTTCAGTCATGTCCAACTTTTTATGACTTCTTTGGGGGGGGGGAGTTCTTGGCAAAGATACTGGAATGACTTGCCATTTCCTTCTCCAGCTCATTTTACAGATAGGGAAAGTAAGGCCAGAAGGGCAAAGTGACTTGCCCAGGGTCACACAGCTAATAAATATCTGAGGCCACATTTGAACTCAGGAAGATGATTCCTGACATCAGGCCTGGAAGCTGCCCAGTCTCCACTGGGATCCATCCTATTATCCTCAGAGGCTTGCAAATTGAGGCCAATGATACTTTTTCTGGGGCAGGATGGATCAACATTCCTCCCCCCGCAAAGTTTTCCTGGGTGGAGAGCTTGCTCATGACTACATGGAAGGTGGGGGGAGCATGAGGGAAAAGAAAGCCTAAATGTTTCAATTGTTCCTACTTCATTAATCAGCCCATCAAGTGGGTAGGCAGTGATATAATGGTTCCTACATATCCCAGCTGAGAAGAGAAGAAGTAATGATTGGATAGATTAGCTGTCACAGGAGCTGTCTGCTATCAACTGGTTCCTGTAACATTATCACATCCTTCGGAGAGGTTATGCCTCTCCCAGCTGCAAACACTGCAGGGTGGGATGATAAAGATCCTTCAATTATGTCCCATTTCAAGCAGCCTTCTGTTCCTCATGTTTATGAGATGAAATGTATTCTATTTCACATTGTTGTTATAGGATGGCATGTATCATTTTTCAAATGGCAGGGGAGTTATCACAGGGAAATGGCCCTGAATTAGAAGCTGTGGAAATAATGAAACCAGGTTAATGGTGTCTCTTTTCGGGGCACTCTTCACATCTCCTTGGATTCTGTTTTCATTTTCTTGTGAGATCCAGGAAGGAAAGGCTGCAGAGAAAATAGTCAAGAATTTTCGACCATTTTGCCCTGCCCAGGGAAGAGAGGAAGCATCGGTCATCAGAGCCCAGGATATTCATAGCCTTGTCCATTCTCTGGCTGTAGCACATGGTTTAGTGTAATATTTAAATGTCCTTCAAAGCTGTACCTAAGGACTATCCCAATATGAGGTCTTTCCTGAACCCTCTAGGTGCTACTGTAGAAGGTATGTCTCCCACCAGATCATCTTGTAGTGTATATGAGGCTCCATCTTTTGTGCCAAGAGGACTTGGGTTCAAGACCCATCCCTGACACATACTGCCTGGGGGAGTCACTTAATTCCTCAGTGGCTCCAGTAAACTCTTTAAGATTTTGAGTTGTAGAATAGATGTCAGATGCTCACTGAGAGAGGAAGTTTCCCTGATGGGAGTTCCCTCTGCCAATGAAGTCTCAGGTCTAGTTCAGAAAAAAATACATATACTTTGCGATTTATGTATATATTATCTCCCCAAATTGATTGTAAACTCCTCGAGGGCATGGCTATTTCATTTTTGTCTCTGGAGAGGCCTAGCCCTAGATGTTTGATAAATGCTGGTTGGCGGATGCTTTGTGCCCTCTGACAGGACCTGTACCTCTTTCAGAGAGGTGCATAGACTTATGGATCATCTGTCATCATCCTATATGCTTTAAGGCTTATAAAACATTCTACAGATATTATCTCATTGGATATTCGCAACAACCCTGGGACATAGGTACTAGTCCTTTCCTTATTTTATAGAGGAGGAAACTGAGGCAGACAGGGCAAGTGACTTACCCAGGGCCATCCAGGTAGTGAGTAGCTATGACTGTATTTGAACTCAGATCTTCCTGATTCCAGCCTGGAGTTCTATCCACTGTGCTCCCTACCTGCCCCTCTGCTTTCTAATATCCAGGAGAATCTGGTCAGAGGCATTGAAGACACAGAACTCTGCTGCTCATCTAGTTGGTAAAGTTAGTCATGGTTCTTATTCTCAGCTCAGGCCATGGGCTTTTGGTTTTATGTTTATCTTTGCTACTGGTCCTGCAGACCATCTGGACAGAAAGAGAAAATAGAAGAGCTTGGGAAACAACAGGAGGGATGAGGATCTTCAATTATTCCCACATCTTCAGGAGTCTCTCTCTGGGTCTCTGTCTCTCTTTCTCTCCCCCCTTCCCTTCCTCTGTCTGTCTTTCACTCTCTCTGTCTATGTCTGTCTGTCTCTCTGTCTCTCCCTTCCTTCCTTTATATGTTGCTCCCTCTCTCTGTTTCTCCCTCTTTCTCTCTCTTTCTCTCTGTTTCTCTTAATCTCTCTGTCTCTTTATCTTTGTCTCTCTCTGCCACAAGGAGCAGCTAGCAAGTTCTTGACTTGCTTGAATAATAATTTCATGCTTTAAAAGGTGGAGGAACCAGGGAGGACAAATTCCATTTGGGGATTGAGTTTCATTATCAGGGAGGAACTTACCATTGGGGTGAAAATGATAGGAATCCTGGGGAGAAGCGATTGTTCCCTCCTAGATAGTCTGATGGAGAAAAAGAAATATGGATGTAGTGTGGTGTATCCTCTAGATCTTGGGAAAGCTGATTCCGTACAGTTTCACAGGAAAGCTAGGTCGGATTCAAAGGCCTAAAATGCTATGAGGGGATGTAAGTGAGGAGGGCAGAAAAGTAAACCTAGAAGACACAAAGGAAAACAATTCTAGCAAGGAAGAAAAAAGTGATATGTCAAAGGAGAATGATGTGGTTGCACAGGAACTCAGCTTGTATTTAGAAAAGAAATGTGCAGAAGGTAGGAGCATGGCCAGTTAATTAAGGATGCACATGGCGGAGGCATGGTGCTGTAATAAGAATATCAAGAATGGGAAGTCTCAGAACAAGCAGAGGCTGTTAAGAGAAGCCAAAGAAAAGATTTTTTCCTTTTTTTTAGCTATTTGTGGAGAAAAAGAATAATCAGAGAGAAGTCAGGGATTTTGCTTGTAGTAGATGTGATGATAATTAACAACATAGAGAAGGTAGAACTACTCAATTTTATTTTTTCTGGGTTTTCTTTACCAAGGAGAATGACTCTTTCATCGATAATATCAGAACAAAGATAACCTACAGGCCACCTTACACCTAGACTCTTATATAGTCTTCTGGCTGGTCTTCTTGCCCAAAGACTCTCCCCTCTCCAAGTCTATCCTTGACTCAGTTGCCAAAGTGATCTTCTTACAGCATAGATCTGACAAGGTTGCTCTCTCCCATTCCATAAACTCCAATGGCTCCCTATTACCTTTAAGATAAAATATAACATCTTCTCTTTGGCTCTAAACCCCCTCCTATCTTTTCAGTCTTCCCTTTGTCTTTCTGTTCCTTGTATAGGACACCAAATCTCCCAGCCTTTTGCCTTGGGATGCCTTGGAATGCTCTTCCTCCTTATCATTCCCTCTAGGACTACCTTCTGTGAGAGGATCTTTCTTAGGCTTGCCCTCTGCTTGCACTTGCCCTCAGATTGCTTCATGTTCACTGTATCTCGTACATGCACAGTGATCCTGCCTTTAGAATGTGAGCCCTTGGAGAGCAGGGTCTGTGTTTTTGCCTACTTTTGTAGCCTGGCACCTGGCACATAGTAAGAGCTTAATAAATGCTTGTTGTCTGATTGACTAACAGGGTGTTGAGACCCAACATAAATGAAAAGAAAGTAGGGGGCAATTTGGTGGCTCAGTGAATTGAGAGCCAGACCTAGAGATGGGAGGTCCTGGGTTCAGATCTAGCCTCACATACTTCCCAACTGTGTGACCCTGGGCAAGTCACCTCACCCCCATTGCCTAGCCCTTACCACTCTTCTGCTTTGGAACCAATTCACAGTTTTGATTTTAAGAGAGAAAGTAAGGGGTTAAAAAATAAAATAAAATCAAAGTAAAAGGGCGCCTCCCTGCTATAGATGGATTCAAGTTTCCTGGTCCACTTCTAGCAGAAATATATCAGCAATATTTGAAAGATCATGGAAAATGAGAGGTGTAAGTACAAGGATGGAGAAGGACAAATGTTTCAATTTTTCAGAAAGGGAAAAAGGTAGAGTCTGAACTTGATGGGGGGGAGCTGGACTTTGGCTCCTGAGAGAGTTCTAGAACAGATCACTGAAGGGATGGTTGGTGAATAGTGAGAAAGGGAAGCAGCGAGTATAAAGAGCCAGCATGGCATCATCAAGAAGAGGCCACATCAGGCTATCGTGACCTTTTCAGATCAGCTTCCTAAACTAGTAGCTAAGAGAGAGACTGCTGGTAGAACCTGGCCAGGCTCTGGCAAAGCTTTCATACTATTCTGGTACAGAAAATGGAGAGAGGTGGAGTAGAAGGATGATAGAAGTAGATGGATTTGGAATTCGTTGGATGGGTGGACTCAAACCATAATTGTTAATTATTCAGCATCCTCATGGCAGGTTTCAAGGTTAGAACCTCAGCGATCAATGCTGGCCTCGAGCTGTTTAACATTTGTATCAGGGACTTGGATAAAGGGATGGATGACGTCCCTATCAACATTTTCAGATGGCATCAAGCTGGCAGGTCTAGCTATCATACTAGATGATAAAATCAGGATCCAAAAATATCTTGACAGGCTAGATAGAACACTGGCAAAATCAAATAGGGTGAAACTCAATAAGGATAAACATGAAGGGTACCAAAAAAAATGAACTTCACAAATATAAGTTGGGGAGGTGTGGTTAGGCAGGAATTCTGAAAAAGTTTAGAGAATTTTAGTAGACTGCAGACTCAATATGAATTGGCTTTTGAGGCAACATCTGGTACAGCTAATATGATTCTTGTCTGAATTAAGAGAAGTAGGTTGTGAAGTCATTTTTCAGTCACATCTGACTCTCTGTGGCCCCATTTGGGATTTTCTTGGCAAAGATTCTGGAGTGATTTGCCCTTCTCCAGCTCATTTTACAGATGAGGAAACTGAGGCAAGCAGGGGTAAGTGATTTGCCCAGGAAGATGAGTGTTCCTGACTGCCGGACTGTTACTCTATCCACTGTTGTCTCTGAGAGAGGTATGGAACTCAGAAATAGAGGTGATCCGCCTTCATCAGATCTTGTCTGGTGTGTTGTCTCTAGTTCTGGGTACCACATTTTAAGAGACACATTGATGAGATGGAGATTGTCCAAGGAGGGACATCCAGGATGATAGAGGGCCTTGAAGGCACTGGGAATGCTCAGTTTGGACAAGAAGAGACTCAGAGGGGACACAATATTGTCTTTGGATTTTCTCTTCAGCTAGCGAAGGGCTGCTATGTAGAGGAAGGATTAAATTTGTTCTGCCAGGTCTGGAGGGCAGAGCCAGGAACAATGAATGCAATCTGAAAAGAGTTACATTTTGACTTGATGTTGGGGAAAAAACTTCCTAACCATTAAAGCTGTCCAAAAATGGAATGTCCACATCAAGAGACTATGGACTCCCCTTCCTTGGACATTATTTAGCAGATGCAGGAGGATGACCTACTGGACATTCTTCCTAATGGAGCCTTGGTCAATAAACCCATCCTAATGAGTCTAAACACATGGAGAGGCTGGGTGTAGAGCCTGATTCTGGGAAGCTTGTGATGCTGGTAATGCTTGGGAGTGTCTTCAGCATTCTGGACTGCTATCCACATGGCGAACAAGCCTTCTTTTGTCTGGAGGCAGTTGTGAAAGAGGCCAGTGGCTTAAAGAAGAGTTACACTAACTCTGGAGGGGAATCCTTAGAACTCTGAGGAGGAGCTGTTGTTGGCCTTGCTCTGGAAGAGAGGCCAAAGAGAAGAGCAGTCCCCAAATACAGCTCTTGGATGAGTCCAGTTTCAGCTGCTTTTTGAAACCCCCAAGGTTGTGTAGAGATGAAAATTAATATACAAGAACTAAATATTATATAATATACAAGAACTAAATATTATATTTTATAAATTTTTATTAATAATGAACGAACATAAAAAAACTAGAGTGAAAAAGGTGCTAAACCAACTTCAGCCACGCTCGTGAAGAAGAGAGGAAGACGGAGGAGCTACAGAACTTATAAAACAAATGATGAGACTACGCAAACGTGGAGGTGCAGAAGAGTTGAAAGGGAATTTTGGGAACTACTAAGGGACTTCTGGGGGATGAAGTCCAAGGTTCAAAATCTCCATTTATACAGTTGTAGCCACCTAAAATGACTCCTTCATCGAAGGAGTCAAACCAAGAAAAGAGACCCAGTGAAGAGAGAGGCTGAGGTTGTCCAAGGCCCTTTGAAGGAGGGCTCCATTTCAGTTCCTCAACTCATGCCAATAAAGAGGTGGCTGCCCGCCATATGGTTAGCAGATGGGGCCTGTTATCGAATGCCTCACACCTGCTTCATGGTGTTTCCAAGGCACTTCCATTACATGGCCTCACAGTTCTCTGGGAAGCAGGCAGGCTCTTTCGTGTGGGGTATTATTGCCTCAGCTAAGCCTGGTGATTCCTCCTTTGCCAGCTCTCAAGGCTTGACTCATCTATTACACATGTACGAGGGGGATGAAATGGCTGTTGAGGTCCCTCCAGTTCTCAAACTCTGTAATCCTGGGATATACTATGTGAGTCCTGTTTATCCTCCCGGTTCTGCTTCCTTTGCCCTCAAAAATTCATACACATCTTCTCATATTTTTCTGAACTCTTTATATTACTCAGTTCTTACAGTGCAACAACATTCCATTCCATTCAGGTACCCAAAATTGTTTAGCCATCTCCCAATTAATGGATAGAGTGCCGGTTCTGAATTTGGGATGACTCATCTTCCTGAGTTCAAATCTGGCCTCAGACAATAGCTTTGTGTTCATGGGCACTTAATGTTTGCCTCAGTTTCCTCATCTGTGAAATGATCTGGAGAAGGAAATGGAAAACCAGTCCAGTATCCTTGCCAAGAAAACTCCAAATGGGGTCACACAGAGTCACCAAGACTGAAATGACTGAACAACAACAAGGTTTCCAGTTTTTTTTTGCTACCACAAAAGTGATAGGAACATTTTATTCCACATGCAACTTTTAATTTTGTCTTTGATTTCCTTGGGAGAATTACTCAGGGAAGGGTTTACTGAGTCAAAGAGTTTGAAGAGTTGACTCACTTTTCTTACATTTCAAATTGTTTTTGAGGAGAGTTGGACAAATTCACAGCTCCATCAACAGAATGTTAGAGTGACTGGCTGCCTACAACCTCTCCAGCATTGACTATTTACATATTTCTGCTTATTGATTTTTCAGTACACACCACAGAGGAACTGTTTCCTCTTTTTTCCTGCCCCATCAAATACTCTGTAGTTTATGGCTGTACACTTTCCTCTCTGTAGGGAAATGCAACCCAGTGCGCTTAATCCAACCCATTAGTAGCTTTGATCCAGTGAATCTCAGAAGAGACAGAGGATGCCTTGATATTGTCGAGTGTGTTTGATGACAAATTCAGAGAAAACTCTTGATACTTCTTTGATGGCCTGCCTTAGCTCATAAGCATAATCCAGAAGACAGCAGCTGTTGTGGCAGCCTCAGGAGGGAGGATTGGGAAGAGTACAGACGGGTAGGATTGAACTCCTTCTAAGGAAATCACTCAAGTTTTTAGGATCATAGATTTAAAGCTAGGATTAGAAGCTAACTCCCTCATTTTAAAGATGGTGGTGAAATGACTTGACCTGTGGTACATTGGCAGAGAGAGATAGTCAGAATTCAAATCTGGGTTCTCTGACTCCAAATAAATCAGTCTCCTGCAGCACCATGCTAACTCTATAAAAGCTGGTTTATGAAGTTGAATGTGTTATTTCAGTGGTTTGTTATATTCATTCATGCATTCAAGAAAATTAACCTTCATATTCTATACTAGGTGGAGAATTTCGATCATTCAAATCAATAATTCAATAAACATTAAGTGCCTACTCTTTGCCAGACACAGTGCTAAGTACTGGGGATACAAAGAGGAAAAAGGAGGTCCCTGCCCTCAAGGAGCTTAAAATCTAATGGAGGAGACAACATGAAAACAAATATATACAAAGAAAGCTATATAAAGGTAAATGGGAAATAATTAAAAAGGGAAAACACTGGATGTAAGGCATTGGGGAAGACTTCCTGTAGAAGGTGGGATTTTAGTTGAGGCTTAAAGGAAGCCAGGGAGGTCATTAGTCAGATCAGAGGAAGGAGAATGGTCCAGGAAGAGGGAAATAGCCAGAAGAAAGAAATGTGTGAACTTCAAAGAAGAGGCTGAAGGATGATGATGGTAGAGGGAGACTATGGGAGTAGCAATGGCGATCAAGTTGGATGCCAATTTCCCCTTCTAGGTCCATCCACTGTGTGATGTAGGGGAGGTGGTAGTGGTAGAGTGTAGGTGAAACTCTAGTCAATGATGAAGAAGTCCAGGGTCGTAGTATTCTTGAGGGTCCAGTGAGGTCTCCTAGGAAGATTATAAGAGAAAGACTCAGGAAGTTCATTCATTATGGAATGGGAAATCCAGAGGACAGAGTGGAAGGTTGGAGCAGGGTTGAGGAAGTTGGGGTTGAAAGAACAGGTCTGTTCTACCTCAGTGGTTAAGCTGAGTTTGCTCCTAGATCCTCAGTGATTGATTAATAAAGATATTTGGGGAGAAATAGGTAGCAGAATATTGTTAGCTACAGGGGCAGAGGGGAGCAACAGATGAAAAGGGGATGCCACTGCCAGGCAAGGGTCAGGGCTTTTGCCCAGTGTGCAGGAGAAAGTTCTGCTGTAGAAGTTGTACATGGTGGTTGTCTGGGTCTGGATCTTGAGGCAACTGGATTAATCGTGCATTGGTTGTAGTATTGCTTTTGCTGAAGAGACAGAAAATATAGACTGGAGGAACTTCATAGTTCCAGCCTCCAGTGAATAGCAATCCACTGGAATGGGGTAAGGAACAGTCTTTTGGTGATCATAATTGCCATCGTGTCCTTTGTCTTCAGTCCAACTTTATGCATATTGTAAGGGTTTAGCAAATGTTTGCTGGATTTGGTGGACTCATCATTGATGATGATTAAATCAATGCTGACTATAGATGTTATTGTAAAAGCCTCTTCCATAGAGGAGGAGGGGTAGCTCTGTCTCAGCCACATTAAGTTTAGCCCAGTAGGGAAATAATAATTATCTTTCAGAGACTTTAAAAAACAGGGATTCAAGTGTACATAAACTCATGGCTGTCCAGGAGAAAAATGTTCAAATCTAAAGTATTTATAATGATCATAGTTTCTATTTAAAAATTTTATTGATGCCTTCTTTAATATCCTAATCATTTCCTGAGATGATCTTCCCTCCCATTTTGCCCTCCAGAACAATTAAGCCAAAGAGACTCCCGGATTTGGCAGACAGCATACGGGATGTTCCACACCCATAATTCTTAGCTTTTCTGCTGAGGGAGGAAGCGGGCTCCATCATCTGTTCTCTGTGACCAGACTGGTCTTCGCAAGCAATCTGAGCTTGGCTGCTTTTGAGTGTTATTTTCATTTACATCGTGGTGAATATTGTGAATTTTGTTCTCTTCCAGCTCTTTTCTTTACTTCACATTGTTTCCTATATTCCGTAGTCCTCATATTTATGATTTAAATGTTTCATTGTTTGTATTTGCATTCCCAGCACCTATCACAGTGCCTAACACAGAAATGTTTCTTGAAACATGAATCATGTAACCATGGAAAAATGTTCTAAATTAATTAATTAATTAAAGAATTTCAAATCACAAAAAAAATGTTTCTTGATTGACTGATTGATTGATGGTGGGCCAATGGTATATTAGCTTCATATACCATAACTTGGTTAGCTGTTCCTCAAGCAATGGATACCTACTTTATTTCTAGGTTTTTGAAAACACAGTTTGTACTGCGAGAAATATTTTGATTCATAGGAAGGAAGGAAGCATTGGGGATACCAATGCAGCAAAAAGAAAGACAATCCCTGTCCTCTCAGAGCTTACATTCTAATGGAGGAAGACCAAGAGCTGAAAAAGATGGAGGAGGGCATGGGAGGTACCATCAGGAAGGGCAATGAAGTCAAGCCAGGCTGAGGTTTTTCACCTAAATGGAGGTTCCAGGAGGAACTCAGCACTGGGGTGAGGCGTGATCAGGTTTTGCAGACAATATCCTATAGTAAATAGGCTTCAGGGGTACAGGATATTTTAGGAGGAAAAGGCCCCAGGCACCTAGGAAAGTTCTAGACAGTAATAGAAGCTGGAGCTTCCTGTCTTTGACTATCTTCATATTTGTACCTGGTAGTGAGATTGCTGTGTCAAAGGGTATAAACATTTCAGTGACTTTTCTCTCATAGTTCCAGATTATTTTCCAGAAGTTTTTGGGTATTTTTGGCTTCACATGGTCTCCCTCAAAATTATTTTCTTTTCTGAAGGTTTTTGTGATGCATTTCCCATGGACAGCCAAGGCAATAAGTTTCACCGTATTATTAACTTTATAAAAGAACAAAATGCTTTGTCCGTTGGCAGCAATTTTGGGTTTCATTCTAGCTCAATTCCAGCATATCTTGGAGCATTATTTAAATGTATATTCTTGGGCTCATATATATTTACAAACCCCCATTTAAGGCTAATTTTTCATGTATAATCGTGGCCACATGATTATGCCTTCTGGGATAGTACACAGCAGCATTTCTTTGGATATTATATTCAGGTGTTTAGCTTGTTTTCATACATCTTAAACACCTACTATTAGCCAAGATTTATATAGTCACCACTTGCTCAGAGATAGTTTTCTTTTATTATCCAAATCCTGACCTGCCCTTGCTATGAAAGCTTACCTCTGAGCTCCCCGGATGGCTAAGAATCATGGAGTGTTTGGGGTTTTTTGTGAAGAACACCAAGAGCAATGGAAAACCTCTTTGCTCATTGTAAGAAGGCTGCCGTCCATAACTACCAGCAATCCATAAGAGAGGAGTGGTGGTTCTGGGGCGAGAACAGGAGACGGAGACAGGGATGGAGAGCCCAAAGTGGTACACTGGATGGAGCCTTTGGGATTCCAAAGGAATAAGGAAGAGGCCACTAGCAGGGTAGAAAGGTATACTACTACTGCCATTAATACATAGCATTCATATGGCCTTCTATGGTTTTCAAAGGGCTTTCTATATAATATTGATCAACAAGAAGGACCCAGTGAGGTAGGGTTGTTGTTGAGTCATTTCAGTCATGTCCAACTCTTTGTGACTCCATCTGAGGCTTTCTTGGCAAAGATACTGGAGTGGTTTATCATTTCTGTCTCCAGCCATCTTCCTCTGCTCCCCTCCCCAGACCTTTTATGGTTCCTTTTTGTCTCTAGGAAATGATAAAAACAATTTTTTTTACTTTAAAAATTATTTACTTATTTTTAACATTCTTTTCTTTTAAAATGTTGAGTTCCAAATTCTCTCCCTTCCAGCCATCGCCCACCCCCAACATCTTATACATGTAAAATCATTGGCCATTTCACAAAAAAAGGCAATAAAAATAAAGAAAGTGAAAAATGAAATTTCAGTTTGAACTCAAGAGTTCCTCAGTTCTCTCTTTGGAGATGAATGGCATTTTCCATCATGAATCCTTCAGAATTGTCTTGGATCATTGGATTGATCAGAGTAGCCAAGTCTTTCAACAGTTGATCATCATTACGACATTGTTGTTATAGTGCACAATGATCTGGTTTTTCTTACCTCACTTTGCATTGCTTCATGTAGGTCTTGCCATGTTTTTCTGAAACCACCCCCTCATCATTTGTTATAGTATAAGAGTACTTCCCATAATACGTATGTCATGACTTGTATGACCATTCTCCAATTGATGAGCAATCTTTCAGTTTCCAATTCTTTGCCACTTCAAAAATAATTGGTATAAATATCCTTTTTACACACATAGTTCCTTTTCCTCTGACCTTTTGAGTTGTAGACCTGGTAGGTGGATCAAAGGGTGTCCACAGTTTTATTGCCATTTGGGTATAGTTTCAAATTGTTCTCTAGATTGATGGAGCCAGTTCACAACTATCCCAATAATACATGTACCTATTTCCCTGCATCCACTCTACTTTCATGTAATATATATGTCCATATGTCCATATTGTCCATTCCATGGCAGAAGTCACATATCACACCTTTGTTTGACATTTCAGTCTCCTTCCATCTCAGCCCCAGCCTGCCTAACCAACCTTACTACATAGTACTCCCTTCCACACTTTTTAGTCCAGCCAAACTGCCCTTCTTGCTCTTTTCCCTGAGCACACCTCACCTCTTTTGCTGTCCACACATGATTATTTCCTCTGCCCGGAATGGTCTCCATTCCCCTCTTCACTGTTCTTTAAAGCCAGTTCAAATATCCTTTTCTCTATGATCCATCCTGTGGGTGATGACTTTTCCCCTTGGACCTTCTAGAGTCTTCTGTGATGTAGTTATCACCACTAATGCTCTGCATTATAGTTATCTGGGTTGGTATCTTCAACCCCAAAAGACTGTAGGTGCTTGTGGATCACCCAGCTCAGTGCTCTGTATAATGTCCTCTTAATAAGGGCTTGATAAATTGAAGTGAAGTGAAATAGAGGATTTTTGGGGGGTGGGTGTGTAGGCGCTCAGGGATGAAGATCCTCCTCCCACCCCCTTCTTGCTTAGTGGTGAATTAAAGTCAAATTTGTTCTCTTTCCAGACGTAGCCCTTGGAGACTTTGATTTCACCTTTGACTGGGCAAGATCCGGGAAGTGTAGCATCAGCAGTTTGTTCAAGTCTCCTTGTCAGGAGCTGTCTGGGTGGAAGCCAGACAGTCTGCAATGACAGGGCAGGAGATTAGCAGTGACGCTCCCCCAAGTGCAGCTAAGAGAAGGCACTTCTCAGGGCTGACCCCACGGCCCTGCCTTCACTGAAAAGGGAAAAGTCTGGGATGCCTGCAGCTGCCCTTAGAGGTTTGGGATGGCATCACGCCCTTCCATCTTGCCTCCTCTTCCAGGAGCTGCCTCTCCTCTTGGTATGAATGCAGCTGCTGAGAGTGGCTTCCCATTTGGAATGAGCTGAGATAGCACCACTGGAGCCTTCTTTGAAGACTTGATTTTCTTGACTTTGAAATCAGCGTTAAAGAGGGAAGGACTTGAAGTGCCTACTGCCTTCTTCATAGTCCAGTCCAGGTTGATCCTACTAGCAATGAGGCAGGAAACCGGAGGGTGACTAGGGCTCATGGAGCCAACTTGTCCTGGGCAGGGAGATGTTACCATGCCTGATAGAAGAGGGAGGCAGCCTTGGAGAAGATGCCCTTGGAGCTCTCTTCCACTTCTCTTGTTCTGGCTTGCACTCCATATTGCTGGAGGCCAGTGTTCTGCGCATTTGCCCAGCTTTGGATGTATATCATGTCTGGAAAGTGCAACCTGTGGAATTCTGTGATGCAGCTTGAACCCCTCTCAGAAACATGGATGCCACACACCCCACAAAGTAAATTCACAGTTCTGACCAAGAGGGAATTGTCAGCACATAGGCTATAGGGGAAATGATCAATTCAATAACAAACATACAAATCTAGGATAAGCTGAATGACCAAGGCTGCTCCCCTCATTACCTATCTTCTTTTTCACTAGGAGGTGGTGTCTATTATTTCTTTTCTTCGCTGCCACTGGTACCACACTCCAGACTGGACCACTAGAAGCTCATCCTAGGAGGAGTTAAGCATATTGGGCTAAGCCTCTTATTTCTGTCATCCTTGAGACCATGTGTCCTCATCCTCTCCCTGATCCTTTTCTGTCCTGCCAAATCATGCTTATCCCCCATGATGTCTCCCTTTCCCCATGTCCACTCTACCATTGCCTCTAGAAAATGTATATCAGTGGACTGCCCTGTGGTTCCCTTAGCAACTTTTTGACTTCTCAGACAACTTCCTTCCTTGACCGTTTCTCTTCTGCGAGTGTCATCTCCCACATTAGAATGTAAACTCTGTGAGGGAATGGACAGTCTCCATTTTTGTATTCGTATTTCCATTTCTTAATAGAATGTTTGGAAAATATTAAGCTCATAATAAGTGATTTTCATTTATTCCTTTGTTCACTCATTTATCCATCCCAAGCCCTGCCAAAGGAATCAGTTGTGAATTAAAGAAGTGTTGGGGATCACGTTTCAAAGAGATTGAAAGGGGTCTTACTTACCCTGTTCAAAATAGAAAGTCGGCCTCTCAGTACAGTGCACTGGGAAATATTTGAATTGACTAGAACGTAGTAGGAGAGCTTTCATGCTCTCAAACAACAGGAAGGTGCCACTTGTTGATTCTGACATGGCTAAATAAAGGAAGGAGACTTTATCCCAGGAGAAAGGTCACACTAGGCAGAGGATATACTATTTGTGTCCTCTGAGATTCTGCTTTCATCTGACTGTGATTTAGAAGCAATAGGCTCTGGTTGGGGTAATTCTATTCTTCATGGAAAGAAAAGGAAGATGCCTCTTGATGGACCCTCTAGTAAAATCCTACTCCAACACTTCATCTTCAGAGAGCTCCCTCTTCTTCTCATTTCATATCCCTTTCAGATTATACTTCACTATCTCTTCCTTCACTCAAGTCCAAGGCAGTCAAGTGGCACTGTGGAGAGGGCACTGGTCCCGAGGTTAGGGGGACCCAAGTTAAAATCTGACCTTAGACACTTACTTACTGCTGTGTGACCTGGGGCAAGTCACTTAACTTGTCTGCCTTTGTTTTTCCATCTGTAAAATGGGAGTAATAATGGCACCTTCCTCAAAGGTTGTTGTATGGATCAAATGAGATAATTGTAAAGTACTTAGTGTAGTGCCTGGCAATAGTAAACACTACGTAAAAACCAGCTATTAGTACTTTTATCTAGCACCTCATTTATGACCCCATATGTGTATAGTGACCACCTTAAGTACCCAAATGCTTCCATGAACTGCTATTTCTTTCAAATGGCCACTCTTTCCATTAATGCTGATAGGAACTCCTGCATAACTTAGTAGGGTTTTTAACCCTTATCTTCTGTCTTTGAATCAATATTGATTCTAAGGTGAAAGAGTGGTAAGGGCTAGGCAGTTGGAGTGAAGTGACTTGCCCAGGGTCTCACAGCTAGAAATGTCTAAGGCCACATTTGAAACCAGGACCTCCCATCTCTAAACCTGATTTTCTATTCACTGAGCTATCTAGCAACCCCTACTTAGTAGTTATTATTAAGTACTTACAATGTGCAAAAAAGTGTGTTGAGTACTGGAGAAACAAAGACAAAATGAAAAACCAGTTGGAATATGGATCACCTGCAGTAAATCTGGTGATTATCCTCTAGAGGACCAGGTGGGTTCTTGAACAATACAGCTGTGATCCAGTGACACTGACCTCCTTGCTGTTCCTTCCCAATTAATCCCTTAATTAAGCATTTTCACTGACTGTTCCGCCTACCTAAAATTCTCTCAACTCCTCTTCTTAGCTTCCTTGTCTTTTTCCAAGTCATAACTGGTCCTACCTTTCTAAGAAGGCTTTTCTATTCCCCCTTAATGTTAGTGCTTTTCATTTGATGATTAATTACAATTTATCCTGCTTTTATTTTGTGTATATAGCCAGTGCCCTCATTAGTCTGTCAGCCTCTTGAGAGCAAGGAATATTTTATTTTACTTATTTATTTTTGCCTTTCTTTTCTATCCCCGCGCCTTTGCACAATGCTTGGCAGATAGAAGGCACTAAATAAATGCTTGTTGACTTGGCTTGATCATTTGTCAGTTAGTCATCACACATGAGCCATCAGTAAGTCTGAAGGTCTACATGTATCTCTAAGGTAGAAAATGGGGCTTACTAAAGGAAAGAAGAATCTCTTGTGTATTTTACATTACTTTGAATCCTTTGTTCTCTTTTGCATCCTTTCTGTGGGGATGAAACAGTCATTCTGTGGACTTTATTTTAGCATTGGCCAAGTATTGACCTATGATAGAATAACAGTCAAGAGCTGGGAGCCTATGATGGAATCACTACTCTTCCTTGAACCTCGATTTTTAATTTGTAAAATGGGCATAATAATACTTGCACTACCTATGTCACAGGATGCTGTGAGGAAAGTGCTTTGTAAAAATAGGTTATGAATGTGAGTGTTCCCATTTAAGCACTGTATCCTTTTCAAAGTGAATTTCCCACCTAGGATTTTATTTTCCCTCCTCTATCTATCAAGCAATGTAGAAAGATGAGACATTACTTTCCTCTTTTCACGGGTCATCTAATGGAATCGGCTAAATTGGGACTGAGGAGACCTGTGTTTCGGTCCTGGAGAAAGTCCTTGCCAAAGGTCACAGAGTTATCTTATGCAAAGCTGAGTCTTGGATCCAACTCTCCCAACCTCTAGGCTTTTCCCGAACTCAAAAAACTGAAATGTTAACTCAAGATTTCAGTGAAAATCTATTAAGTGCCTACTACATGCCAGAATCAGTGATACTTCTTGGGATACAAATTGCACAAAAGAGAAAAGTACTTCTTGCCCTCAAAGAGCTTCTGTTCTCCCTGGGAAGTCATTAAGTACATTCAGTCCAAGAGTTCCCTTCTTCTCAATCTTTGGTTCACACATCCCATTTTCCTGATTTTCTAGGGTTCTCTTCTGGAGTAGAGGTTATCTGAAGGCAGTTTGGAAACAAAAGTAAGGAGAGTTTTAAACAAATATGCTTGAGCCTAGAGAATCTCCAAATTTAAGAAGGAAGGAGAGGGGAAAAAATCCATCAAGCTTTTTGGCCTTTGCCTGCTGTCAGCTCTCATTAGCTTGTGGCCACAGAATAATGAGTTCTGCGTATCCTCTCTTGGGTCAACTAAACTTACCCACCATCTCTTTCTCCTGTCACAGTCTCAGAGGCTGTGCTTCATTAATCTTTCTATCCTTCCATCAATCTTCCCAGAAAGGAGAGATGTTTCCCCTGCCCTTTTCCCCTCCTTCATTGGGCTCTATCCTTATCTCAGCATCTTGTTCTAACGGAATGCATCCTTTAAAGAAATCTTTTACAGAAGCAACTCCAAATGTGGAGCCTGGAAAGTGAGCAGTCTTTAGTCTTTAGTCAAGATCCCATCAAGGAGAGGGAGTGGTCCTTCCTAGGGCTGAAGTAGGGAGAGGGGAACATCCATCATTATAAAATCACAAAATTATAAAACCTCAGCACTCAAAGAGATCTCAGAGGTCAGCTTGCTCAGCTCAAGTCTGAGCAGAAAGTCAATTCCCGCTACCACATCCTAGACAAGTAGTCTTCCAGCAGCAAGAGCTAACATTTATATAGGATTCCTTCCTATATTGGTATATGATGGATACATATTGACATATGTTAGATTCCTTCCAATAAAAAATTGGATATATGTTGATATATATATGCATATACATATATATATGATTCCTTCCAATAAAAAAATTGGATATATATTGATATATATTAGATTCCTTCTAATAATCCTGTCAGGTAGATGCTATTATAATTTTTATTTTATAGATGAAGAAACTGAGGCACAAGTAGTTAAGTGACTTAGCCATAGTTTGACAATGTCTGAGGCAGGATTTGAATTCAGATCTTCCAGTCTCTAAGTCCAGTGTTCTATGCTCTAGGTGGCATATCCTCTACCTTTATTTGAAGACCTCTGTAGATGAGGAGCTTACTGATTCCTGAGGCATCTCATTTACTTTGGGATGGATTGAATTATTGGGATGATGCTACTCATATCAAAATTACATCTTTTTTTTTTACAGGATCCATGTCTTGCTTCTGACTCTGTTCTTTGTGGTTAAGCAGAGTAAATCAAGTCCCTTTTCTAAATCTCAGTCCTTCAGATGCTTGAAGATGCCCATATACCCCATCTTCCACTCTATCTCAAGCCTCTTCTTCTCTTGGCTAAATATCTCTTTGTGGGTCATAGTTTCAAGCCCCCTCTCACCCTCACTTCTGCAGGTGTTCCAGTTGACTGACTCTCTTCATCTTGCCTCTTGACTGTTATGTGGGGAGTCTTCTTCTGCCTGTGCTGGTCTTCTAGGAGGAGGTAGATATATATGAAGAGAAATATGGAGTTGTTTCCCATTCCTTAGAGTTAGAAAGATGACCACTAGTAGAAAAGATGGCTGGATTCTACTCTATGAGAACCTGGGAAGGTTCATTCTATGATGTCCCTCCCAGGATTAGCTTATCCCTTCCAAACTCACCACCAATCTGCTAACCCAAGCCTTGATTGATACCTCTCTCAGCTTCTTCTCCTCTCCGGAGGATGAAGTATCAGCTTCTCCCAATACCTTCCTTGATTGAGGGCAAAAACTGGACTCTCAGCTCATTCCATTGACATCTGCTGCTCTGCCTGGTTTTACCTCCATAGAACAAGATATCTCCTAGTGACCCCCCACCCCTTTCTTGCCTCCTTTTGTGTGTTGTCTCCTCCCATTGGGCTATAAGCTCCTTGAGGGCAGGAATTATTTTTCTTTTTATTAATTGTATCCTCAGTGTTTAGCTCAGTGTCTGGTACATGATAATAATTATCTATCACTTTAATTGATTGTATTCAATCAACAATCAGTCAATCAATGAAAAAACAAAGTATTTATTATGTTCCCTATGTGCCATGCACTAAACTAAGTGATGGAGATACAAATACAAGCAAAAGGAGTCCTGTCCTCAAGAAGCTTACCCTTTCCCCCCCTAAAACTCTTATTGGTTCTAAGACAAAAGAGCAGTAAAAGTTAGGCAATGGGGGTTAAATGATTTTCCCAGGATCACGCAGCTAGGATGTGTCTGAGGCTAGATCTGAACCTCCTCTCTTGAGACCTGGTTCTCAATCCACTGAACTAACTGGCTGCCCCCAAGAAGCTTATATTCTAATTGGGGGCGGGGGGACACGACACATACAAATGAACTGAAAAGCAGGGCTGGGAAAGTAGAGGGAAGATACTGCATGAAAAGTCTGGAGCATGAGAATCAAAGCCAGGAGAGGAATGGGGGCTGATTGGCTTGGGCTATCTCCCCAAAATGGTGGCCTGGGAAGAGCTCACCAAAGGAAGAAGAGGACTCCAAGGAGGAGAGGGATGTTCCAAGGTGAGAAGCATGGTGGCCAAGTTAGGGGAGAAAGGGAATCAGAGGCAGAGCTGGGAGGAGAGAAATGCCCAACCTGCTAAGGAAGGAACTGCAGAAACCTTGTAGGGCTTAAGGGAATAGTTATATTTAGAAAACAGGATAGGAATCAAAGAGATGGATTGCCAGAAAAAAAAGTGGGAACTTTTCAATGTCTCCTCCTAGGTGACGGGGCAGGAGCTGATGCTGACAGTCATCGAATCTGAGTGGAAGCTCCTAGGTTGATCTGAGCCTAGGAAGAATATTCTGATAGCTCACATCCCGGGATGGGTCTGTAGTTCAAGGCCTTTGGGGGGTTCTCAACTCTGGCTGCTGCTGGAGAGGAAGGGGGTCACATTCCAGAGATCTCCAGAGACAAAGGCAATTGCTGTAAAAACAAGGCCAGGTAAGTGGAGATAAGAAACTCTCTGCTTATACAAAAGCCATGCTCCTTCTCTCTGAGGAATAACTGTTTGAAATTTTAATACGTTTGAAAATCTGATATGCAGAATTTAAAACTCTAGGTAGTAGATAGGAGTGTCTGAATTTGACCTTCAAAAACCATTAAAAAAATTCTGTTTGAGAGTCTGAGAGGCAAATAGAACAGGAAAGCAGTATAGTAGCCTGTACCTACAAGGTCTCAGAAGATTGATTTCTGCTGCCAAGAAATAATAGTCATAGATTCTTACAGATGGAAGGAACCTTAGAGATCATTGAGGTGAAATCTTTTCAACTTTCTTTTCAAGTTCCCAGCCCTATTCTCTCTCCTTACCTTTAATAGCTGATCTTGACTTCTTTCCTGAAATCAAGGTCCAGTCCTAAACTCTCCCCCAAATCTTTTGGAACCCCTAAATTACTAGGTCTCCTATCCTCTCCTTTGTCCTGCTGTCCTCAGAGTGTGGAGTGGTCCTCCTCTTTGCCAATACAATCTCCCACCTTGAATCCTTGATCTTATCCTCTTCGGTCTCCTCCAGGACCTTGTTCCTTCAGGCAGCTCCTTTCTGTCTTTCGATTTCAATAATTTATTTTTTCCTATCTGCAAAGATGCTTAATTTCCCGACACCCTAAAAAGCTTAACCTTAATCCTTCTACCCCATGAGGCTATTGCCTTCTATTGCTCTTTCCCCCATAGAAAGAGTCATCTATATTCCCTGCAGTCACTTCACCAGCCATTCTCTCCTTAATCTCTCGCCTTACCACTTGAAAGTCTCCTTGATGTTTTTTTCTTCTTAAATTCAATTGTAGTTTTTTAAAATAAAATTTTGGGAAAGAGGATCTTTTCCCAGTGGAATTGCTTGTTGGCTCTGGGAGGGGTGAAAAAAGAGGGGAGGGAGAGAAAATGAATCATGTAAACATAGAAAAATCTTCAAAAAAATAAAAAAAATTTAAAAAAGAAATAAAAAAGGATCTTTTCTTCCTTCCACCTTCCCCCCAATATTCTTTCTCATCTGTTACTACTCTCCTGGCCTTCTTCCTTCTTTGATACTCTTCCTTCCCTCTCTTCTTTGCTGGTACTTCTTCTTTCCCCTGATCTCTAAATATAGTCATGTAGATATTGCTCCAAGACTCTGGGTATAGTGGTCTTCTTTTTCCTGGCTCTACTGTCTGCTTTGGCAATCAAAATCAAAATCATTCAGCTTTCATTCAACATGTATTTATTAAACACCTATTGTCCAGTCTTCTCTGACTCTGTGACGCCAGTTGGGATTTTCTTTACTGGAGTGATTTGCCATGTTCTTTTCCAGATCATTTTATAGATGAGGAAACTGATGCAAATGGGGTTAAGTAATTTGTCCAGGATCACACAGCTAGGAACTGTTTGAGGTCAGATTTGAACTCAATGAGATGAGTCTCCTTGATTCTGGGCCCTGGATTCCATCCATTGCGCTACCCTGGGGTACATGGGGTATTCAGGAAGACAAACACCTCTGGTGAGAGAGCTTGCTGAGCCCTTTGTAGGGTTACATATCCACCTTTGATGTCTACATTTCACCCAACTCTCACCTGTGGATCTAAGAAGCTGTAGCATATACAGTGACCCACCCCAATAAAACTACCTTGGCAGACAGGCTAAACCAGATTGAGGGGAACCGAGACCTCAGATCCCGCAATGAATGTGGGGGTCTCTAGCCCAAACATGGGAGGTCTTCCCCAGAGGAATGGTTGGATGACAACAATTTGTTCCAATGGCCATGAAGGCAGCTGTAGCACGTGCTGTGAAAGGCTTAGAGCTGGGGCAGACGTGGAAGATGCCAACGTCATCCCCTGCATCCTGGGCTGCCCCCAGGCAGCCTGACTTTTGTCTCGCATTGGACTTGGATGACTCTGAAAGAGAGAGGGAGGACTTTGTGCCACTCTGCCTCACTTATATCCATTTCACGTGCAAGTCGAGACATCACTCTGCAGTATCATTGGTCCTCTTGAAACCTGAAGGACAAACACCAGTGAAATGCCTGTTGGGCTGTGTGCCGAGCACTGGGCTCAGAGCTAGAGACGCAACAATAAAAATGAAACAGTCCTTGACTTCAAAGGGTTTACATTCCACTGGGAAAAGGTTCAGAGAGCAGCATGTATTAGACTAGGTTCTGTGTGTGTGTGTGTGTGTGTGTGTGTAAATAACATATGGACATATATGTTTATATGTGTGTATGTTCTAGGTTCAAATGTAATCTTACAGGTATGTGTGCATGTATACATTGTATATGCACACACACACATATATATACACACACAATGTACATATATTTAAATTTGCTTTTTAGACATAGGACAAACTATTTTGAAAGTGGGAGTAATTTTATCCATCCCTGTAATAGTGTGAACACTTTGTCTTATGCTAAATTATCTGTCTCTGATCACATCACAACTATGATGAATTCCCTCTTGAACTTCTCTTTGGACATCCATGGATTAAAAGAAAATACCTTCACATCCACAGTTTTTGTCTTCTTTTGAGAGGGCTCCTCCATGATGCTGGTACCACTGCAAGTGATGGATGGAAACAAAGAATTCAAGTTGAAAATTACTCAGAGAGCAATGGAGAGGGACACGGCAGGCATGAGTTGGAGGCAACATATCTCCAAGG
The DNA here is from genome assembly GCF_016433145.1 of Gracilinanus agilis. Taxonomy (NCBI): domain Eukaryota; kingdom Metazoa; phylum Chordata; class Mammalia; order Didelphimorphia; family Didelphidae; genus Gracilinanus; species Gracilinanus agilis. The sequence continues at coordinate 685,741,461 of NC_058131.1, forward strand.
AGAAGTTGTGCAAGAAAAGCTAGATGAAAGATGCCAGTGGATGACTGGGAAGAGACAGGTTGGCTGTGTATTGAGTCAAAGGGATGGCTGATGGGCTGCTTTAGTTTTTCCCTGGTTTCCATACACTGTCAAGAGAACAATAGGAAGCTCCCCCCAAGTGACTCCTTAATATTTAATGAAAGGGAGCCCTTACCTCCTAAGGTTGTCCATTTTGAACACATTCTAATTTGCAGATGTTTTCCTGAAATTTCCTAAATCCCCTTTAGGGCTAAAGAAGAATGCGAATGATTTTTCCTTCCACATAATATCCTTTCAAACATTTGAAGACAGTTACCATTCCTCCAAGCCCAAGTCTTTCCTTCTCCAGGTTAAATATCCCATTTCCTTCAACTCATCTCCATATGGCATTGGCTGAAGGCCCCTCACTATGCTGATCACCCTCCTCTGTATCTTCTCTAGCTTAACAACGTTGTTTCTAAAGTGTGGTGCCTACAATTGAACCAGATAGTCCTCTACTTGGGGACAATTAACACAGTAGATAAAGTGCTGGGCTTGGAGTCAGGAAAACTCATCTTCCTGAGTTCAAATCTGGCCTCAGGCATGGACTAGCTGTGAAGCCTTGGCCAAGTCACTTCACCCAGTTTGCCTCAGTTTCCTCATCTGTAAAACGAGTTGGAGAAGGAAATGACAAAGAAAACTCCTAATGGGGTCATGAAGAGTTAGACAATCCTGAAAAATAACTGAAAAATAAATTCCTCTACTCATCTACTTATGTGAACATTATATCCAGCCCTGATGCACACCATGGCATTTTCTACATGAAGCAAAACTGAGAAACTTTTCCATCTTAGCGATCCTTGGTGAGTGTGTGTGGGAGGGAAGAAGGAGAAGACAGACTCAGATTTTAGGATGAAGTGACTTCAGTTTAGAATCCAGTGTAATGAACAAAAAGCCAAAGCTGTTTGGGATTTCCAATGGGGAAGAAGGGAAGGATGATGAAACTGGAAGGGGGATTTGGTGAGGGACCATCAAAGCTGCAGAGCCCTCCCCAGTAAGTACTATATGTGCCCCAGAGGTAAGGCAGAATGGCCTGGGCTTCTAGGTCTTCAACAAGGAGGCAAGTGCAAACAGAACAAGACAGAAAACAAACAATGTGGAGGTACAGGCTGAGATGGTCTGCTGTCAGCATGCAGGACAGGGTCAACCCACCCAGGACCCTGGGAACTTGCTGAGATTGGAAATGGGGGCTGGGAAGGGACAAGGAGCCCATATCCCAGTGGGTTTGTCAGGAGATGCCCCCCAGAAGGCTTCTGCCTTGTCCCCATGCTCTGGCACCACTGTATGAGCCCCTTCCCAGCCCATCTCCGGGGGTCCCCCATACAACAAATCCAGGACAAGTTTTTCAGACTCAGGCTTTGGAAAATGAGAGCAAGTTCAAAGAAAAGTGATGAAAACCACCAACAGAGCAGCTTGTTAAGAGAGATGAAAGTCATTTTACTTAGCTGGGGGAGAAGTCACTAAATGCAGCCTGAAGCTCTCTGCAGGGGACTTAAATGTAGTCCCCAGCAGAGAGGAAAGGGAAGCAGAGCCTCCGCTATCAAACAGCTGGGTACTACAGTGTGTCTGAAAGCAATGTGGCTGATCAGGCTTTGGAGTCAGGGAGACCTAACTCTGAATCCCTCCTCTTCCAAACAAAAAGTGCCTGAGTGACTCTGTGGCCGAGTCAAGTTGCAGCTCCTCTTTAAGACTTTTAAGTGTCAGAACTGCTTTGTAAAGAAAGTTTCCTCATCATAGATCTGCCACCTAAGAAGCGTAATCTGGGAGAAAGGACTCAGAATGCTGAGTAAGGAAGATCTGGGTTCCAAACCAGCCTCTGACACTTACTAGTTGTGTGACCACAGGCAAGTCATTGAATCTTGGCAAACCTCAGCTTCCTCTTGGGTAAAATGGGGAAAATAATTGGATCACCAACCTCACAATGGGGGAGGGAGGAAACTGTTTAGTGGTTTTTGGAGAGCAACATAAATGTTAGCTATTATATTATTAATCCTTGGACAGAGGAAGCCCATGGAGAACAACTCGGATGTTTATGTTGTATGAAGCTCTGAGAAGAATGAGGATGAACAAGGTAATTTCTCCATGTTTCCCTGGGCTGTCTCACTAGCAAGGAGGCTTTAGAAGAATGAATGAAAAACTGTTTATTAAATACTTATTGCATGCCAAACACTGGATGAGTGCTTAGAATACAGATTCAAAAATGGAGATACTGTTGATACTGTCTACTCTCAAGAAACTTACATTCTAATAAAAGGAGACGACACATGTGGGGAAGTGGGGACCTGAGAGGAGTTTTTTGACTTGGAAAGTCAGAGGGGTCTTGAGGGGGATCATAGAGGAGCAGACTGACACAGCCTTTCCAGGAGCATCAAAAGAAGTGATAGGATTGTGAATCCAGAAGTGGCCATGGAGGGTGTGGAGTTAGGGAAGAATTCCTATGAAGGATAGGGCAGCTAATGAGAAGATGACCAGGGTGTAAGGTGAAGCATGGCCGGGGCCACCTAAATACACTGGGGCATGAGGCACTCATCAATGGGGTGAAGCAGCAGAAACCCAAAGGGTTAAGTTCTTCATTGAGTTGTCTCTGGTCTGAAGATGCAGAGGTTGGTGAGAAGATGGCCAGACTGTGAACTAGGTGGATTAGATCATCTCTAAAGACCCTTCTAGCTCTAAATTCAATCAATTAATCCCCAAGCATTGATTGGAGGATTTAGGAAGCAACTAGGTAGCTCAGTGAATAGAGTACCAGTCTTGGAGTCAGGAAGCTCAAACCCAACTTCAGGTACTTTCTAGCTGTGTGACTCTGGACAAATCATTTAACCTCTGATTGCCTGACCAAAGGATCCACTGGAGAAGGAAATGGCAAACCACTTCAGTATCCTTGCCAAGGAAATCCTATGGGGAGTGGCGGAAGAGGCAATGGAACAACCACAACATTAATTAAGAAGTTCCTGCTGAGAAACAAGAGTATAGTGGATAGGGAGTTGTCTTTGGAGTCAAGAAGACTCAAGTTCAAATCCTTTAAATTAGCTAGATTTATTATTTTTAATAATTACTTAAATTACTTAATTTACTTAAGACAAATTACTTAACCTCTGACTGCCTTGGAATCCTCATGTGTAAAATGGGCATAACATATCTACCTTTAGGGTTGGTTATGAGGATTAAATGAGATAATATTTGTAAAATGCTTTGTGAAGAGATATGTAAGGACTGGCTACTATTATATTTCTTAAGTGTTGCTGAGTTCCCCATCATTGTAAGTATTCTATCGACTGGATGGCTACTTGTCAAGGTAGAAAAAAATTGTCAGGGATATTGATAAGGGGATTCCTAGTTAGATATGAGTAGATTGATGATCCCTTTCAGCTCTGAGTTTTGGGGACCATTCCATGGCTCGTCAACTCCAATAAGTCTCCTCCCATCCTTTGTATCTGAAGTCCTATCTTTAGAATTTAATTTCTTTGGGTTCAGTGATACTTTCTCCAGGATCCTCTTAACACGAAAATAGCTTTGGAGGAGAGAGAGCCCTTTTGTCACAAATGTACCTCCATGTGGATGCATATTCCTAATCCTTTCCCTTTACCCCCAGACTGGATGGACTCAGTATGGCAGCTAGCCTGTGGGCTGCCCAGATAACTCTTTATTATTTATTATTTTAATATTTTAATAATTTAATTATTACTTAATTTAATAATTTAATTTAATAATAATATTTATTATTTCCTCTTTATAACTTGACTTAAGACCTTCTCCTCTCCCCCAATTNGGGGATTCCTAGTTAGATATGAGTAGATTGATGATCCCTTTCAGCTCTGAGTTTTGGGGACCATTCCATGGCTCGTCAACTCCAATAAGTCTCCTCCCATCCTTTGTATCTGAAGTCCTATCTTTAGAATTTAATTTCTTTGGGTTCAGTGATACTTTCTCCAGGATCCTCTTAACACGAAAATAGCTTTGGAGGAGAGAGAGCCCTTTTGTCACAAATGTACCTCCATGTGGATGCATATTCCTAATCCTTTCCCTTTACCCCCAGACTGGATGGACTCAGTATGGCAGCTAGCCTGTGGGCTGCCCAGATAACTCTTTATTATTTATTATTTTAATATTTTAATAATTTAATTATTACTTAATTTAATAATTTAATTTAATAATAATATTTATTATTTCCTCTTTATAACTTGACTTAAGACCTTCTCCTCTCCCCCAATTTTGCCCCCATGCCTGGCCTTTAGCCTTGTTGCTCGGATGTCCTTCTGGCAAGTACAGTCAACCTCTGAAAGCCATTGTAAAAGGGCACTTTTCCGGACATTAGTATAATCTGCCCTCATTTCCCAGGGAGCTGACTCACCGCAGAGCCAGCACTGATCAATTTTAACAGGCTCATTTCTGGCTCCTTTTCCGGTAACGGAGACTTTCTGTCCAGGTCTGTCTGTCTTTCAGCCAGACCCTAGTGGTCGGCGTGAGCCACCCCCCAGGAGTCCCTCTGCTTAGTTTCAGTCTCTCAAGCCTTACATATGGGCAAAGATGAGGAGGCCAACCAGTTCTGCTACCTTGGGCTGCAGTTTGGGCTGCGGGGGGAGGAAGGGGGTCCTATTGAGAGCTGGAAAGAACTTGGGAATCATATACACCCTCATCTGACAGGTGAGGACACTGAGTTTGAACCTGTGCCCTTTTGATTCTGGATCTAGTACCCTGGGGCTGGGGGCCATTCTGGGTCTCCTCTGAGCCCTCCCCACTATCCTGCATATGTGTACAAGGAGCAGGTGATGATGTCTAATGACATTTTATCCTCACAACAGCCCTCCGAGTTGGGTGTTCTTATACCCATTTTACAAATGAAGAAACTAAGGCTCAGGAAGGTTAGGTCCTTTGGTCACATAGCTAGGAAGGGACTGAAGCAGGATTCAAACTCTTACCTTCCTAATTCCAAGTCTGGTGCTCACTGCCATCTAATTAGAATCGAGTCAGCTGAACTAGTCCCCATGTCTTTCCTTTTGGAGACTGGCCTCCCTGTACCTGTGGCATCCCTGCCCCTAGAAGGAAGGGACTGTTATCCTCAAATGGTCTCAGCTTTACCCTTCATGCTCTTTGGATATTCTTTATTCCACAGTCATTGGTATGAGACACAAGCAGAGACCCAACCTGGCCTCGGCTTGGGCTTCGTTCCCAGGAGCAAGAGAGCCCCTCTCTGTGATGGTGGGCTCTCTGCCCGTGGTGTAGAATGAATCGTTTGTAGCAAATTGTTTCTGGATACAGCCACCCGCACTGGGATGCTTTGGGTCTTGGGTCTCTTCCAATTCACTTTCCCGAACATTTCCAACCTGTAGAGTTTCCTTGCAGACAGCAAAATAACAAATTGAGCAAGGGAGAGATTGGGGGGGAAGATAGGGGAGCAACAGAGTGGCTCAGTAGAAAGTGATTTGAAGTTACTTGTGGAGAAAGTGAGTCAACCACCGCTCCGGAATGAAATAGAAATCAGAATTTACTTTTCCAATACACACACTCCTGAATGATTCATCAAAGGCCTCCCCCAGCTGCCTGGCTCGGCAGGATGCAGCCCTGATTGAGTGTCTCACACTGCTTCTTTAACGAAAGGATTTATGTGCTCTCAATGATAAATGGTGTCGTCTGAGAAAACTTTACCTAAGCTTTTCAGGGATGAAAAATGTCCCCTGGGGGTGGTCTGAGCTGAAAGGAACCTCAGGGATCATCTCTCTACTCATACCTAACCATGGGAGTATCAAGCTCCAATGGCAGAGGAGATGTAGACTACGGCATCATGGAACCCATTGCTGGGAGAGACTTCCCAGGGCATCTCAGACAACTGTGTCCAGGGCAGGGGTCCCCTCTACAATATCCTCTGATTGTGAGGAAGTTTGACTTTGTATAGAAATATGGTTTGACCATGGAAACAGGCAGTTGGAATTTACAGGGCTCAATATTTTCAGCCTTGCTATTGACTGTTTTGATCTTGTCACCTGCTTCTGGCAATTTAATCCAGTCCAGTTCAGTCCAATCTAACCCAATCCTGTCTGATCCTATCTAATTCATCCTAATTTAGAAAAGCATTTATCAATCTCATTAATCAATCAATTAGGATTTTGTTGTTGTTGGTCCTTCATTTTCTAGGGGAAGACCAATGACATCACGGGGTGATATCGACTTTGTGTGTCAATCTGACTTAAGTGAGGCAGAATTGGTCATCTGAATTCAGTGGCAAGACAAAAATCAGGATGAGTGGTGATGGCTTGGGATGCAGTGGATGACTTTGGCTTCTTCAATGTCTAATCAAGCTCTAAGTGCTGTACAATGCCTGCTTCCACAATTTTTATGGCTACTGGAACAAATTGTTCTCATCCACCTTTTCTACCAGGAGAAGACTTCACATGCCTGTTCTCCTGGGAGGGATATCTGATTTGTACAAATAAATAAATAAAAGATAAGTGGAGGAAGAAGAAACTACTACCAACTCATAAAATAAGAAGATGAACTTATGACAAGTTCTGTGTGGATTTCCTATCTCCCTACCCACATCCCAAGGAATGGGTAGTTTTATGGGTGTTTACAGGTCCCACAATGAAATATTGGTGGTACTTGCTGGACCTAGCAATCATTGATGAGCTTCTCAAATTGAAAGGGGCTTCCCTAGTTAAAACAGCATCTACACTATGGAGGTTCATCCTCATTCCTTTACTAGTCTATGAAGTGTTTGAAGAATTCCCTTGACTTCAATTGATCCTCCTATCTCAATTTTATGCTGAAATTTCTGTGTGCAGAGCTAGGTTGGGACAATGACAACTGGCTATTTGCATGGGGTGGAGTTTGAGATGGGGGTCTGATCTACATAAGTCATCTTTTGGTGAGTAAAATATCACTCATTTGTTTTTTAAAAATTTTATTTAATTAATTGATTTAGAATATTTTCCCATGGTTACATGAACCATGTTCTTTCTGACTCTTTCTCTCCAACCTCCCCCCATAGCCAATGAGTAATTCCACTGGGACATATGTCATTGATCCACACCTATTTCCATATTATTGATATTTGCACTAGGGTGATCGCTTAGGAGTCTAATTCCCAAACATATCCCCATCAACCCATGTGATCAAGCAATTGTTTTTCTTCTGTGTTTCTACTCCCACAGTTCTTTCTCTAGATGTGGATAGTGTTCTTTCTCATAAGTCCCTCAGAAATATCCTGGGTCATTGCATTGCTGCTAGTACAGAAGTCCATTACATTCGATTTTACCACAGTGTATCAGTCTCTGTGTACAATGTTCTCCTGATTCTGTTCCTTTTGCTCTGCATCAATTGCTAGAGGTAGTTCCAGTTCACACGGAATTCCTCCAGTTCATTATTCCTTATAATACAATAGAATTACATCACCAACAGATACTACAATTTGTTCAGCCATTCCCCAATCAAAGGGCATCTCTCATTTTCCAAATTTTTTGCCACCACAAAGAGTGCGGCTATAAATATAAAGTGTCACTCGTAAGTTTTCTGAGTAAGATGAGAGTTTAAGAATAACGACTTATCTAGCTATTGATAAAGTGGACCACTCTGGCCACCTTAGCCAATACAAAGACCTTGAAAGAAAGGGGAAAAAAAGCATTTTCATTGAGACCCCAAAGGAGGGAGAGGGGTCAGAGTAGTTGGTCAGCCAGGTTAGTTGACCTTCAGGTGTCACTGAGCACAATTCAGAATGAAGAGATTACACTTATTCTGATATTAAAGAATAATAATTACTTTCTAGGTCTTGACTGCTTCTAGCAATTTCAGCTAGAAAAACAGAACCACCCTAAATCAGGATGAACTAGTTACCTGGTTAGCCATCTCCTGGGGGAGACCAAACCACTCCTAATTTTGACAGAGAAATAAGAACATAGAGAGAGTGCTGTCAGCTTAGTTTAATCTGTTTCTATTTACTGATAAAACCAGGGTCCCAGACTAAACTGGTTAGCAAGCAAATGTCCCAGGAGACCAAGAGTGATCACACAAGTCAACCACAGCCTTTAGTCCAGACTGGGAAAGACCATCTTTTTAAGAAAAATAAATGTTAAAAAATACATCGAGAAATGGGGCTTGACAAAATGGAGAAAAGGATCAATTTCAGAATAGAATTGGTTGTTAAATGACACAAAATCATTCTGATTTTCTTCAGTTCCTAAAATAGTAGGTGCTAAAAAATGGTAGTCATTGACTTGACAGAATATAGGGAGAGGACTGTATGATATAAACAGTATGCACATATATTTAAGTTGGGTTTACTATGGCCAGAAAGCAGTTTTTTTCTTTTAAAAAATTAATTATCTTTTTCAGTTACAAGTAGAAATAATTGTTATCAATTGTTTTTGGACATTTTAGGATTCAGATTTTCTCCCTTCCCCCTCCTTTGTCTCTCCTCCTTGAGTCAGTAAATAGTCTGATATAGGTTCTACCAGAGCTTTCACGCAATACATATAGAAAAGTAATTTTCTATTTGCTTCTCTCCCCTTGGCACTGTGGCTAGAGAATCAGCTTCATCAGTCCCAACCTGAGTTCATATTTATCCTTTGATATGATCCACATGCTGTGGGTAAAGAAGAGGCGAGTAAAAGGAATTTCTTAGTGTAGAAAGAAGGAAGAATATGAGTGTAGAATTTGCTGTTTCTCATAATTTGGGTGCAAGAAAAGGATACAAACATGAAGGAAGGAGTAGAGGGAGAGAACATCTGATTAATCTCACCGTTATCTGGAAGGAACAAAGGGAAGGTGAACACACACAGAGTTTCATGCAGAAATACATCAAAATTAATACTGGGACAAGCTGAATGGAAGACTGGAGTTAAGAGGGATGATAATACCAGAGTCAGAATAATCAGAAACAAAACAAACATTCTGAAGGGGAGATTGAAAGGAGAGGGGAACAAAGAACCAGAACATGAGAGGAAGCCTCAGATCGCCTCTTAGGAGACTGGGGAAACGGCAGAACAAATTGTGGTATATGAATGTAGTAAAATATTATTGTGCTATAAGAAACGATGAGACAAGTTCAGAGAATGCTGGGTAGTACAGTGTGGTGAGCAGTACCAGAAGAACAATTTATACAGGGGCATTAACATTGTTAAGAAAAAGCAACCTTGAAGGTTTAAGAACTCTGACCAAAGCCACAAATAACCATGAATCTAGAGATCTAGAACGCATGAAGAGGCACGTTACCCATCCCCTAAGAGAAAAGTAATGAGCAGAAGGTGGAGAAAAAGACATACATTTTTGGACATTGCTAGTGTGTCGTTTTGTTCTTGAGTATGTTAATTTATTACAAGACTTTTTCCTCTTCTCTTTCTTTCTCTCAATTTTTATTTGGGAGACGTGGTTAACAGTCATTGTGCCCAAAACAAGAGGGCCATTGCAACATTTAAAAAAATGCACAGAAGAGAAGAAAGAGAAAATTCAGAAAGAAGAATCAATGAACAAGACAATTTTGAAACTAACATATACAATTTATTATGTCGTTTTTAAAAAGTAGCTTTTTATATTTTATATTATGCTATAAAATGGCAGTTCATTGTTTCATAAAGAATCTTTTTTGTGTTTTGCTATGACTATGGAAATACTCTATTATGGTGTTTAAATTCAGAATTAATATTAAAAAGAAAAATGCTAGCTATAGCAATAAGACACCACAAAGAAATTAGCAAGATAAGCGAAGGCAAAAAAGAAATAAAATGATCACTTTTGACAGATGATATGATGGCTTACTTTAGAGAACTCTAGTGATTGAGCCAAAAATGAATAGAAACAATAACTAAATAAGTGGCAGGATTTAAAATAAACCCACAAAAAATCATTAGTCTTTTTGTTCATTATCAAAATCCCTCAACAGAGATAGGAAAATAAATTTCATTTTAAATTACTACAATATCAAAAGCATTTGGGAGTCCAATTGCCAAGACACACAGAGGAATTATATGAATATAAGTACAAGATGCTCTTTACAGAAAGAAAGGAAGACAAATAATTGGAGGAGAATTAATGGTTCATGTTTAGAGCATGCTGATATAATAAAAATGACACCACCACCTAAATCAATTTACAGAATTAGTGCCATACTAATCAAATTGCCAAAGGATTGTTTTAAAGAATTTGAGAAAAGTATAGCAAAAGTTAACCTGGAGGAACAAAAAGTTAAAAATCTCAAGGGAAATAATGAAAAAAAATGAAAAGAAGGGGCCTAGTAGTATTGATGTCAAACTATATTACAAAGCAATAGTCATTAAAACAGTTCAGTTCCTATTAAAAAATAGAAGTGTTGGCCAGTCAAGTAAGATTAAGTACATAAGCTCCAGAAACAACTGAACACATTGGCATAATGCTTGATAAATCCAAGTACACAAATTACTGACAAAATAATGCCAGGAAAATTAGAAGACATCTTGGGAGAAATTAGACTTATTTTAAGATGCTATATACCCTATGCTATAATAACTTCCAAATGGAAACATGTTCTAGATATAAAAGTTCAGATAAGTAATAAATTAGAGGAGTCACCATTTCACAATTATTGACTGTGAAAGAGTTCTTGCCCAAAAGATAGAGAAGATCAGAGGAGATAAAGAGAAACATTCTGGTTATGAGAAATTGAGTTATTGTGCAAACAAAAATAATGCAGTTGGGATTAGAAAGGAAGTCATAAACTGGGGGGGGGGAAGATCTGATATCCAAGATACATAGGGATTTGGTACAAACATAAAAAAATTTCCCAAATGTCAGAGACTTTTGGGAAACTCTGTATGAGAATTAGGACCATTTTCCAGGAGACAAATGTCCAAAGGATAAGAACAGGCAGTTTTCAAAAGAAGAAAAGCAAGATACCAACCACCATATTTAAAAAAATCCAAATCCTAATCACAAGAGAAATGATCATTAAAATAATGCTAAAATTTCCCCTCCCCCCATACCCACTGGATTGGCAAAGATGACAAAAAAAAAAAAGGGAAAATGGCATTTGATGGGGGGGGGAGGGTGATCTAGGAGGACAGGCATGGCACACTCATTCACTATTTGGAGAACTGTAAATTTGTTGAAACATTTTGGAAAAGAATTTCCCAAATAGAACTCCCAAACTTCCCAATAGTGCCCCCAAATTTTCTAAATTATACATAGCCTTTGACTCAGCAATACTTTTACAAGATCAAAAGAGATCAGAGAGAGAGGCAAGAGACCCATATGTACAAACATATTTATAAGTAGCTCTTTTTGTTGTAGCAAAGACCTGGAAACAGAGAAGGTAGCCATAAGTTGGGGAATGGCTGAACAAATGATGCTATAGGAATGCAATGAAATAGTATTGGACTGTAAAAACAATGGCAAAGAGGATAGACTCAGAGAACTGTAGGAAGACTTTGTGAATGGATGCAGAACCAAATAAAACTATTTATTTGATGACCACCAACTTAGAAAGTAAAATGACTTTGAAAGACTTAAGAACCCTAATCAGTGTGATGAGACATAACTTCAAAAGGCTGATGATGAATCTTGCCTACCATGTCTTGGAGTAGAAGGAAACAGACCCTTGCAGACATGACCATTATAACACATTTTTTTCTTAATTATATTTTTATTACAAAGGAGGGCTTTTACATGTTATGTATGGGTGTGTGGGAAGGAAATAGAGGTTAGTAACTATGAAGCAAAAAAAAAATGCAGCCAACACCAGCCTGCTCTGGTGTGCAAAAATCCATCTCTTAACTCTGTGACTTTCCCCTGGCCATACCCCATGCCTGGAATGCATTCTCTTCTCTTTTCTGCTTCCTTGAATCCCTCTTCCATTCACAATTCAGTTTAAGCAACACCTTTTACAGGAAAATGGCGATCAATCAACGTCTCCTTGATTCCCCCAATTATAAGTGATCTACTCTAACTCTCTTATAGTTCACTAACTATAACTCTCAACTAATTATAACTCTAAATAGCTATTTACAACTCTCAAACTCTCTCCTAGTTTTATTTTTATTTTATATTTATTTTGAATATAATCATTTATGCACTTCTCTCTTTTGCTTGGAATGCAAACTCCTGAAGAATATGAATGATTTTATTTTGTTTTTATCCTCAGTATATATTTGGTACATAGTAGGTGCATAATAAATGTTTGTGGATTGATATAAGCTGGATTGATATAAGGCAAGGATTCGACTTTTGTGGTACTAAATTTGTACTGAACTTCTTTGCATTTATTAGAGACTTCTGTAACCAGGAGCAGGCAAGGCAGGGTAGTTAGTGGCCTTGTGCAGTGGTCCTACAGAGGGTCTGGTAAAGGGACTGATAAAAGTGGTCAGTAACATGCCACGCAATGGAAGGGTCATGTACGGTCCATTTCTATCATCATCTGGAGATTGTTGCTGATGTCTGTTGGGGAATCCTCTAACCAAGCCCCAAATAGGCATGATTTGTGAATTTTTAGATCAGGTTTTGGGAATTTTCTAGTTTTAATGTAATAGGGCAGGGAAATGGTGTCATCTTACCATACCTCTCAGAGCATGGTGAGATCTAGGAGTCAAGGAGTTCCAGGACTCTTGGCAGAAATAACATCTGGCTCACCCCAGATTAGCACTGAGAGAAGACAGTTCTGACAGTTCCTTCCCTCCTTTCCCCACCAGCACAGAGCTCCCTCATTTCCCTATTAAGATGCCCCTCTCAACATATTGAAGCCTTCTCATTGCACAAAAATTAGGGTTCCACCATCCTCCTCATGATCTTTCACCAAAAAGCCCCAAGTCCTTAATTCCCTTTTCTTTTCCCAGACAGATTTTCCCAGACAAATACCAGGAGTTCATATAAAATCCTGAATTTAGGTTTAAAAATAATAAATTGTATGAATACAAGATTGGAACAAAAAAAAGTTAAAAAAAAGTAAAAGATGTCCCTCTGCCCACCACCCTTCCCCTTCCACATCCATTGGTAAGATTGGTCTCGCAGCAGTGGCTGGCAATGCTCATTGATAGGGTATGAGGCAGAGCTAGTCACCTCACCTGCATGGGAACCCACCTCCAGCGCTTGGGGACTCCAGCTAGGTGAAGTGGCCAAACCCAGCTTGAAAACAGATGAAACTTTTGATCTGGGGGCTTGGCGGCACCAGGGCAGAGAGCGTTGGGTCTGCCTCAACTCTTGTGAATTCATCACAGACAGAACCTGCCAGCCTCTCTGGAAACTCATCCAGGCGTGCTGCCTCTTTCCAGGACAAATATTGGCCGCGTACCCAGCATTCGCCTGCCGTGACGGATATTCTATTCAGTCGGAGTATCTGAATTGTTCCAGCTGACAGCACCTACTTACAGGGGGTTGTCCAAAGGCAAAGAATCATGGCGGCTCGAAGCTTCGAGGGAACTCAGAGGTCCTCTAGCCCAAGCCCTCCCTGAATACTCCTCCCTTCTGCAATGACGTCCTGGCCAGTGGATGTCCAGCCTTCACAGGTCTCCTGAGAGGATATCATTGTCTTCCAAAGCAGCCCCATTCCATTGTTGGACAACTCTAATGAGGAGGAAGTTTTCCCTGATATGAAAGCACAAAGGACTCTTAAGTTCAGTCCCTCTATCCTGGCACTCATATTGTATTTGTTGATTGATTGATTGTTTTAAGATCTAATTCTGTTTGTTAAGTTACTGTGTTTTGGCCATCGGTTGTGTGTTCTGTTGCATTGTCTTTGTACCTCCCCATATGACTGGACTGGAGACGAATGAATGATTTTTATATATGTATATACATATATTAAAAGGACTATGATTAAGAACTCCATGGTCTAAGTGACAATTTGACCCTATAATAATAGCCCCTTGACTACACAATATCTCAGTCCTCAGAGGACTGGTGCCCTCTTAGAATCACTAGACTCCTTCAAAATATACCTTGGATCCTGCTTCCTTGCCTTCCTCCTTCCTCCCATCCCTCAGGTGATAGCACTTCTAAAAATTACTTCGTATGAATATAGACCACATTTGTTATTCTAGGCGAGGATTTTACCTCTTCCATAGATTCAAGATTCCCGAGGGCAGATCTTTGTATCATCCATTCCTTATAAGCAACAGGAACTCCATAAATGTTCATCGAATTCATTGGAATCCAATGAATCACTTTATTAACCATGAAACATGCAAAAGTGAGTTTTAATAATCATGGCGAGGAAAGAAAGCATGATGCTAATCAGGATGAAAAGGGTGAATATTATAGGCAGGAAATTGTGACTTGATGAATAAGGGCCTCAGAAAATAATTTTGCCAAACTGATTGCCCCCTTGGGTGATCCGAACTCTCTTCTGCTCACTAGCGTACCCCCTTGGCCTGTAACTACATTGTCTGTCTGGGAAAATTCTCATTGTTGTTATGATAAGTGTAATAATAAGATTATTGATATTTAGTGACTGTTGTTCAGTCATGTCAGTTGTCTCCGACTCTTCTTGACTCCGTCTGGAGTTTTCTTGGCAAAGATCCTGGCATGGTTTGCCATTTCCTTCTTGGGCTCATTTTACAGATAAGGAAACTGGGACAAACAAAGTTAAGTGACCTGTCTAGGATCACACAGCGAGGAAGTGTCTGAGGCTAGATTTGAACACCAGAAGATGAGTCTTCTTGGCTCCAGGCTGAGTACTCTATCCATTATACCATCTAGCTGTACACAATTATTAATATAATGTACCTAATAATGAAATTAACATGAATAATTTAATAATTAGGTTACTTTTTAATATAATACATCTAATTTTTAATTAAGTTAATATAATATGCTGAATAGCAGAAGAATAATTATACTGTGTAATTAGAAAAAAATTTTGAACCCTTGGACTCCATCTCCCAGAATTCTTTCCTGGTCCCCAAATTCCCTTTTCCTCTGTCCTTATATTTGCATTGTTACCTTGTTTGTGTATAGTTTCTGTAACTCCTCCCTCTCCCTCTCTCTTCCATATGAGTGGCTTGGGTGAGCTCCCTCTTGATTCTAGCCTTTTAGTTTCCCTTTTGCTTCAAGTTAAATTTAATAAATCTTATTAAATATAATACTTGGAGTATTGGATATTAATTTTAAAAATCTATAATACAGAAATGTTGTGGCCTTGCTGCCTCTAGTATCTGGACACACTTTCCTGGTACTCTACAAGACTCAGCATGGTCCCTGGGCCAGAGACTACAAGCATGCAAAGATATAGTTGAAAGGACAATCCCTGGCTTTGGAATTTGAAGACCTGGGTTTCATCCAACTTTGCATCTTAGTGTCTCTTTCTCCATAGAAAGATTGACTTCTTTGAGCCTTAGTTTCCTCATCAATAAAATGGGTCCTCTGCTACTTCCCGACAAATAATAGAAATAATAGAATAAAATAAAATCAATCAATAAAAAATAAAATAGAATAAATAAATAAAAAGAAGAAATAGAAGGAAAAGAAGGAAAAGAAAGAAAAAGAAAAAAGAAAAATAGAATAAAAGCAAATGATATCTTTGAAATTCCTTTTAAGTTATAATCAGCCATGCAAATCTCAATGATAGTTTATTGCTAATCTTACTAGTCCTCAGTTTCTTCATTTATAAAATGAGGGTGATAAAAGAAATGTTCCCTAAGGTCTAAATTCTAGAGTTTCATTTGTACTCTATCTGAATTTCCCAAGTCTGGACCCTCCTCCCAAGACAACATTCCCCTTGACTACTTGCTGGCTGGGGGCTACTAAATAAAGAGAAAAAAACAACTTGTCAAATTTTCAGCAAATGCCGTCAGCAGAAGTGTAAGGACAAGCCTAATGTGGCACCAGGGGCTGGCAGAGTCAACTTCCTGAGATCAGCAGCTCGGATGCTCAAAAATCATGTTTGTTAAAACTAGAAAACAAAAGCAATTTTTCAAGTATTCTGGTGTGATTTATAGGGTAAAATAATGACACACCTTACGCAGAGAAAACAATAACTCCGGTTTCCAATTTTCCTGAAATAACAAGATGGTTTCATTTATAATGAGAGAAATAGAAGCTGGCTCTTGGTGCATTTCAGACAATCAGGGGGCCAATGCCAATGGAGGCAGGAATAAATTGCAGAGGTGGCTTTTACCAAGTGCTATGGGTATTTTCGAGAGTGTTTTTCTCTGAGCGACAAGTGGAAGACAAACGTTCCAATGTTTAAATGTGGTTTGATGAAAATGAAATCATCGCCTTGGGAGTTGTGGGGTGGGCAGAGAGCAGAGTACCCTTTGGGGAACCCGAGACGGTGAGCTCAGAGCATCCTTAGTTCTGACTTCCTTTCATCCTGTTCCTTCTTAGGATTCTTAGGATCTCATTTTCTTGTGGAATGTTTTTTTTCCCCCCACCATGAGAAATTCCCCTGGACTGGGTCTTCTCAGTGGCCTGGATCATTCAATCCAATTCAACTAACATTCAGGAAGCAGGATGCTGGGCTGGGAATGGTTTGGTTCAGGTCCAGATTCTCGAGGAACAAAGACACAGTCAATTCCGCCTTAAGCAAATCGTATGTCTTGTGGAATAAAGTAAAAGCCATTGGGATCCATCCTCACAGAGAGAGGAGACGCGGAGATGTATGCAGATGTACTTGACTGTTAACTTCTGATTTCCAGATTTCGGGAAATAAAACTGTATGTGCTCCAAGAAGGACAGAGCCAGCCAAGAAATAGTCTAATACAAAGAGAGCCCACAGCTGTTAGAACCTGTTCAGTTTTATAGTGAGATGAACTCAAGGGATCTGCCATGGAGTCCGATACGCACCATTTTGAAGGAGAGAAATTCCCACATCTGCTCATTATAGTGATGGCAATTATGTGGAAGGGAGGGAAAAGGCACATTTGCATTGGTCAATCTCTTTGGTCTTTGAGAATTGTGAATAGCCCGTGGCCTGGGATAGTAGGGAGTGGGGAGGGAACAAGGAGAGAGAAAGGAGAATAAGCAATTATTAAGAGCCTTCTATGTGCTCTGCATCCTGTGAAGTGCTTTTCGTAGATCTCACTTGATGCTCACAATAACCCTGTGAATAGGTACTGCTATTATTCCCATTTTATAATTGATAAAACTGAGGCAGCCAGAGGCTGTGACTTGCCCAGCATCATACAGCTGGTGTCTGAGGCCGGATTTGAACTCAGGCCTTCCTGATTCCAGGTCCACTCTGCTTAATTAGGTAGAAGAGAGTTCTACATTGTGTTATTCAACAATAATAGGTGGCTGCTATGGTTGACAAATATTTACCATGTATTTTCCTTCTCCCTCCTGTCTCGCTTATGGTTCAAGGGAGAGGAATGAGCCTAAGATTTCTTCACCAATTGTCATCTCGTCTTGACTTTAGTTTTCAGCAGTGACATAAATGGTGTCTAGAATTCACTTATTGCAAAACTTTCATGAGCTGCTCCTGTGTATGTATAGTAGTTGTCAGTCACAAGGGACAATACTAGAAGATAAGATGGAGCTCCTGTCTTTGAGGAGCTTAAAATTTGGTTGGGGAAAAAAGTTTTATACATATCAACCAGCTAAAGAATATAATCTAAAGAGAAGAGAACAAGTTGTCCATGAGCATTGTTCTGGGGATGGAGCTCCATTGGCCAGACCCCCTGTTATACAATGACCAATTCAATTCAGAAGCAGTAGTAATCACTGATTCCATTTTTTCCTATTGTCCTGGATGGGAAAAGAATCATGGCAAGGGGCTAACCTCCCAAGGATTCTTGGCTATGACTTATCCAGCTCTTTATAATTCTTTCTGCTCCAAAGGGTTATGCTTTCCACTTGCCCTTTCTACTTGATGCATTCTCCAGAGGACTAAGGGTGGACAGGAGTAATCTTTGTTAGGTTACTAAGTATTACATTGACCTTTGGCCAAAAACATGGAAATTCTGACTTGACTGTAGCCTTGTTGTTACCATTAGGGACATGGGTTAGAGACCAGATCCTTGAGGATCTTAACTATGGCACAGGTTACAACCTGGTCTTGTAATGCTTTCCTAAGCTACTGGTTCAAGGCAGATTCTTAACCATATGTCCAATTATTCAAAAGGACTTCTTGCTCCAACTCCCTGTCTTCTGCCTACATGGGCAATTTAGGTATAGGTTATATGGATCTAGGAAAGGTTCCATATGGTGCACCCCACTTCTCCCTCCTGCTTTGACATTCTTTTCCTGGTAACCAGTGGACTCTATTGCCCAGCCAGTGAATTCAGTGGCCACAGGCAAAGACATTAATTTGTCATGATGAGAATTGCTCTGGTACCAAATAGCATAATGGATAGAAATCCTCCATACCATATCTCCTACATCTCCACACTAGGCTACCTCCTCTTTGGCCATCACCTCTCCTCCTTCCCCCAACTCCCACTTACCCCTTACTTCACCTGTTCTTTAATCCCAACTAGAACCTTAGATTCTGTTTCTGGAATATTAGTTTATGGGAGGTGTGTAGAAGTGGCTTATCTTGCCTAGAACCAGACAAGCTACTTCATGGATATCAAACTATGGCACTGCTCCCCTCACCTTTCCAATATTCCTTTGAATGTAAGCTCCCTGACATCAAGGACTTATTTCTTGTACTCATATCCCCAGTGCTTAGCACAATGCCTGGCACATAGTAAAAGAGTATATGTTCTTTCTTTCTGTCTATTCATCCAACCAACTATCCATCTATCCGTCTGTCTGTCTATCTATCTATCTATCTATCTATCTATCTATCTATCTATCTAATCTGTCTATCTAATTACCTCTCACCCATCTCCATCAACTATATCTATCTCTATTATTTCTATCATTTATCTCTACCTCTCTGCTCTCTGTATATTGTCCTCCCTTCCCTCTCTCTCCCTCCCTCTCTCTCTCTCTCTCTCTCTCTCTCTCTCTCTCTCTCTCTCTCTCTCTGTCTCTCTCTCTCTCTCTCTCAAGATATAAGCTCAAATACTGACAATTGTCAGCCGTGACACCATGGCCACCTCTCTGCACCAACTCCGCCCTCAGTTTTATCTTTTATAAAATGGAGATAAAAATAATGGTGCTTCTCACAGTCATTGTGAAGATCTAATGTGATAAAGTATCTAATGAGATAACAAAGTGCTAAATATGAGTTTAAAAGGAGAAGATAGAGCCTAGACCTGTGATTTCATTAGAAGAGTTTGCTCCCAAGTGAGGAAATTCTTGTCTACCCATGTAACTTCTATTCTTAGAATCAAAAGGAGAATCATACAATGAGAGGCAATGAGATAGAGTTGCTGGTACCCTGAGAGGGGAAATAACTTGCCCAGAATAATAGGTTCAGGATGTGTGCATCAAAGGTAAGATGTGAGCTCAACTCTCTAACTCAGGACTTTGCTGTCCCTCTCAGCTTAAAGCATCACAGCTCTCATAAGAAGCTTTTCAACTCAAACTTCAGTCATGGGGTAGCTGTATTTGCATTCTGAAGTTATTTGCAAACAGAGCATGGAAGCAGAATTAAGAAGAAATGAAAAGCAGATTGCCTAAGGCTTCTTTTGGCTTCTGCTTTTTAAGGCATTGGCAGGCCACTGACAGGTTTATATTTCACACCCAAAGCAGTGTTTCTTTAAGCTTAATTAATAGCCATTGCATAAGAATTAACACAGAAACAGTAATTATGGAGAATAATTACTCCAAATACAATTGGTTGGCCACCTGCCTGTTCTTATTTCTGTATGAGATTCTTACAGATTTGAAACAGTTTAAGGAAAACATAAGGGAGACTCTTATTATCTTGAAAGGGAAAGTTGGTTCTGGAGGGTAGTTCTTTGTAAGGAAATCTGGAGGATAAAATTGTGAATTGTCCTGATAAGAGGAAGGAGGAGCCTAGAGACCCATGTAGCTGCACAGGGAGCTCTTATTTTAAAAGCATGTATATGTGAGATGGAACAGAGGTCAGTTAATTCAGGAAGACAAAAAAAATACATCCCAGTAAAAATGGCCTTATTTAGGCATTTAGCCTTGTTGAAAATTTTAACAATAAAAAGAGCTTTTAAAGTCATGATGGTAGCAAGAAGGTGAACAAGGATGGGCTGGAATCAACCCTGATGGGGCTGGTGGGATGAAAATAGTGGATACCAGAAAGAAGGCAGAATATGCTTTGGTCTTATTTTTCTTCTGTTTTTATCTCAAGTAGAATGACTTCCAAATTGGAAAAAATGATTAAGAACACGCCAGAACTGGACAAATAAGGTAATGTATGAGTGAGTTCAAGTCATTAGACCTAAACTAATTACCTTCCAGAGTTAACACTTGCAAATATGATTGTTTGCTAATGCATTAGTACTCTTGAAGTATCTATGAAGAATTGGAGAGAAGAGGCAGGACTAGAGATGGGTGAATGTTTGTTTTCAAATAGAGGAAGAGAGTGGATTCTACAAATCACCATAGACATGATATTAATTGCTTGCAGAATTCTAGATTGCTAAAGAGATACTTAGTGAAGACTTAAAAAAAGGAAGCAGCAATCAGTGTGAGCTAGTTTGGGTTCATTATGACTAGGTCTTGCCTGATTAAGTTCATTTCTTCCCATTTTTGATAGGGCTACTCCTTTGGTGAATCAGAGACATGTCATTTGTTAATCAGTCAAAAAGCTTTTATTCCCCCATTTTTCTAGGTTCTGCACTGGGTACAAGGGACACAAAGACAAAAATGAACAGTTCTGCCTTCAAGGACTAATTTCCTGAAAGTATCAGTTCAAACACCACCCATTGTTTATTGCCTTCCCCCCCAGCTACTAATATCTTATTTGCAAATTTCTTTATACATACTAATACACACATGCACACAGTTCTCTCAAAGGAACTAGGGATTCTAAGAGATGGAAGGGAGAAGGCAGTATATTCTAGGTATGGAGGACAGTCAATGAAAAAAGTATGGAGATAGCCAATGTGGATAAGAAATAGTAAAAAGTCCAATTTGACTGAACTATAATATATGTGAAAAGGAATAATGATTATATACAATATTGTGTTTATTATATACATAATATAATTTTTATATGTACTTGAATTTTCCCAAGGCATTTGACAAAGTTTATCCCAACGTCCTCAGAGATGAGAAGGAGAGATGGATAAAGGCTGAGATTTGGTAACACAATTAGGGAAATTTCAAACTGATTTAGTTAATGCACCCAAAAATTATTGATTAGTGGATCAACATGGCACTTGGGTACCTGAGCAGACAGCTACAGGGCTCTGTTCTTATCCTGTTTCAGTTTAACATTTTATCAATGATATGGTCCTTGAGTCCTTGTCATATGAGGATTGGTTGAAGGAGCAGGGGGGCATGATAGCCATCTTTAAATATTTGAAGGGCTGTCATATGGAACTGAGATTAAACTTGTTCTGTTTATCTCTCGAGGGCAGTAGCAGGAGCTGGCGCCTTTAGTGAGGGGTTGGGAAAGGAGTTGCAAAGAGGTAAATTCAAGTTTGAAACCAGGAAAAACTTATTAGCAACTTGATCTCTCCCAAAGTGGAATAGACTGCCTTGGGAATTAGTGTAGTTAATTAATTAATTAATATGATGTGATAGAGAGACCCTTAGAGGTTTTGAAGTCAGGAGATCTTCCCCCAGGTCCTGGCTCCAGCCCACAATATCTGTGTCAAGTTAAGTCAACAAGTACTTCAGTGCCAGACACTGTGCCAAACATTGGTAATGCAAATACAAAGAAAAAAGAGAGACAGTCCCTCAGAACAGGATCTGGAGAGGAGTGAAGGAGTGAATCTGGCTGGCCTAGACCCTTCCTTAAAATGAAGGTTCTGGAAGGAACTGAACAATCAGAGGAAGAAACCCGAGGAAGAGGAGGATTTTCCAGGCTGAGAAAGGTGATCACAGTGGGATGATGTAGAAAGAAGTCCAGAGAATGAAAAGTGGAGCCAGAAGAGGAATGGAGAAGACTTGTGTAGCCCTGGGTAAATTTTTTGACTTTTTTGGACCTCAGTTTCCTCATTAAAACCATGTGAATAATGGTACTTGCATTTCCTATCCATGGGAGGACAGCATTTTGGAAATCTTAAGGAAAGAGAGAGCTAGAAAGGATCTTAGGGATAAACTAGTTCAATCCCTTCACTTTATAGTTGGAAGAACTGAACTTTAGAGCAGGTAAATGACTCATCTAAGGACACATGAATGATAAATATCAGAACTGACATTTGAATCATTACCTCATTGCAGAATCAGTTGAAACTAGTCTGAGCATAATAGTTCCACTCACCACTTTTTATATTTTCTGAAAGTTGGAAATGTAAGCAAGGCAAGGCAAGAGTTGGTCATATTTTCTGATAATAGCAAAAAAGAAGACTCCATTGGATGGTCAGAAAATTGAAGATCCCCCTTTATGAGTTTACATTGTTTCTTTGCTGATATCGTGAATTATAATTATAGAATATCGGAGAAGAGACTTCAGAAGTCATCCAGTACAAGTCAATCATTTTATAGCTGAGAAAGCTGAGGTTCAGTCAGGGAGATGAAATTATTCGCCAAAGGTGAGAGAGATAGCGAATGTCAAAATGGCGGAGCATAGATTTAGGAGACCTGAATTCTGGTCCTGACCGACTTCCTTGGACTTAATTCTAAAAGCTGTGTTTTCAGAAGGGCAGCAATACATTGTGAGACAACGAGGATGGTGAGGGACTCGGAATACAGTGCTATGTGTGAAGGTTGAATGAGCTGGGCATATTAAGGATGGAGAAGAAAAGATGTAGGAGGAATATGATTGCTATGTTCAAATATTTGGAGAACTTTCATTTTAATGTTCTCAAGGGCACAGAAATAGGAGATGAATGGGTGAAAGTGACTAAGAGGCAGATTTGGGCTTAATATAAAGACTTCCTTACAGAGGGGTTCAAAACTGGAATGGTTTGTGTTG
The DNA here is from genome assembly GCF_016433145.1 of Gracilinanus agilis. NCBI lineage: Eukaryota > Metazoa > Chordata > Mammalia > Didelphimorphia > Didelphidae > Gracilinanus > Gracilinanus agilis. The sequence continues at coordinate 685,764,361 of NC_058131.1, forward strand.
GCAGCGAGCTTTCTCTTATTAGAAGTGATTAAACAGAAATGGATCAGTTACTTTCCAGGAATGTTTTATAGAGGATTCCTACATCTTGTGGAGGGGTTGTACTAGATAGCTTTTAAACTTTCAACTCCAAATCTTATGATCTCAAATGTCTCTTTCATATTTGAGTCACAGGATCTCCTTTGACCAGCATCCGCTCATCCTGCTCTACTCATGAGTTCTTTTCATCATAGTACAACTTCAAGGCAGTGCTGGTTTGTGCGGAATCTTAGCAACAGGCAATGGAATTTGTAGTAGCACCAATTATAGTATCTTTCTATAAAGATACAAAATACTCTGAAACCTTAAGGGAATACATAACACCAATTTATTGTCCCACAGCTCCTCTTGGCTCACATGTATAACACATTTACCATTAAAGAAAAAAACAAAAATGCTCCCTTTCTTTTTGAATTTGGAAATTTTAAATTAATTAATTAATTAAGAATATTTTTACATGGTTACAAAATTTATGTTCTTTCCCTCCTCTCCTCCCATCCTCTTCCCGTAGCCAATGAGCAATTCCACTGGGTTTTACATGTGTCATTGATCAAGACTATTTCCATATTATTGATAATTGCACTAGGGTGATTGTTTAGAGTCTACATTCCCCAATCGTATCCCCATCCACCCATGTGATCAAGCAGTTGTTTTTCTTCTGAAAACACTTCTTTTTACCAAAAAGTTGAAATGTAAGATGGGCACTGGTAATAAAATTAAGACAAAATTACAGAAACAAATGTTTGATTATTGCCTTATTATTGTCCTAAATTTAAAGAACTGCTACAATATTTAATTGGTATCCAGTGACATCTTATGTCATGTTAATTACTAGAGAAACCCGAATGAACTTTTTTTTTTTTTAATGTTTACCTTCCATCTTAGAATCAATTGATTCTAAGGCAGAAGAGCAGTAAGGGCTAGGCAATGAGGGTCAAGTGACTTGCCCAGGGTCACACAGCTAGGAAGTGTCTGAGACCAGATTTGAACCCAGGACCTCCTGTCTCTATGCCTGGCTCTCAATCCACTGAGCCACCTAGCTGCCCCCTATAGAATTTTGAAAAACAGAGTAAAGATAACTAGTTTTGTTTTTTTTTTAATTACATGCCTTACTAGAGGGTTTTTTTCCCCCTGGGTGTTCAAGAAATGGTTTGGAGGATTTGAGACTGGTTCTAGCAACATGGAGAATTTGTTCTACTTTCTGCTGGCTGTTGGTGAGTAACTTCAAACATTCCTTCTCGGCTCTTTATTTCCCTGTTAATTTTTGGGTGGAGATGTAAAACCCAGTGGAATTGTGCACCAGCTAAAGGGCGTTAGGGAGGTATGGGGAGAGGAAAAGAACATGAAACATGTAACTATGGAAAAATATTCAAAATAAAAATAAAAACATAATTACAAAAATTTGGGGGTGGAGGAGCAGAATGGGGAGTAATGATTTTACTTCTGGAAAAGGATTGAGTTCTCATCAATTGAATCAGGCCCAGTTTCTCCTGGCTGGTGACATTCTCTTTCCCTTCATGGTTTTCCAATGGTTATGGAACTTGATAACACCAAGAATGATTCCCAATCTGGGGGCCTTGGAGGTCATTTAATCCAACATGTATGTGATCAAGAACAACCCTGACCAGGGATTTTCTCTGGTATTTGCTAGAAGACTTTCAGCATTGAAGAAATCATCTCCTGCGGTGATTTCATGGCTTTTTGGATTGCCCTGTTGTAAGTAGATCCATTCTACAATCAAGATAAGATCTATCTTCTCAACTTCTACTCATTGTTCCAATTCTGGCCTTTGGCATCAAACAGAACTGGCTACTCTTTTTGAGTGACATCCCTTCAAAAACCTACATTCAAGGAACACAAGCTTTGTAAATCATCATCTTGAACATCCCTAGTTCCTTCAGCTGATTTTCCTATTACACGGTCTCTGGTCTTCTCATCTTTCGGAGCAACATTCTCCAGACATACTCCAGCTTGTCAAGGTCACTCTTGAAATGTGGTGTCCAAAAATGAACAAGATTCAACCGCAGCTTGATCAGATCAGAGCATGAATGACAACCTGTCAACTTCCTTTCTCAGGACATCGACATTTTGAACTGAATAAGATCAAGGACAAATCCCTGCGCCACTTCACCGGAGACCTTCCTCCTGCTTTATACTGACGTGATTATCATGACATATGTCAGATCATTCCAATTCAATGGATTGTCTCATCCACAAGAATATCACGACTAATTACTGTAACACAAAGATGTACTATTTATGTCATTCGGTAACAGAAATGAAGACAGTGTAGTATAATCTGTCCTTTTTCTTTACTTCTTCCCCACAGCTCCAAATCTTTTCACTTCTTCCCTTTTGGGATGGGGTGAAGAAAAACAAAGCACTTGCAATAGTTATGCATAGTCAAGCCAAACTCACACATTGGCAATGTCTGAAAATGGTTTTCTGATTCTGTATCTGGAGTCCATTATTTTTTTAATGAATATTTTTTCCATGCTTACATGATTCAGGTTCTTTCCCTCCCCTTCTCTCATACCCCCTCCCATAACCAATGTGCGATTCCACTGAGTTTTACATGTGTCATTGATCAAGACCTCTTTCCACATTATTGATATTTGCACTGGGGCGATTGTTTAGAGTCTATACCCCCAATTATATCCCCATCAACCCATGTGAACAAGCATGTTTTTCTTCTGTGTTTCTACTCTGGAGTCCATTTTGTCTGAGTCAAGGAGCTGCCTTGCCTTGGTTAGAGTTCTCAAGTCTTTCCAAGTTGTCTTTTTTTCTCAACCCTTACCTTCCATTTTGGAACCATTTGGTATTGGTTCTAAGACAGAAAAGTGAGCAATGGGGGTTAAGTGACTTGTCCAGGATCACACAGCTAGCAAGTGTCTGAGGTCAGATTTGAACCCAGGACCTTTTGCACCATCTAGTTGCCCCTCCTAAGTTACTTTCTTGATATTGTTTTTGTAATTCTATAATTTTTCATGCTCACTCCCTTTTATATCAGTTCATATATGTCTTTCCAGGTTTCTCTGAAGCCATTCATTTTGTCATTTCTTATATTCCAGCTCATGCATATAACCTGTTCAACCATTCCCCAATTGGTAGTTACTGCCTTAGTTTCTAAATTTTTGCTACCACAAAAAGAGATGTTATACATGCATTTTGGCAATGAGGATGCACAGTGGTTAGAGTACTGGACTTGGATTCTGAAAGACTCCTCTTCCTGAGTTTAAATCTGGCCTCACACACTTACTAGCTGCGTGACCCTGGGTTTAACCCTGTTTGCCTCAGTTTCCTTATATACAAAATGAACTGGATCAAAAAAAGGCAAACCACTCTAGAATCTTTGCAAAAAACTTCAAAGAAGGTCACAAAGAGTCAGATGCTCCTGAACAACATCAATAAATACTTTTGTATGAGTCTTTTTCCTTTTTCTTTGTTTTCTCTAGGACTTGGTAGTGGTATCACTGGGTCAAAGGATATGAACAGACATTTTTCAAAGGAAGAAATCCAAGCTATTGACAAACATGAAAAATGATCCAAATTACTAATGATTAGAGAAATGCAAAAGTAAAGCAACTCTAAGGTTTTAACTCACATTCATCATATTGGCAAAGCTGACAAAAATGGAACATGACAATTGTTGGAGATGCTTTGGGGAAATATGCACACAAAGGCATTGCTGACAGAGCTGGGAAATGGGCCAGTCATTTTGGAAAGCAGTTTGACACCCCGTACCCCAAACCACTAAATGTTTTAGGAAGCTAGGTAGAGCACTGGTCTTGCAGTCAGGAAGACCTGGATGGTGCAATCATCCAAACACTGATGACCTGAATTAAAATCTGACTGCAGGCATGTCCTAGTTGTATGACCTTGGGTAAGTCATTTAACCACTATTTGCCTCATGCAATATAAATATATGTATGTAGTATATATGGACATCAGATGGAAGTAAATTTAAAAGATGATTTCTCAAAGACTCAGAAGGTATATAGATTTAGAAGTGAGACAAGAAAATTATACATTGCCTTCTGATTAATTAGACATTGAGAAGAGGCAGGGGAGGATAAAATAAAATCAGAGAAGGGCTAGTACAAATGGTCAAAGAGTCTGAAGTTGGATTTTACTCTTATTATTGTTAAATGAGGAAGACCAACAATAACAATAGTTATTTGTTTACATACTGCTTTAAGGATTGCAAAGCAAATATTTCATTTGATCCTCAGAACAAGAGGAAGATTAAAGTGAAATTATTTTCCACATTTTACTGAGGAAACTGAGGCAGTCAGAGATGAAGTATCTTGCCTAGGATCACACATCTAGAAAGTATTTGAGACTGGATATGAACTCAAGTCTTCTTGATTTCAAGGCCAGTTTTCTATCTACTCCACCATCTTGTTGCCTGAGAGTGAAATAAGACTGGAAAAGTAATCTGAAGGCAGGATGTGGAGAGACTTAAATGCCAGGTAAAGGAGTCTGTATTTTGTCCCAGGGACTATACGGAGATATTATAGGTTTGTGAGGAGTGTGCCATGCTCAGACCTGTACATTAGGAAGACTATTTTGGCAATTTTGTGAAAGATGGATTTGAGGGAATCTAATAAGGAGACGGGTGATAAGAACTGGACTTTAGGCAATTGGAGTTTCTTGCTTGGCATTTCACAGTCTCTGGAAATTTTTGTATTTTTGTGATGCTTATGATTTATTCCTATGTGTCACCAGAAATAGATCATAGTCCCCAGGTCTGTCAGCTCTCTGGATGTCCTCTGCCATATCTAGACTATATTCCTCTGAAGACAGCACACTACCAGAATGGTCATATTTGATTGCTGCAGGGTCATTGCTATACCCCTCAAGAGAACATTTCCCATTGCCATGATGAACCTCTTTTTCTTTTGGCCAATAATGTATGTCCTTATTTCAGGTAGCATTTTGTGATTCTCCTCTATAGCTCTATGTTCCTTCTTTATGGAAAGAACTTCATATTTCCTTAAAGCCTACAGATTCAGCACCTAGTAGTCAATCTTGTTTTTTTCTCCTAAATAAAAACCCTTACCTTCCATCATAGAATCAATAGTATGTATTGGTTCTAAGGCAAAAGAGTGGTAAAGGCTAGATAATGGGGGTTAAGTGACTTGCCTAGGGTCACACAGCTAGAAAGTGTTTGGGACCAGATTTGAATCCAGGACCTCCTGTATCTAGACCTGGCTCTCAATATACTGAGCCACCTAGCTTCCCTCATGACCTCCAATTTTGATGATGAGATTCTTTGATGTTAGCTGATCTAGATCCTAGAATACTAACACAAGTCCATCCCTAGCCCTTCATTCAAAGCCTTCTCAGCTTAGTTGGAGCTTGCAGAACTTGAATTTAATTAAGATAGCCTTGAATTTCTTGGGCCATTTATGGGTTATAATGAGATATTGGAGAGTGGCTTCTATGGAGGTTCATATCATTCCAGTGGCTCAGAGGACCATTCTTTCTCCCTTTTGCCATATTCTCACATCCTCAACTTCTTGGATTTGGATTCCATTCTGCCTCCTTGAATTCTTTTTCTTTTTTACCCTTAGGATATTTCACTTTATTCTACCTGATAAATTAGAGAGCAGAAAAGTATTCTCTGATTTTTTTTCACTTTGTATAGGTGACCAGTTTCTATGTTGTATGTGTATCATTGCTGATTTTCTCTGGAAGAAATTAAAATATGGCACAATCCACATAGGTCATTGAAATTGTACCCTTTCCCTTTGTTGCTGAAAAAAATGGTTTTGTTTTGAGGAGGTAGGAACTTCCCCTGACTACTCTTGTGCTTAAATGCCATCCATTCCCTGTCTTCTGCTTTAATAAGGGGTGATGATAAAATGAGGAAAGGAAGTGCCTCAACACAATTACCTTGGATTACTTTTCTGAAAAATGAATGATTATTCATGAGTGATTACTGCTAGTACTTCTATATAAACTACAGCCCAATTATCTCTGAAACCATTTTCTGAAGAATCCAAATTCTGGTCACACTTTACACCTCCTCTCTTCTCTCTTTTTACTCCTCCCAATGGGACAACTACTTCCTGAATAGATCTTGGCTACTCCACCAGTTTCCCATCTCTGAGAATAAGTCTGAAGGACTTTGTCAAATGCCCTGATGAGATAGATGTAGAAGAAATGTCTGTTTTCTCTTATCTATCCTTGACAATGGGTTGGAAAAACCAATTCTTGGCACTTCCTGTAATGGTGGGGCACCAGGGATGTTAACTATTATTATTAAATGAAATATAAATGGTTTGTAGGTTCACACTGGGTTGAAGGAGAGACAGGACCAACCAGGATAGGGAGACCAGGGTTTACAGCCAAAGCTGTTAACTGTCACAGGAATGACAGTTAGGCCCAACAGTCACTCAGCCCACCTAGGCTAGGGTCTATGGAACCAGCAGGCAAAAGGTAAAAGTTTATAACAGTTTAATTGAGGGAAATAATAATGAAGGATGGGAATAAGGGATTCTACACTTGAAATCTAAGGGCAAACCACAGGGGCAAGGGAAGGACTTAACTACACTATTCTATTGACCTAAGCCAGGCAGGGCCCAAAGAAAGCAGTACCGGAGTCACAAGGGGAAAGTTCCTCCAAACCTGGTTCCAGCCAGGTTTGGTCAGCTCAGCTAAAGGGCCTGAGGATGGCTTTCAATTGGGGTCTCACGGTAAATCCAAGGATGGTCACAGGATGCCAAGAGCCAACTCCACCAGGTGATCCAAGGTACCCAGGTAGGGAGAGGGAGTTTGCAATGCTGTCCACCAGATCACAAACCACTTCCCCAGTAGGTGCTGCTCTGCAGGTCTGTTGTCCACTTGCTGAAAGCCTTCTCCTCTCAGGATCCCAGGGAACTGGATGCAGTTTTTCCCTAACTCTGAGATCTCCAAGGGTTAGCAACAGTTATGTCCCCAACTACTAGTGGAGTCTCTCTCAGAGTCCAAGCCCCACTTCCTGCTCCTTCATTCCATCTTGGAATCCTCTAGCCCTTCCTGCTAGGTCCAATATTAATACTAAATTAATCTTCCTCACAACATTCCCCGTTGAGCTATGGTTAAGGACATGCTTCACTTGCAAGGAATTAAATGTCATTACAGTATTACTCAGATACTGTTCATGACACAGGAGATGGACAGCTGATTAAAGACCCAATGAGTAGAGAATTTGAAAAGCCCTCCCTTCTCAAATATCTGTCTGTCAAATTTATGGACAAAAGTCTATCAAATATTATTCCAAACCTCCAATGTAGGACCCCAACAGCAAAATGGGTGCCCATCATTTTACAATGGTTGAAAAAAGAAACAACTATGGCAGATAAATAGTGGAATATTATTTCAGTATAAGAAACAACCAATATAAAGAATTCAGAGAAACATGGGAAGATTTACGTGAATTGATAGAACAAATCAAAGAGAACCAAGAGAACAATGTACATGATGACTGCAACAATGTAGTGAAATGATCACCCAGAAGTAGAATTTAGGCACTGGAAAACTAACAAAGGTAATAAAAACCAGAAAATGAAACATACCTTTTCTATAAAGAGGTGGGAAATTTTCAGGGAAGAATAGAACATTCATTATCAGACATAGTCATGTATTGGATATTTTTGATTAATCATTTTCTTTGTTATAAGAGAAGGCTCATTTTGGAGGGAAGATTGAAATGATTGTGATGTAAAGTTAAAAAAAAAAACCCAATGACAACTAGATGGCTTAGTGGGTAGAGTACCTGCCCTGGAATGATGAAGACCTGAATTCAAATCTAGTGTCAGACACTTAACTAATTATCTATTCCTGGGCAAATCACAATCTCTGTAGACCTCAGTTACCTAATCTGTAAAATGGGGAAAATAATCCCAGGGTGGTTGTGAGGATCAAATGTGATAAAAATTCTAAAACATTTGGCATAATGTATAGCATATATTAAGCATTATAGGAATATACTTTTTAACTATTTTTATCAAACTGCATTTTAAAATTTAATTAAATTTTTCAGTGAACAAAAACTAATTTCTTTCTCTTTACCCAATTAAAAAAGAAAAACAAAACAAAACTCTTGTATGACGTATGTAGGCAAGCAAAAGAAATTTCTTGCATTGAGCATGCCCCCCAAAATATTTCTCATTCTGTAGCCTTAATCTATCGTTTCTCTGTCAGGAGATGGGTAGAATGTTTCATCATCTTTCCTTGCAATCATGGTTGGTCATTGTAGTGCTCAGATTGTTTTTTTAAGAAAACAAATAACTTTACTTTTTAAAACTTGCCCTTTGAGTTTCTGTTTGGTGCCAATCTTTTGCATTACTCTGGAACATGGGCACCTGGAACATGAAAGCTTGAGGCTCCTAGGAATATAACGAGACAGCTCATCTTTGGTGTCATTGTCCTCAGTCGATGTGAGCTGTCTTTTAGCAGCAGTCATTTGGAAAAGAGATTTTTAGATTCCCATAATAATGGGCCCACTAGTCTGTAGCTATTATAGGAAAGGAAAAATGACAGAGGTGATTTTGTATTTTCTCTTGATGTACGTGTAACCACATCAAGGTAATCAACAGCAATTTAGGAAGTGAGGTTGGAAAGTTGACACAGCCAGGAAGGCTTTACTAAAAGGTGTTTCAATTCCATTTAACAGAGCTATTTTAGGTTCCTTCTGATATTGCATCTAGATAATGACACTTGTTGACATTTAAAACAGCCTCTCATGTGACCTTAATGCATACCACAATTCTGGAAAGCATTAAAATAGGCAATTAGCTCTATAGGGGAAACAACATGGTTTACCTGTAAGTCTTCCCTACAACCAAACCAGTTGAAAAATAAATTCTCAGGAGATGGAGTCATCTCTGGAGAAATTATGCTTCGGTATTATGCATCAAAGAATGTAAAAGGAAGGAGAACTGGATGAGTATCTTTGATCATGTTTTCTTTCTTCTAGACATTCATGGAAGCTAATATTTGCCCTCTGAACAATCTGTACAGAGATAATGGAGATTAAATTGTTGGTTTTCAAATCAGTGTCCACTATGGATAATTGGCCTCGTCTTCAGTGTGAATTCTCTTTCCTTCTCCTTGACCACAGGGATATCACTATTGCTTTTAGCCTTATTCCCTGCTCTGCCTACCACCTCTTCCAAGATTCTAATGAAGCCTTATGCTACGACAACAATGAATCAACGGACATTCATTATGCACCTACTCTATGCCAGAAAGCATGCTAGGTAATGAAGAGATGAAGACAAAAATGAAAAAGTCCCTGCCTTTGAGGAACTTACCTTCTACCATGGCAGGAAATATGTACACATTTGAGTATGTACAAAATAGATATGAAGTAAATACAAAGCAATTGTTCTGGGAATAGAAGGAGGCAAAAATAGCATCTGCAAGGTAGAGGTGGGATGCCAAAACACCTTGTAAAAGAACTAGCCCTTTAGGAGACATTTGAAGGAATCTAGGGATAATGAAAGTTAGAAGTGATGATGATGAAGGTGCCAATAGAAAGTTAGGTGGAGAGGCAATAAAAATAGTCAGATGTTACTGAATACAGGTGATGACCTGCTTTTCTTGTCATTGATGCTACAAAACTATCCACGGATTCAATTCAAAGTAAAAGAAATATATTAAGCATCTGTTACTGGATGTATAAGGCACTGAGGTTGGTTCTTTATTTCCTTTGTAAAAATATGTTTTTGAGGGTCAGCTGGGTGTCTTAGTGGACAGAGAGCCAGTCCTAGAGATAGGAGGTTCTGGGTTCAAATGTGAACTCAGATATTTCCTAACTGCAAATCACTTAACCCCAATTGCCTAGCCCTTACCTATCTTCTGCCTTGGAAATAAAACATAGTTTTGATTTTAAGATGGAAGGTAAGGGCTTAAATCTCTGTTTGTCTGTCTGTCTGTCTATATATTTGTTCTGAACTTAAACATAAAAAAAGAGAGCATTTTCATATGCACAGAAAATACAGAGAAGAAACCATGAGGATAGAAGTATATAGAGTATAGAAATATAGAAGAGTATTGACAGGGGTCTGCAACCTTTTTGGCTGTGAGAGCCATAAATGCCACATTTTTAAAAATGTGATTTCGTGAGAGCCATACAATATGTTTAACACTGAATACAAGTAAATATGTGCATTTTATGTAAGAACAACACTTTTAAAGTACAATAAGTCTCTGAACTATTTTTAATAATGTTATTATGTGCTAACCAATGATGAATAAAGTACTTCTTACCATTAATGTGACTTCTGGTGCTGCATGGTTTTGCTGATGGATTTGTAGTCTGGTTGATATGTGGTGAGGTTAAGATTCATGCAGGCATTGAGACTTCCATCTGTTAAACGTGATCTTAGGTTGGTCTTAATGTTCTTTAGATGTGAGAAAGACTGCTCACATGCATACGTAGAGCCAAACATTGTCAGTACAGCAATACTCAGTTGACCCTTCTGCTCTGACCGAGCCTCCTGGATCAACTGCCTCTAGTCAGGGTTCTAAACCCTTTCAACTGCCAGAAATTCTGCAGTTAGCCTTTTGCAGGGTTGATTGCACCTCTGCACTACACGTCATGATGTTGACGTATCACGTGACACACGATCTCATGTGTAAACTGTTAGCTACTGTGCTGTGGTTCATCTGTCAGTGCTCACAGTGCGCGCTCCTGTAACAGTGCCTGAAAAAAAAAATTGACTTTATGGCTCCTGCAGAAAAAGCCATATCTGGCCCTCAAAAGAGCCAGATATGGCTTGAGAGCCATACGTTGCCGACCCCTGGTATAGACTGAAGAAACTATGAATTTTCTATTTCATATTGTTTACTTTTGAAAAACTAATAAATTCTACATTATTTTAATTTTATTTTATTTTCCCCAATTACAATGTATAGTTAGAAATATCTTTACACCTAAAACTACATTACCCAAAATTCCTTTCAGTATTACCTAGAATGCTTTTCCCTTTGTCCACGTTTACTTGGTCACATTTGTAGAAGTTCTGTGGTTCTTCCCTCTTGCTTTCTTCTTCACAAACAGGCTGGGTAATTACATTTTTAGTTAGCTTTTTATGTTAGTTTATTATTAATAAAATTTATAAAATATAATACTTAGTTGTTGCATATTAGTTTTTATCTCTACAACATGTAAAAATGGTTTTTAATGTTTTTCAAAGAATACTGTCTCAAATTCTCTACCTCCTACCACATCCCCTTCCCCTCTTGAAATGGTAAATGATCTCATATAGATTTTACATGTACAATCATATAAAACATTTTTCCATTTTTCCTTTTATGGATGGGAACTCAAATAGGGAAAGTACTACACACCCTCACCCTCCATCTGTTTGCACTCCTTATATCTGTCGTAATAATGACTAAATTCTTTGACATTACACGATTCATCTCCCCATTTAGGGGTGTACACAATTTAATCATATTGAATGTATTTTGATTCTTTTTCCTATTTATCTTTTTATAATTCTCTTGAGACTTGTATTTGAGAGTTAAATTTTCCTTTACTCTCTTGTCTTTTCATAAGAAATGTTAGAAAGCCTTCTATTTCACTGAATATCCAGTTTTTTCTTTTAATCAGTTTTGTCGGGTAAGTGATTCTTGGTTGAAGTCCTAGCTCCTTTGCCCTCTGGAATATCATATTCCAGGCCCTCTGGTCCTTTAATATAAAAGCTGCTTATCTCATGTTATCCTGAATATGACTCCATGATATTTGAATTGTTTCTTTTTGACTGCTTGCAATATTTTCTTCTTGACCTGGGAGTTTTGGAATTTGGTTATAATATACCTGGGACTTTTATTTATGTATTTTTTGTCCTCTGTTTCTAGAATATCAGGGTAGTTTTTGCTTGATGATTTCTTGAAAGATGATGGCTAAGCTCTTTTTTTGATTGTGGCTTTCAGGTAGTCCACTAAGTCTTAAATCTCCTGGATTTACTTTGCAGTTCAGTTGTTTTATTTTTTTTCATGGGATATTTCATATTTCACTTTTTGTCTTTGTTTAATTGTTTCTTGATATTTCATGGAGTCATTAGCTTCCACTTTCCCAATTCTAATTTTTAAAGCATGGTTTTCTTAAGTGAGCTTTTGTACCTCCTTTTCCATTTGATTAATTCTGTTTCGTAAAGAGTTCTTTTCCTCAGTGAATTGTTGTACTTTTTTTCCCCAGAGGGCCAACTCTTTCTTTCAAGAAATTTTTCTCTTTAGTGCATTTTTGTATATCTTTTTTCATTTGGCTAATTCTGCTTTTTAAAAAATTCTTCTCTTCTTTGGATTTTTGTCTCTTTTTCCAATTGGCCTATTCTGACTTTTAAGATATTAGTTTCTTCAGTATTTTTTTGTGCTTCCCTTATCAAGTTGTTGACTCTTTTTATAATTTTCCTGTATCACTTTCATTTCTTTTCCCAGTTTTTCTTCTATCTTATTTTATTTTCTACATGCTTTTCGAGTTCCTTCATTAATTATTTTTGGACTTGAGAACAAATAACATTTTTCTTAGAGGATTTAGATACAGCAGTATTGACTTTGTTGTCTTCTGAGTTTGAGTATACTCTGCACCAAAATAATTTTCCATGTTGTTTCTATTTTTGTTATGTGTTTTTTTCCTTCCTTCCTTCCTTCCTTCCTTCCTTCCTTCCTTCCTTCCTTCCTTCCTTCCTTCCTTCCTTCCTTCCTAC
>NC_058131.1:685777413-685810382 GCF_016433145.1 Gracilinanus agilis
TTTTTTTCTTTCTTTCTTTCTTTCTTTCTTTCTTTCTTTCTTTCTTTCCAGGGCTCTGTGATTGTGGTGAAGGGAGTACTTTCCCAAGCTTCTGGTTAGTTGTGCAGCTGCTTTCAGAGATGGTTCTGGAGATTTTTCTGCTTTCAATTCTTCAAAGATGACATGATGTAAGGAGAGCTATGTTTAATGTTCTCTGGACCTATGCTCTGCTCTGTGAGTAACTCTAAGAACTCTTTTACCTCTTGGAACTGTGACCAAGGTCCCCTGTTCCCTTGTGGCTGTAAGTGCAAGTGTGTGCTGGTATTCCTCCTCACTCTGTGACTACATCCCAGGACTGTGACCTCGTTCTATGTATGGGCAATGCAACAAGAATCTTGTACCCAGAGCCAGTAAAGGGACCCCTGAAATCTCCTTTTGAGCAGTTGTCCACACCCTACCCTTATCTTCTGTGGCTAAGAGTTCTAGAAGCATTGACTGCTGCTTTGGTTGCATCCAAGACATTGATGAGGCTTGCCCTGGCATGCTGGACACCACCTCTACTCCCTTGAATTATGCCCCTCCTGCTGGTCTTATAAGTTATTTTGGGCTTAAAAATTACTTCATTTTGTCTTTCTGCAGGTTACACTGTTCTAGAATTTGTTTTGAGTCATTATATCATTGATTTATTTTATTTTTTTAACCCTTAACTTCTATGTATTGGCTCCTTGGTGGAAGAGTGGTAAGGGTGGGCAATGGGGGTCAAGTGACTTGCCCAGGGTCACACAGCTGGGAAGTGTCTGAGGCCAGATTTGAACCTAGGACCTCCCGTCTCTAGGCCTGACTCTCAATCCATTGAACTACCCAGCTGACCCCCTATATCATTGATTTTTGGAGGGTAATCTGATAGGAATTAGATGGGTCCCTCTACCTTCTCCACCATCTTTTATATGCTATTAAAAAAACTGTCCTGCTTGAACCAGGAGAACATGGAACACAATGTCAGCAATATCATAAGATGATCAGCTATAAAAACTTGGCTCTTTTCAGCAATGCAATCATTTGGACAATTCTGAAAGACTTATGATAGGGAATATGATCCACTTCCAGAGAAAGAATTGTTGAATTGGGTGAATGAGGATCAAAACATAGTAATAAATAATTATAAATTAATATACAGTCTCCAGAGAATTTTAATCATAATGGGATCTTATAATTTTGGGAAACATATGTTGAAAATGATTATTACATGTAATTGAGAAAATAAAATGTCTTTAAATTAAAAAAAGATAACTATTCTGTTTCTCTGTGCTTCTTCTGAACTTTTCTCTTCTGTGCATTTTAAGAAATGTTTCAGTAGTCTTTTTTTCCATCTCTATTAGTAGTACTTCCTGACATCTACTCTTAACTTAACCCTCTTAATTAAAAACTATGAAAAAGAAAGGAAAAAAATTAGGAAATAAATAAGCATGGCTGAGCAAAAACAACTTGGCACAGTGATCATGTCTAAGAGTGTATGTTTCCTTCCACTTTATATCTATCATTTCTTTGTCAGGCGGTGGGTAAAATGCTTCTTCCTAGGTCCTCTGGAGATATCCTTAGTTATGACATTAATCAGAATTCTTAAGTTTTTTAAAGTTATTTTTCTTTGTAATATTATCCTTGTGTAAATTATTCTTCAGGTTCAGCTGACTCCAATTTGTATCAGTTCACAGGAGCCAGCATTCTCAAAATAATATCTTTCATAATAATTTCTTACACAGTTTTATTCCATTACATTCATAAAAATGTGAATGAACCACAATTTATCCAATCATTCCTTCACTTTTCCCTTTTGATCTTCCATTCAGGATCAAGAAGCTTGTTTTGCTTGTGACTAATTGTCTCTCTCATATTACCCACCCTCTTAAAACTATCTATTTCCTTTGTTTCTCTATTGAGTTTGATATATTCTTACACAAAACTACTTGTATGTGTGTATACGTGTTCAACTCTCCTTTGTCCATTTTTTCCCTCTAAAGTCCTTACCTTCTATCTTAGTATTGATTTTAAATATTGTTTCCCAGACAGAATAGCAGTAAGAGCTATGCAAATGGAGTTAAGTGACTTCTCCAGAGTCACACTGCTAGGAAGTGTTTGTGATCAGATTTGAACCTAGGACCTCCTGTCTCCAGGCCTGGCCCCCTTTTCATTAAGTCACCTAGCTGATCTTTTAACTATTTCAAAAAAGAGTGTAGTTCATTTGATGCATAATCTTGCTTCCCTTTCTTCCATATCTGTATACTCTACTCACATAATCTAGTAATAAGAAATAGCAGCTTCCATCCCTTTCTTTCTCATTTCTAAAGTAATATATTTCTTTTAACCTTTTTTCTATTTCCCTTCTTCAAATCCTCAGAACAGAATCAATCAGTTCCCAGGATTTCTACTTATGTTACTCGATTCCTCTATAACCTTTGATTACATTAAAGATCTGAAGGGATACACTTTTTCTTTTTTCTTACAATATTAACACTCTATCATCACACACTTTCTTCCAACTGCTCAATAAATTTACCTTTCTGGATTTCTCTGTGCTTTTATTTGTATTTCTAAGTTCGTACTTAGCTCTTCTCTTTCCATTAGAAATACTTAATTAATAAGTCCTTTATTCCATTAACAACCCATTTCTCCCTTGTGATCTGATACTCAGCTTTTCAGAGTAAGTTATTCTTGAATGTAAGACTATCTCTTTTGCCTTTAGGACTATGGAATTCCAAGATCTCCTATGGTTCATTGTGAAAGGTGCCATATATTGTGTGATCCTTTCTGTTATTCCTTGATCCTTAAATTACTCTCTTTCTGAATGCTTGCTGTATTTTTTTTATGTCTGATTCTAAAAGATTTGGACAATTTTAATGTATAATTTTTTGAAATATAATAACCAAACTTTTAAATAATGTTTTTCGGGTGTCTGGTAATACTTAAATTATATCAACAGGTTTCCTAGGTCTGTTGTTTTTTTATAACAGATATATTACATTTTCTTTTATTTGATCAGTATTTTGGTACTGTTCTAACATTTTTGTTATCTTATAGAATTATTGATTTTTGTTTATTCTAGTTTTGGGGGAGTCCATTTCTTAGTAACGTTCACCACTTTTACTGGTGAGTTACTTATTTTCCTTGCAATTTTTTTTCTTCCAAAGCTTTTATATTTCTTGCTTTGTTTCTTCTGGTATTCATATAAGCCTTGTAGAAAATCCATATTTTCCTTTGAGTTACTTTTTGCAGTTCTTATGAACTTACTGCTTTTGGGAGAATCTCCAATTTTGCATTAATTTTGATACTGATGGGTATTGCTTTTATTTACCCACATTTCTAGCTTTAATTCTGAATTGGAGCTTTGAGTGAGATCTAGTCTCCATCTCTAAGATGATGCTTTGAGTTGGGTTAGTGAGCCATTCATGGTCTTGCCCCTGAGTCTTCGAGATTCTTGTCCTGATCTTCACCTTCTACAATTAGCTTAGCCCCCCTCCCCCAGGCTCTGAAAAATTCTGGACTTTCAGGAACCTCTATTTCATCCTATGACAGAATGCTACTGACCTTGGAGCCCTTAGACTTGGTCTCAGTCTCAGAGCTATAGCATCATCTCAGTCACTAATCACTGTTCAGCAAGTCCCTGGGCTTCCAAGTTTCCCATCCTAGGGCTTTCTGGTAATCCTCAGGCTTTCTCAGAGAAGCTTCCTGATCTCACTGCCTTTGGATACCAAGTATTGTGGGATTTTATTGGAGTAGGAACATAGGAACTGAGTGAACTACCATTCAGGCAGTCATATTATCTGGGAAGTCCTTATATTCATTTCTAAAGTACTGTCCTAGGCTCAAGTCCTGAAATTTATGGTGGCATTTAATCCATTTTTTTCTTTTCAGCTCTCCTTACCTAAACTCTGCCCTTGGCTCTGGTGCCATTAGCATCTATATCAATATCTAACAAAAAGTATGAATGAGTCTGCCTCAGAATCCATCCAAATAAACTTTTCTGATATCAAGAAAAGTTTATCTAAATCACATTTTTTCCTTTCATTTTTAAGATCTTTTCAAGATGCCCCGAGATCATTTGTCTCTGTTCTCTCTAATTTTTTGATGTTGTCAATAAGAAAAGAGTGGAGGTTTGAGTGAAAACAAAACTCAAAATATCCATCCCCTTCTTGGCACTCCTGTGGTCACCATCTTAATTCAAATACTCATCATCTCTTGCTTGGACTTCTTTTCCTAAAGCACAGGTCTGACCATATTTTTCCCTTGCTTAAAAAGTTCCAGTGGACTCCTATTGCTGCTAAGTCCAAGTCCAAATTCTTCTTTTTGACATTTAAAACTCTCCATGATCTGGTGGCTCCTTTCCATAGACACATTTTAAATGACTCCCCTGCATTCATTCTGGAGTTGAACTAATCTGACCTTTTAATGATTTCTTCCACATGATATTCTAACTCCTTTCTCGAGACCTTTGCATAGATTCTCTTCCATGCCTGAAATGTACTTCCTTTTCACCCATGCACTTTAGAGTTCTTCCAGGGTTCCACTCAGGCACTATCCCTTGAACAATTCATTTCCTTACCCCCCCACCCATAGCTACTAGCACCTCTTTTCTCAAATTCCATTGTATTGAATTTGAATACATTTGGATTTTAATTATGCATGTATATGTTTCACTTAGAAGAATCTACGTTCCTTAAGGGCATGGACTATTTTTGTTTTTGTGTTTATAGACCAAGTTTCTCACATAGTGCCAGGTCACTAGCAGGCGATTAATAAATGCTTATTGATTGACTGATTTTGAGGGCAACTGATCTGTAAGCCAGAAAAACTGTCTCCCAAAATAGCTCCAACAAGGGCTCCAGACTCTCTCTTCTTTAGAATTTGCCATTAAGTGATGAATAACGGCAAGGAGAAATCAAGCTTTTGAGCTGGTGTTTGTCTGGTGGCTCTTTTTACTGTGGTCCTCGAGCTACATGTTTTTGAAGGAGGGAGAAGAAGAAACTTAGGAGAGCCTTCATTAGAGTGGAGAAGTGCAACCCTGAGATGTGTGAATTCCTGGGTGATTTCTCCCTGTGTTGGTAGTTGTGTTCCCCTGGGTTCTGTGCCTGTCCTTGGGGAAACGCTTGTGTGTTGGATGGTACTATAAGCTTCATGCTTTTCACCTTTATTTAATATGTCCACAGAAGAGGGACCAGACGTCTTCAAGAAGAACATTTCCTGTAATCACAAATGATGTGATGGTGAAGAAAAGGTGGCTCCATTTAGGGAGGCCTCATATGTCTGCCCAGTGATCTCATTAATGAGCTCAGGTTGTTAAATGGTAGGTATAAAAGATGAGAGGGCACCTAGCCAAATACAAATGAGAAGATGTATCCCTTCCCTACAAGAAAAGGAATGTTAAAGCCCACAGTAGGCTAAGGTTTGTGAAGAATGATAAGATAAAAACAACAACAAAACCAAACTTCCTTCATTATCCTGGAGGCAAGAAGAATAGGAGAGACATGGTTTCACTGTTTACTGTTTATGGCATGATACTAATGGGTAATAGAAGGAAATGGAACTATTCGACTCCTATTTACGTTTTCTCTCTCAAGGAGTATGATCTTTGTATCAAGAAACAGAATAAAAATGACTAAACATCCTTGAAGGCCCAAATAACTGGGCAGATGGTAAGAGAGCACTTAGCAGTATGCTCCCAATAAGCTTATGTCACTAAGTTCAGTTGAACTATATCTTGGGAGACAGAAAGAACAAGCAGTTGTGATTCTTGAATTCCTCTCAGTTACTTCTGAGGAATTCTTTTTTTTTTTAACCCTCACCTTCCATCTTGGAGTCAATACTATGTATTGGCTCCAAGGCAGAAGAGTGGTAAGGGTAGGCAATGGGGGTCAAGTGACTTGCCCAGGGTCACACAGCTGGGAAGTGTCTGAGGCCAGATTTGAACCTAGGACCTCCCGTCTCTAGGCCTGGCTCTTAATCCACTGAGCTATCCAGCTGCCCCAACTTCTGAGGAATTGTGAAGAATGGAGAAAGGGATCTAGGACTGGAGTGAAACTTTGCCTTGCTATTTGAAAAAGCCAGGGGAGGATGTATTCTACAAACTAGAATGATGAACTTGGATGAGACTCCTGGGGAAATTCTAGAACAGATTATTAAATAGATGGCTGGTGAGTACTTAGGACTAGGAATTACTTGGAGACCTCTGTCTAAGGGCTATTATGGATTTATCTAGATGACATTATACAAGATTCACCTTTGCATTTCCTAATTCTGAGTCTTTATATGTATAGCTTGTATGCTTCCATTTAAAATTTTTAGTAAAAAACAAACAAACAAACAAACATAAAACCCAGCCTCTTACCTTTTGTCTTAGAGTCAATACTAAGTATGAGTTCCAAGGCAGAAGAACAGTCAGGGTTAGGCAATTGGGGTTAAATGTCTTGCCCAGGCTCATGTAACTAGGAAGTATCTGAGGTCAGATTTGAACCCATGATCTCTCGTCTCTAGATCTGGCTCTATCCATTGATCCATCTCGCTGCCTCTAGGTTATATGTTTCTTGATGATATTGATCTGGGACTTTTGTTTAGAACTCGGTACAGCATATTGTATATAATAGGTGCTTAATAAATTAATTGGAATGAATAGATATCATAATTGCATGATAAAGTGAATGAATGAGAGGCCACGGGGTACATCTGCATTTAGTAGAGCATCTGACAGAATCTATCATTTTATGCCTGTGGTCAGGTTAGAAAGATGTGGGGAGGATAATAATACAGAATTATTGAATTCTATAATAGGAAAGATGGAAGGGACCTCAATGACCTTTTGATCCTTCTGGAACTTCTGTTTTGATGAAGTCCTCTGGCCAACTATGCTCATTCCTTTACTTCTCTCCTGAATCTCTCCCACCTTTTCAGCTCTCTTTTATATGCTGTCTTCCCTTATTATAACATAAATTCCTCATAGGCAGAGGCTTTTTCTTTTTTCTTGTATTTGCATTCTTAATACTTAGCACAGTGACTAGCATGTAGAAAGTGTTGAATAAATGCTTGTTGCCTTGTTGGCTAATTTACTATAAATTATTTTCATCTACCCATTCTGTCAGGAGAAGGCTTCATGTGCTTGGAGTAGAAATCCCCCTAATTCAGTGATAGGTTGAGGCCTGTTGGTTACTCTCGAGATATCTTTGTTCCTCTTCAAAAAACAAAACACGAACAATTTTAGTGTAACTAACAAGTGGCTACCTACCCTCTACCTGAAGACCTCTAAAGGGGAAGCCATTACCTCCAAAAGAAGTCCATTCATCTTTTAGATAAATCTAAATTGTTAGAAAGATTTTCTTAACAATAAACTTAAATTGGCTTTTTTCCCCCCAACTTCTACTCATTATTACCTACTCTATCTTTTGGGGGCAAATAGAACAATCTAATTCCTCCTCCAGATGGCAGTGATTCAGATCTTTATTTTTTTATTTTTTTAACCCTTAACTTCTGTGTATTGGCTCCTAGGTGGAAGAGTGGTAAGGGTGGGCAATGGGGGTCAAGTGACTTGCCCAGGGTCACACAGCTGGGAAGTGTCTGAGGTCAAATTTGAACCTAGGACCTCCCGTCTCTAGGCCTCACTCTCAGTCCACTGAGCTACCGAGATTCAGATCTTTAAAGACATTGATACAATCTGAAAAGATTATGTCAATGTCAGTTACCATTATTGAGAAACTGAGACCTGGAGAGAGGAAGTGGCTTGCCCTGAGAGTGAGTGGGTCAGCCAAGGTTCTCTGCTAGAATCTTGGGATCTTGCCATTTCACAACACTGTTGAAAGGAATATGCTACAGCCTGGCACCAGACTCATTCCATGTTGTTCCTTCAATCGATCAGTCATCAAGTATTTATTAAGCACTTATTAATGAGTCAGGCACTGTCCTAGGTTGGTGCAAAGAAGGAAGCCTATCTTTCTTTCAAAGAGTTCACATTCTCTTAGGCTCAGTAAGACATAAAAACCCAACAAACATAAAGTGCATAAATATGTACACACACACACATACACACACATACACACACACACACACACACAGAGCAAGCTGAATACAAGAGAGTATGGGAGGGAGAACACCAGTGGTTGGAAGGATCAGGAAAGGATTCATGAGGAAGGAGGTAAATTCTTCAAAGCATTTACCAAATATGCACTATTTTCCAGGCATTATGCTGTGTGCTGAGAATACAAAGACAAAACACAACATTGTCAGGCCCCAGAGAGCTTCCATTCTTTATTCTTGGTCCTTTAATCAGATAGGTTGGGTCTGCCTACCTGCTAGCAGTTCTGGAGTAGCTCTGATATGCATCATCTGATTCTCTTGCATATGGGTGATCAGTTATTAGCTCAAGCTCAATAATTTAATTCACAAGTTTATAAAAAGAGTTAGAGCTCCTTGGGGTGTGATAAATACTGTAGATCCCAAGCTGGACTGCAGCACTGACTCCCTCTCCTGTCAATCTCTTCTTCTGACAGGAAAAGAAACCATCCAAATCCTTTCCAATTATTTACCAACATGCCTTACCTTCTGCAGGATCAGGATGGGTGGCTGGGACAGGTGCAATTATGCATTTATGGCCGACACAGATGCCTAGAGATTATTGCACCTTGGTAGCATGGAAAGATTGCAGTCATCTGTCCTCATCCAGCAGAGCCTCTCCCATGTAGGAGGAGAAAGATGACAACACCTACTGCCAGAGGAACAAGAAAATGACAGGGAAGTCACCCTCAGCTTTGGGAATGAGCCCTTAGCATGTGGCTGCCTCCACTAGGAAGTGAGGAGCATTGGAAGCCTTGGAGGAAGTGAAACCATGAAGGAGGTAGATGTCTCAGAGGAGACTTGTATGGGGATGTGAAGACACAAAATAGACCAGAGAGAAATGATGGTGAAGACATCTATAGACCAATTAGTTATAGAACTGGGAAAAGTAGAGGGATTAGGATGTAGTAGGTGGAATCTTGGACTTGTGGTCAAGAAGACTTGGGTTTGAATCCTATTCCCAACCCTTCTTAGCTGTGTGACCCTGAATGAGCCATTTAACCTATTTGTTCTCATCTGGAAAATAAGAAAAATAATAGTACCTCTATCTTAGCCTTGATTGGAGATCAGATGAAATAATATATGCAAGCCCATATATGAACATATACATGTATATAAGCATATGCATATACATATAGACATATAAATATATGCATATATAATAAATGTGTGTATACAATAAGTATATTTATGTATGCATGTATATACACATGTAAACATGTATATAATAAACATACATACATAGGTTTACATATATTTACATATATTCATATATTATTTAAACATCTGTATCATATATTATTAAAATATATGAATTAAATATATTATTACATATAAAAAGCTATTATTATTCATGATTGTTAAAAGGACTCTATCAACCAGGGAGGGATCATTTACTTAGAATTGGAAGGAATTTCAGAGCTTATGCAGTATATCCTCCCCATTTCACAGATATGGAAACTGAGGCTTGAGCATCTTGTCTAAGATCACAAGGTAGTATATAGCAGTAAATATCCACAGAATTTGAATTCAGAGCCAGTCTCCCTGAAGCAGCTAGTGCTAGTGCTCTCTTGATAGCTCCTTCACAGGGATGTAGCAGGTCAGTAAACCATATTTATTAAGTAGCTACTCTGTGTCAGGTGCCATACAAGGTTCCAGGGATACAAAGAGGAATAAAAACAGTCTCTGCCCTCTAGAAGAGTTCAGACTGATGGAGGGGAGACAATGTGTACATAATTAAGTATAGACAAGACATGTCTACAGTAGATGGAAGCTAATCTGAGAAGGGAACGGGCTAGCAGCTGGGGGAGAGGTGGGGACAGAGCAAGGACTTCTGCAGAAAGGTCATCTTGAGTTAAATCTTGAAGGAAACCAAGGGGTGAAGGTGAGGAGACAGCACTGTAGGCATGAAAGAGCCAGTGCAGAGGCACAGAGAGGAGAGTTTACAAGACTATGATGTGCATTGGGAAAGAGAGCTCTGGTTGACTACTAAAGGCTGTACTCTGGAGTCCGGGGGATGTTGTGGGTCCTTCATTTTCAAGGAGGACCACTGAAACCACAGGTAATGTCTTGACTTGCTATGAATTGGATTTAAGTGAGGCAGAGCTGTGCAAAAGCCTCGACTTTACACTCTTTTTTATAGTCACCCAAGTCCAGCGGCAGGACAAAAGTCCGGATGACTGGCGGAGATCTGGGATGCAGTGGAGGACCTTGCCATCTTCTATCTCCAAGGTGACAGAGTGAATTCACTGTAGGGCAGAGTGAGGCAGGTGGCTGGTAAAGCCAGCCCAAGATCTCCATCTCTCTGTGCACTGCAGATGATTGCCCCCACGGTGGGGTAGTTCCACATTTAGACATCTCAGCTAGACATCACCTTCCTATGATGGCCAAGCTCCAGAATCATACCACCTCTCTTAGAAGGCAACTCAGAGGTCATCTAACCCAACCCATTTCTGAATCGGAATCCCTTCTACAGTAATGCAGTCCAATGATCCACGAGCCAGAATGATTCTGCACCCTTTTCTAATTCCCTCCCATTCCTAAATGAAGAGAGAACATGTCTTAGTGCAATGATTTATATCTTTAAATAATATCATTTAAGTCACTGAGGCAGTCCTATGTGGCAGTAATTATCTATAGATTTCACATGCTCTGGCTGCCATGTGTAGTAGTTACTGGGCTAATGGAACCACTAGTCAAATCCCCAGCTGACCCTGTCCATTAGTGGAAGCCAATTACACCAATAACTGTGATGGCATGCTAATTGGCTTAAAAAGAAGATGAATGAAAGCAAAGGCAGAGGTGGAGGTAATCAATAGAATTTTCTTCTCTTCCTTTTATATTCTGGAAATCTAGGCTTTTTTTTTTAGCCAACCTTTTCATGGTACTTAACTAATGCTAATACTGTTTATTTTTCTTTCATCCCCATTTGATAATGAAAGTTAATGAGCTGATCATCTAGAGAGATTTTAGGAGCCATCGTTTTGCTTGAAGTACCCTTATCAGATTTTTTGTTTTGGAGGGTGAGAGGAAATTCTTTGCACCAATAAGCAATTCATTTGTGATTTATGATCATAGAGAGTTTCTTGGGTGACCTTTGAGGGGAGTGGGGATATTTCTCTCTAAAAAGGAGAAGATTGGGCAGGGGGAGGAGGGGAGACATATTAGCTGCCATCAAGTATTTGAAGGTCTGTCATATGGAGGAAGGATTAGACTTGCTGGGTATAGGATATGAAGATTACTTTAGTGTATAGGTTGGACTAGGTTGCTAATGAGGGTTCTCTTCTAACACTAGATGGCACAGTAAGTAGAGTTCTCTGGGCTTGCAGTCAGGAAGACCAAAGTTCAGATGTGACCTCTTTGGCCAAGTCACTTCATTTCTGTCTGTCTCATTTTGCTCAACTGTAAGTAGGAGAAAATAGTAATACTCTACATTCCTGTGGTTGTGAGGATCAAATGAGACCATATTTATAAAGAACTTAGCAAATTACCTATTATTAAGTAGGCACTTAATAAATGCATGTCCCCTTTCCTCTTTTCATGCTCACACAATGATATGGGCCAGAGGAAGGATTTGAAGCTAGGTTTTTATGACTCTAGAGGCCACCTCTCTTTCCCCTTAGCTCCATGATATCTCTTTTTCTTCTTTTTAAAATTTTGTATTTTTTTCTACCGATTACATTGAAAAACAATTTGTACTTTCTAACATTTTGTGATCTGAATTGTCTCTCCCTCTTTCTTTCCTGAGGTGACAAGCAATTTGATACAAGTTGTACATGTGCTATAAATGTTTCATTGTTCAGTCACTTTTTTTCAACCGGGTCCAACCCTTCATGATCCATTTGGTGTTTTCTTGGCAAAGATACTGGTTTGCCATTTTCTTCTTCAGTGTGTTCTCATTTTATGAATGAGGAAACCGAGGCAAAGAAAGGTAAGTGACTTGCCCAGGGTCACAGAGATATTAAGTATTTGAGGCCACATTTGAGCTCAGGAAGATGAGTGAGTCTTCTTGATTCCAGTCTGATCCACTGCATCATCTACCTATTCCATGATATCTTTTTAGGAACTTTTTAGGGTACTGGATCTATGATTTCATGTTCCTATGAAGAGAGCTTCTGGGGAGAAAACTCCCTTCACCGAGGCACTTGGTCTGCAATTTATATTCTGAGAGAAGTGCCTGGGACACTGAAGTTAAGGGACTTTGGCTAGGATCATATAGCTAGAGGTGGTACTTGAGTACAGGTCTTCCTGATTCTAAGGTCAGGGATGCTTCCGGGAAAGAAATGGGTTAGGGGTGAATAGGTTAGGGAAAGTCCCGGAGAGAGTGAGGCTGGCTTATCAGATCCATATAATCGTTAGAATCTCAACTATACCATGTTTTTGTAGACCCTTCATATTTAAAGATAGTCTTAATCTTACAAGGTAAAAGATTCAGAAATTCAGTTGTATCTTGCCATAGTAAGAATTCACAGACCATAATCTGTCAGCAAGTATTTAATAAGTGCCAACTATGGGCCAGGGACCATTAAGCACTGGGAATGCAAAGGAAGACAGACAGAGAGACACAGAGTTTCTGTTCTCAAGGAGCTCACAGTCTATTGAGAGAGACTACATGCAAACAGACATGTGCAAACAAGATATAGCCAGGATAAAAAGGAGATAACAGAGGGGAGGATCAAGCTTTAAAGGGGATGGGGAAAGGCTTCTCAGAGGAGGTAGGATCTGAGATAGGACTTGAGGAAAGCTGGGGAAGCCAGGAAGCCAATAAAGAAGTCACTCAGTGAAAATGCCCAGTCTGGAGATGGAATTTCTTGAGTGAAGAATTAAAGGATCTGAATTCAAATTCCACTAATTATTTAATTATAAACCATCTGTATGACCTATGGGCAAGTCATTTACCTTCCCTGGATTCCAATTTTCTTAATGTAAAGTGATGGGAGTAAACCAGACATCATTTGAGATCCCTTTGAACTCTAATTCTATGGTCCTATGATATTGTGTCACACATTACATGTTTGACCTTGAGCAAGTCCCTTTCCCTCTTTTTCAAGTTCCCCTCTGCCTCACTTCAGGCACTAATACAAACATAAAATAAAGTAGGTCAATCCATAGGCCAGTCATGGAGAGAACTGCAAAGCACTTACTCCAAAACACCAAAGAATGGATGAATGAATGATAAAACATTCATGAAAGTACTTAATGAATGTTTTATATTCCTGTCCACAAAAGCCATCTTACTTTTGGAAAGGACATGTCAGTAGGCTTTCCTCTTAATAAACTTACCATTGCTGTGACTCTACAGACCAAAATTCTCTAACCAGGCTTTTTTTTCTCCTGTGTGTTGTTTTCCTTTACTGGAATGCAAGTGCCCTGAAGGCAGAGCCTGTCTCACTTCTTTTATTTATATCTTCAAAGCTTAGCAGAGTATAGACAATAGGAAAAAGCATCCAGTAGACAGTGAGAGATTGAATTTGACTGACTGACTGACTGAGGATGATTGAAGGGATAATCTGGTGAAGAGAATGGCTTCCTCTTCTTGTGAGATGGTGAAGGAAGAGATGCCTGGGTAATGTGAAATGAGGAAAGATGAGGCAGCTTTTGGAGCATAGCCTCAATTTTTCCAGTGAAATATGAGTCAAATATGGTTGAAGGTAGGGAGGGGAACTATAGGGGTGATCTACAAGGAGAAGAGGATTATCAACAACAGAATATGGCTTATAGAACTAGAAGGAATTTTGGTGATTAGCTTATTAAATTCCCTTACTTTAAAAGAGAGGGAACTGAGTCTCAGAAGAGAGAAGTGACTTGCTTAAGATTATTATATGGTAAGCTAATGTGAGACTTTGGACTGAAACCAAAGTCATTGGGCCATAGGATCAGAGATTTAGACCTTTCAGGGACCTTGAAACCATCTACTCCAATGTCCTTGTTTACTCCCTGAGGCCCAGGGAGTAAAAGTGAATTGGTTAAAGTTACACAAATGGTAAGGATCAAAGATAAAATCTGAACCTAGGTCTTTGGTGATAATTGTATATTATTGTTTGATATTATGGTTGTAGATATATTTATAATGATAGGACTCCAATATGAAGTCACTTAGGTTAAGTAGTCTAAATGCTTATAGAAGCATATAAGCAAACAGATAGTTTATACTTTTCTACTTTTAATATTTTATCATCCAGATAATGCTTGCAGCTTTTGTTTGGATGAACTTGAGCTGTTTCAGGGGCCTCGAATTTCTTTTTTCTGTTGCCTTAGGTCTTCCCACCAGTTTGTGGTACTGTAAAAGAAATCCCCCCTACCAGATCAGATATTTGCTTTGTTTATTTTTTGTTAAATTTTTGTTTTTTCAGTTACGCATAGAAACAATTTTTGACAATTGTTTTCTGACATTTTCTGATTCAGATTCTCTCTTTCCCTCCATCTTCCCACTCCCTGAGACTGTAAATAGTCTGATATAGATTATAGAAGTGATTTCTTGCAATATATATTTCCATATTTCCTGTGTCATGACTGAAGACACATATCACACATACAATAAAAAGCTCAAAAAGGAAATAAAATGAAGGATGATGTACTTTGATCTGTAATCAGATACCAACAGTCCCTTCATTGGCTATGGATAGCTCGGTAGTTTTAATTTTAATAATGCGCTCCCTGGGGTTATATTGAAATCTTGTTTTGTTGTTAATAATTTAGTCCTTCACAGTTGATCATTGTTCAATTTTTTTCTTTTACTGCAAACATTGCTTTCCTGGTTCTGCTCACTTCACTATGCAGCAATTTATATCAGTCTTTCCAGGTTTTTCTGAACTCATTGTGTTTGTTTTTTCTTTTGATGCAACAGTTTTCCATTACAACCACATACACACAGCTTGTTCAGCCATTCCCCAATTGATTGAGACTCCCTCAGTTTCAGTTCTTTGCTACTACATAAAGAACTGCTAAAGGATTTTTGTACAAATATGTCTCATCCTAGCCATGAACAATTAATATTTTTTCCCATTGCTTAGATTTGACTTTGTGTGAAAAGTGTTTTGTAATTGTGTTTATAAAGTTGCTGGATTTGTTTTGGTAAGTATATTCCGAGGTATTTTATAGGTATTTACTTTAACCTGAGCCATGAGGTCAGACAGAGCATCTCTTGATTCTAGAATTGATCTTTAGGTTGTTCCCTGATGCCTCCCAAATCTTTTGTCTCCTAGTTGTTCTTCTTTGTCCTTCATAATCAAAGAGGACCAATGTCCTCCCACACAATGTCATCAGCTTTACTCTCTCTTCCAGAGTCATCAGTATCCAGTGGCAAGGCACAATTAGGACAACTGACAATGGCCTAGAGTGCAGTGGATGACCCCCAGCATCTTCGATGTCTGACCAAACTAAGCACTCCATAGCACCTGCTTCAGCCACCTTGATAGGTATTGGAATGAATTGTTCTCCTATGCCCATTCTTCCAGGGGAGCCTTCACATGCTTGGGGTAGACATATCCCTAATTCATTGATGAGTTTGAGGTATGTTGGTTACCTTCAACCTGGGTTAGCTTATCTGCTGAGATAGTTTTACCAGGGTATGACTTAGGCATACGCTATAGTTTCTTGGAACCTCAGATGAGAGTCGGGTGAGAAGTGGACACCAAAGGTGAATAAGCAACCCTGAAAAGGTTTTGGCAAGCCCTCCCACCAGAGGTTCTAGTCCTCCCTGAATGTCCTATATAGTCCTCCAAGTGTGGTACTCTTTATATCATAGTACATTGCCAGAAGATTTAGTTTCTGAAATTTATTCTTCAATTCTATATCATTTTGATTTCTAATACTGTTCTGTAACGTTGAATTTTTCAAGCCTTTTCCCTCATTCTTTTGTCCTGACAATCAAAAGAATGTATCTTCAATTCCTTGCCCCAGATCATCCTCTAAAGCTGGGACAATTAAAATTGAGAATCTAAAATTCATCCTTTCTAACAAACTGGCTCCAAGCAAGTATGTCAGGGCGTGGCATTGCCTTATCCTTGATTCCCCCATTGGGATGAATGTAGGTATCAATGTAGGTAAATCAATCTTGACCAGACTTGACTTAATTTCCCTACCTAGATCAGTAAGGATATTGGAATCCTGTGATCAGTTATAGCAAGTGTCTCTGACAAAGGCCTAATTTTTCCAATGTATGGAGAACTGAGTCAAACTGATGAGAATACAAGACATTCCTCAATTGACTTCTAGCAGATATCTGGTGCTGAAGCTCATGAGAGGGGATTAAGGCTGGGATTTGGGAATTTGATTTGGGATTTGATAATTTGATAATTTCCAAATAGATTTGGGAATTATCTGCATACAAATGTCAAATGATCCAGTGGGAGCAAATGGGGTCACCAAGATCATAGGTAGAAAGAGAAGATCTTCCTGTGCAGAGAAGGAAGAGAAGAAGGTTCAGGGCAAAAAACCCATGTGTAGGGGATGGAAGATATATGAATAGTTGTACCAGTAGAAGGAGACCCAGGAGAGATCCATGCCATAAAAAGCAAATGAAGAGGGAGGACTCGGGAAGAAGAGCCAGTGGACAGTGTCAAAAGGATGAGAATTACCCCCAAAAAATAATAATAAAAAGAGAGCTTTAGAAGAATGATCTTGGTGAGGGTAGTGTCAATAGAGATGTGGAGTTCAGAGGCAAACTGCAATGGACTGAGAAGTGAGTGTGTGATGAGAAGGTAAAGGTGATCTACCAGGGCAAGCTGTGCTCTTAACAGAACCTTGAGCACATGTCCTCTAGGTGGTATGGCTTTACCCATAGCAGACCAGCAGAATCCTATCCTTTTTCTCCCCTTAAAGGCGATGTCAGGGGAAGAGCAGCAGCCCTTTAATTGTTGAACGCTGGTGTGATTATAAGGAAAGGCAATTGAGGGAATATGCTTCTGACATCCCTTCTCTCATTTGTAAATTTCTCTAAAGCAGCTCATGATCTTGGAGAAAAGGGGAAAAAAAAAGTCCTCTAGGGAAAGGGATGCCCAGGGAGATGCAGCTTTAGAGGGCCAAATGAGGATTTTTATGCTAAGTATAAGACATGAGAAGGAGATGAAGAATTCTTTGGGGAGCTTGTTCTGGGAGTTCATCCAGCAGGTCTGGATAATTTTTGCCCATGGGTACCTAAGAGGGAAGAAATATCCAATGAGGCAAAGGAATCCTTTGTTTGGGAGCAAAATTCGAATCCTTAACTGGGACACTGTTGTGACACATTCTCTCTTTCCCCCAGAGAATTGCATTCAACCTTGAATGTGAATGGAAATTTAAAAATTAGAACTTCTCACAGGAGTTAGAAATGAGGTTAATGTATGTAGCACTCAGTGTCTTTCTGCCCACCCTCCTCCCCCCAAACCTGGGCCAGCATCCATGCAAAATCTAGCTCGTGAGGCCCCACTGATATGTTTCTTCAGACTAATTAACCAGAAGACAATATTTTAAAGCAAAAAACTAATTTAAAGAACATGGTAAATTTCTCTGAATGTACAGGAGGACTCTCCTAATGGTTACCTCATCTGCAGCGTGAGAAATGGCAGAGAGGGGGAGCATTTGTTCAGATAACACTTGGAAAGGGGCACATACATGGTGAACCCGTGTAGTCAGGCACATGCATAGACGTTGTCTATAGGAAACATGGAGGACACAGGCATGACCAGGGCAATCTACACCTCCAGGGTCACAGAACTACTAATGGCCTTTGGCCATGCCATTGTACGTCTTCTATTGGTGTCTCCCTTCCCTGCTCTCTTCTGGGCATTTCTATTGCACTTTGCCGGCTACTCACTTGGTCTCTGTCACCATCTTTTGATATCTGCTGACAAAGGATGCTGGATTACAGTGGTTAAGGTTGGAGATTTGAAAAAAAAAATTAATATTCTGGGAGCAGCTGGGTGGCTCAATGGATGGAGAGCCAGACCTGGAGATGGGAGGTGCTGGGTTCAAATTTGACCTCAAACCCTTCCTAGCTGTGTGACTCTGGTTAAGTCACCTAACCCCCATTGCTTAGCCCTTATGGCTCCTCTGCCTTGGAATCAATTTATAGCACTGATGCTAAGATGGAAGGTAAAGGGTTAAAAAAACAATAATACTAGCCAAATGTATTTTTTTCTTCCATTTTCAGACTAGCTAATACTATCTGGCCAGCTGACTCTGTCAATCATTTGTTCATTTTGTCTGACTTTTGAACGGATTCTTTTCTGCGGTGTCTGCTGACTTATTCTTGAGTAATGCTTAATATATATATATATGTATATGTACATATATATATTTATATATGACTTTAAATTACACACACACACACACACACACACACACACACACACACACACACGATTTATATACACACACATATATAATTGAAAGTCCTACCATTTTCCTGGAAATAATTTCCTAGAGCTCCATTTGGGGCAGCTAGGTGGCACAGTGGATAGAACACAGGGCCTGGGTTCAAATTTGACTTCAGACACTACCTAACTGTGACCCCGAGCTAGTCCCTTAACTCAGTTTGCCTCAGTTCCTGCAAAATGGGGACACCCTGGAGAAGGAAATGGTAAATGAGTCTGGTATCCGCCAAGGAACCCCCAAGCAGTAGAGCCTGGACAGCAGGATCCACAAACACTGCGTTTAGGGGCTGGGCTCAGTTCATGTTGGGGAGACCTTTCTCCCCCTTCCCACCCTCAGGAGCCTCCGGGTCCCTGTGATGGGGGTGCTTGGTCAGGAGGAGGGCTGGCTATCTTTGTGCCCTCCGGCCAGTCCTTCCACTCCAAGTTGAGTCAGTGGCGCCTCACTGCCCTCCCACTGACCCCCAGGCAGCCCAGGTGCCTCCCCAACAAAATCTTGCCCAGGCAGGGGGTGGGGCGGGCACGGAGTCTCAGGAAGATCTGAGTCTTTGTCCTCCAGACTGGGAGGCGGGGCCTGGGGAGAAGGCGAGGCCAGGGAGGGGAAGGGGCCTGTCCTCCAGCCTTGAGGTGATTGGTACTTGGGGGGAAGGGGAGGAGTCTGTTAGCCTAGAGGGGAAGAAAGCCCCTAGGGGGAGGGGGCTAGTCCTTCAGTCTTGAGGTGATTGGCTTGGGGAGGGGCCTGTTAGTCTGAGGGAGGGGCCTATCCTGCAGCCTTGGAGGTGGGGCCACTGCAGTCATTGCTTCCGGGAAGAGAGCGGCCATTTTGGCTCTGAGGGAGAGAGATCTTAGCGTGGTCTGATGGCGGAGCTGGATTCCCGGGGCGTGCGCCTGCTCACTCTAGGGGGCCATGTGGGCTTCGACAGCCTCCCAGAGCAGCTGGTGTGCAGGCAGTTGTGCCAGGGTTTCACCTTCAACATCCTGTGCGTGGGCGAGACGGGCATTGGCAAGTCCACGCTCATGAACACTCTTTTCAACACGGACTTCGATGCCCAGGAGTGCAGCCACTTTGAGAGGTGCGTGCGGCTACGGCAGTGCACCTACGACCTGTGCGAGTGTGACGTGCACTTGCGGCTGACCATTGTGGAAGCCCAGGGCTTTGGGGACCAAATGAACAAGGATGTGGGGCCCATCGTGGACTATGTGGACGCACAGTTCGAGAGCTACCTGCAGGAGGAGCTCAAGGTGCAGCGCTGCCTCTACGACTACGTGGACACGCGTGTGCACGTGTGCCTCTACTTCATCACGCCCACCGGGCACTCTCTCAAGTCCCTGGACCTGGTGACTATGAAGAGGCTGCACAGCAAGGTGAACATCATCCCCATCATCGCCAAGGCCGATACCCTGACCAAATGCGAGCTGCTTAGGTTCAAGAACAGGATCAAGAATGATCTGGGGAGAAACGGTGTCCGCATCTACCAGTTCCCCACAGATGACGAAGCCGTGGCCCAGATCAATGACGCCATGAATGCCCACTTGCCTTTCGCGGTGGTGGGCAGCATGGAAGAGGTTTGTGTGAACAACAAGCTGGTGCGAGCCCGCGAATACCCGTGGGGCATTGTGCAGGTGGATGATGATGATCACAGCGACTTTGGGAAGCTCAGGGAGATGCTGATCCGCGTGAACATGGAAGACCTCCGTGAGCAGACCCACCGCTGCCACTACGAGCTCTACCGCTGCTGCAAGCTGCAGGAGATGGGCTTCCAGTCCTCTCTGCGGGAGACCAATCCCTCCGTTCCCCAGGGCAACAGCTGTGTGGAGGCCATGAGGAAGCAGCTTGCAGAGGAGCTGTGCAAGAAGGAGAGGGAGATGAAGCAGATGATAGTGAGCCGAATGAAGGAAAAGGAGATGGAGGTGAAGGCGATGGAGAGGGAGTTGCAGGAGAAATTGGAGTGCCTAAAGAGGATCTACCAGGAAGAGAGGCAGAAGGTGGAGGAGAAGAGGAAGCAGCTGGAGGATGAGAAAATTGCCTTCAACCAGAGGAAGTCAGCCTGTGAGGCCATGATGAAAGGCCAAGCCGCCCAGCCCCCCAGAGGAGACAGAGAGCAGAATAATTAAACCACCTGTAGATAGACATCGCCAGTGGACTTGGGACTTGCCTGGGTTACGTTTCTTGAGTTACTCTACACCCTTGTGATTTTTCTCCTTAAGCAAAGGCTTAAACCTCTTCACGTGGGCTGGGCTACAGCATGACAGGCCCCAAGCAAAGACAAGAAATGATCCATTGTTGGAACACAAACTGACAATATGTATTTTTTTCAGAACTAGTGGTGGATCTTCCATTTATAGTGCCACACATTGGAGTACTTTGTGCCAGTTTAATGACCCCAGCCAGGTTATGCTTAACTGTTGAAAGTTGAGATGATTCCTTATAAAAAGTCTGTCCTATATATAACCAAATAGTCTGGTATATCTGGGTGAAATTCATTTCAATTACTTTAATTTTTTTAAATCAGTTTAACTTTCTCAAGAGTTTAAGGAACATTATAAATTTGTATCTTGATGCAAGTAAAGCCAAGTAACATCCCTTATCCTCCCTTATCTCCCCCCTCCCCTTCCTGTTAGAGAGCAGAAGAGCCGCAAGAGCTAGGTAGTTGGGGTTAACCGATTTCCCCAGGGTCACACAAGCTAGGAAGTGTCTGAGGTCAGATTTGGACCCAGGTCCATCCCACTCCAGGCCTACCACTCTTATCTAGTAACTCCAACCTTTCCATTATTTCTTACAAGTAACACACTTTTCATTAAAACAAATAACAAAAATTCTCTAACTTTTCCCAAGCAGTATAAATATACACAGAAGATGTGTAATATACTTTATCTTATGACAAAAAAAAAAAAAAAAGGAGCTGGAGAGTTTGTAATCTCTGCTGTATTCATATGGATCTTCACATGTTGTATGGGAAACAGTAGAGGGAAATGAGGGTGTTTATTCTAGAGAAGAGAAAACTGTTATTATTTGGAACATAATTCAAGTAAGAAGTGTAAAATTCTTTTGAGAATTGCTTGTTCATATGTGTTGATTCCCTCTATTAGGGAATGGTTTTTGTTCTTGTATATTTTTGTTAGTTATCTAGACATCTTGAATATGTAAACAAACCCTTATTAGAAATATTTTTCCCAGTTGACTGCTTCCATTCTTATCCTATATACATTCATTTTGTTTATGCAAAACCTTTCAATTTCATGTAATAAAAATTATCTATTTTATCCTTTATAATTGCCTTTATTATTTATTTGGCCAAGAATTCATCTCCTACCCCTTGCAGGGGAAGGTGTATGATCTGCTTCTATTTTTTTATGGGATAATTATTAATATTCAGGCTATGCATCCATTTTGATGGATTCCTAGATGGATGTAGATGTTCTGTTGAGATAACTATTTATCTGCTGACAAGGGAAGAGAGGCTGGAAGAGTGTTTTCTGAACACTGAGCACTGCTTTTTTTTTTTTTTTTAAATCTCAGAGGTTAAGGACCTGGGAAAGTACCTTGATACTTGAATGCATCTGGAATTCGTAGCTTAAGCAAGAAATCCTATGTTCTGTTTTCTCAGTGGGGCAGTCTTACATTTGTTAAATATTATTTTGTTAAATAGAGTCTCAGAAGAAAATCGCCCATTTTCCTAGGCCAGGAATTAGCCAAGGTGCTGGAATGATAACTCATTAACCCCCTTAGGCAATAGCCAACTAGAAGTGCATTCTCAAGCCAGCGATTTATCTGGCAGACCTCAGCTGTTTAGGATACAATTGCTATGGAAGGAGGGAGCTACAAAGACTCAGTGAAAGCCTTGAAGACTGAATATGGGGGAGGCTTGCAAAATTCCCCAAGGAGTGAGGGAGGAACATTAGAAGATTTCAACCTTAAAGGGAAAGCTGGAAGGCTGGCTCTGGCAGTTTTACTTTCTGGAAAGCTAAGCATATAGTTTGGAGATTTTAACACAGGAAATACAAGCTATTGGAGAGCAAGAAAGAGATGTCAAGGACTTAACCAGGTGCTTCCCCCCTCCCATTTTTTAAGAAATGGAGGGTGGGAAGAAGAGCGATGTATATGAAGTAGGAAAAATGAAGAGTAGAAAGAAATGAGGACAATATATTTGAAATAAAGGATCCACAAACATGTTAGGATTTGGCTCCTTTCTATGTAAAGAGTTTGCCTGTTTTGCAGATTCTAAAGTGAAATACCCAAGGGAAACAGGCTATTCCTGCTTTAAGTTTCACAAGAAAGAAATCAGGCTTTTTTGATAGCATCAAATTATGTTATTATTGGAGAAGATTTCTAAGTCCACCTAAAGTATCAAGGAGAGGATAATTTAAATATTCCTTTTATATGGCATCCTCCCTCAATGAAGTGGCAGAGATGTTTGTGTTGGTGATGTTCTCAATGGTGAAAGGAGATGGATGCCTCTATATGTAAGGAATGGCTGCAAATGGGAAGGGGAAAACTCTTGCTATTAATGGTGTCCTTTCACTCTACAATCTTTTAATGTGCTTCCCCAATCCTGCCCTGAAACATTCTTGTGCTGGTGATTTAAATGCCAAGAAAAGTCAATGGGAGTTAAATGACTACTTTTCTGCCCCTCTAGCCTCAAATGTGTAGTATGAGTAGCCACATTTGTTATACTTTTCAAGTCAACTGACATTTTTCTTAATTTGAATTGGAGGGACCATTTAATTTTGATGATATGAAATTATTAGAGAAATGACTTTATAAATGGAAAAGCATTTTATAGTCTAGGTATCAAATCCAATAAGGGATATACATCTGGCATTTCAATGAGGGATCATAACAATAAATGCTCCTAGCCGACAAAAGTTAAGGAACAAAATTTTCACAGAATTTGCAAGTGAGAAGAGACCTTAGTAGCCATATAATCTGAATCATTCTCAAAAGGAATCCTCACTATAACATCCCCAACAATCCCTGCTTTCAGATCACCTAGGAAGTTAACTGATTTGATCTCTAGGTAGCCCATTCTACTTATAGACAGCTCTTGTTATGAACTCTTTCTGGGCATTAAGTATAAACTGGCCTCTTTGCAACTTGCTCCCCTTGCTTTTGGTTCTGCTCTAAGGGGTGGAACAATGAAAGTACAGTAGATCCTAAAGACAGGAATCATATCCCACCTGAATCTTCTCTTCTGCAGACTTAAGATTCCCAGTTCAAGTAATCTTCATATAATATGGGCTTAATATCCTGCACCATTCTGGTTGCACTTCCCTGGCTATTCTCCAGCTTTTTAATAACGCCCTTCAAAGATGGAGCCTAGAAACAAACCCAGTGTTCCATATGAGATCCAGTAAAAGCAGACTATGGTGGGATTTTTCCCAGAAGCAATGTCTATCCTAATGTAGCTGAAAACTACATTAGATTTTCTTGGTGGCCATATTATATTGCTGACTCATATTAAGTTTGCAGTCTACTAAAATTCCCAGAAATTTTTTACAACAATTTTAATCTAACCATGCCTCCCCAATTGTATATTTGTGAAGCTGACTTTTGTATCTAGATACAACTTTATATTCATTCTTGCTGAATTTTTAAAACTTAGATTCATCCCAGTGCTAGTCTGCCCAGATCCTGGTGGATCCTGACTCTGCCATTCAGTATGTTAGCTGTCACATATAACTTTATATTCCCTGAAAATATGATGAGGATGCAAGAATAATATGTCATACTGCATCAGAAGCTTTGCTTTTCACAGTGAGGTGCAATCCCTTGCCCTTCTCCATCAGGTTCAGTAACCATTCTATAACATCAATCCAACCCTGAAACTCATAGCTGACCAGTACCATCTGTACCTGGGACCTTTCTCTCTGATTGGAGGGTGGAGAGTACTTCCCAATAATTCTATTTAAGAAGGAAGCCCAGTTCAACCATCTCTCCATTTCCTGCCCTTTCCTGTGTCTCCAGACAAATGTTGAGCAACTACTACCAATAATCAGGTAGAGTGAAGAGTCTTGGGAACAGTTCCCCTGCCTCCTCCTAACTCCTAGCATATTCCTCTTGCATATAGCCTTACCTCAGCAGCTATCATCCAGTGGAACCATTATCCCTGCTATTGCCCTTATAGAGGTAAGACCAGGTCATGTTCCTGTAGCTGCTGCATCCTACTCTTCCCCAATAGACATAGCTAATGAAGACTTGGAAAAAAAAATTCTCATTCCCAAAGTCCAAATGTTTTAACATTAAGAAATAGATTTGGTTTTATCAATAGAAATGACATTAAAGAAGATGCATGGTTTCCTGACTTGCTGCTGTATCCTAATGTCTTCTGGGATTTCCATCTGACTTAATAGCTAGCATTTATATGTCTTCTTAAAGTTTACAAAGCACTTCACATGTGTTATCTTATCCTCCCAATAACCCTGTGAAGTGGGTGCTATTATTATCCACATTTTATACAGGAGGAAACTAAGGCTGATAGGTTAAGTAGCTTGCCTAAGGTTATACAGCCAGGAAATATCAGATTGGTATTTAGATCTTTCTGAGTCCAAGTTTAGTAAACAGATTTAAATGGGTTTAAAGCAAGGTTCTTTCCCATTTTCAATGTACCTAAGGTGTAATGAATTGCCTGTAGAGGCTGATCCTTATTTCTATCAAAAGTTGGTTGGCTACTTTTGGGTATATTGTTGAGAAGAACCTTACTTATTCATGGATCAAACCAGATGGTTATGGAGGTCCCTTTCCACTCTGAGATTCTGTGGCTCCTTAAAAGCCAAATTTTCATTTATGCTCCTTTAGATTCAGTGATAAATCAAAGGGACCCTGGCCTACTGTGTTTTGGAAAAAATGTATTTTACATAGGTTAGGGTAGTTTCCCTGTAAGGAGGAAAGGAGTCAATTCTCTGGACTTAGTCCACACTTGTTTCTAGATAATTTATTTCTAGATAATTTGAATCTAAATCAGAATCATGGAAAATTATAGCTTTGAAGGTAACCTAGTTCAACCTACCCATTTTGCAAACGAACCGCAAGGACAAAATAGGGAAAATGATTTGCTGAAGGTAACACAACTAGGGAGTATCTGGGGATGGAATTTGAATTTGGGTTGTAAGATTTAAATTGATGTCCAGTAGCTCCAAGTATTATATTTTATAAGATTTATTAGTAATCACTTGAAGTAGAAGAAAAAAATAGAAGCACAAGTTCAAGTATGACCATGTGAGTAAACTTTCCTGCCAAGCTCTCACCCCAACCTCCACAGTAGCGTTTTGGGAAGAAGAGAGATCAAGGGGCAGGGTTACACCAAAATATATCCTCCCTACTTTACCATATAACATGAGAAGGAAAATGGGAAGATGGGAAAGAGAGTTCTGGGGAGAAAATTCTAATTACACCCGGTCTTTCTAAGTCCAGTGCTCTACACACCATGCCATGCTCCTTTTCTAGAAAAGAAGTTCTATGGGAGTGAGGGGTGGAAGAATGTGATCTTCACTATATAAAAACAAGATTGGAATTAGGGAATAAAAGGGCTAGGAGCAGGGATGTTAAAAACTATTGCCACAAGCCATGTAAGAAGCAATTCAACCTGAACCAGGGTGGTGGCTGTTGGGCAGAAAGAAATAGATAGATACAAGGAAATGTTATGGATGGATAAATGACGATCCTTGATTGAGTATATGCTATGCTAAGAGAGAGAAAAATCAGATGATAACAACATAGGAAGATGGAAGGGTTCTTGAAGATCATCTAGTTAAATCCTCTCATTTGTTAGATGATGAAATTGATACCCAAGGAGAGGAAATGGATTCATCCAAAGGTCACCCATATATCAAGGGAACAGAAATGGGATATGAACCCAGGTCCTCTCACTCCAAAAGCAGCACTTTTTGAACCAGACCAGGATGGCTTTGGGGTTTCAGACATTTCATACCTTAGTGACCAGAAGGATAGTGAGACCATCAACATAAATAGAAGAGTTGGGAGGAGGGGCAGGTTTTGGAGGGGAGATGAAACTACTCATCAAAAGAGAGTTAGGAGACAGTCTTTGCTTTCTAGTAATTTGTTCTTTCTGACAGGATTGCTTGTTGTGTGTTGCTGGCATATATATTTTTGTTCAACTCAATTTGCCTGTTAATTTGGGTATTTTTTCTTTCCAAATGCATTTGTGACATTTATGCTTGCACACCTAGATGTATTTCTTCTTTCTTTGATGACATGAAGTTTAAAGCTTTAAACATAGCTAGCACTTAATGTTTTCTGAATGAATGAAAATCCATCCCCCATTTGTAAAAATCTGCTTCTCCTAAAATATTATCACAATGAAATTCTCTAAAAATCATTTACTATTTTCAAACCCTTACTTTCCTTCTAAGAATCAATACTGGGTATTGGTCCTACACCAGAAGGTAATATGTAACATGGAGATGGCAGGGTGGAATTCCTGCAAGATACAGGGCCAAGACTCAACACAGAATTAGAGAACTCTGGGTGAGAGGGCAGTTTGGGGAAATTATGGGCACTTGATTCCTGGGGGTTGAAGTGAGCAGGTCACTCTGTTTACTGATCCCAGATCTTGAGGCTCTTGAGAGCTGTCAACCTTGCTTTAGCCTAAATAGACCTACAATCAACCTCACTAATACTTCAAATTAGTTATTTAGACCTTAGGAGAAGATTATCTATTAGGTTAGAGAGCTAAATAGCTAACCAAGTTACCTTTCCCCTCTGGGGAGAGGGGATGCTTGGACCTAACAGTTTAGGGCTCCCCTGACCTTATTCTATCTTTGACAAAACCTCACCCCCTTCCCTTCCTCACTTATCAGTAAACCATCTTTTGGGAGTAGTGCCTGGCTATTATTATTTGGGGATACTCACAACCTCTTTCAAGTTTAGTTCCTTCAGCTGTGTGACCCATACTAGTCAGATTCTCCTTCTGTCCCTGATAATTTCATGACATCAAGCTGCTCCTATTATCCCTTAGTCAAAACTGTGGGGAAATAAGTTGAGAAAGTCAACATCTTTTGGAGATTAGCCTGGCCTAGCCTTGCCAGAAAACATCAGTTCAACCACCATTTCCAACTGATTTCTAACTGCTTTTTGGGAGGGGGGAGAAAGGAGCACTGAGCTAGATGGTGCCCCTCCCTTTTCACTCAAGCCTGTCAGTGGGGGAGGAGTGAGTCCTGCTGCTACAGATCCCCAGCCATTTCTTCAGCTTCCCACAAATATCACTGTTAAAACCAACATAACAGTAGTAATGGAGGCTTAGTGACTTGCCCAGGATCGCATGGCTAGGAAGTGTCTGAAGACATATTTGAACCCAGAACCTCTTGTCTCTAGGCCTGACTCTCAATCCCTTGAGCCACCTACCTGCCCCTGTTTATAAATATATTTTTGAAGGCCTGAAGTTTTGAGTTTCAAAGATTTCTTATTCTGATAGATTTGTGTACTCATCAGAAAGATTAGAGCCACTGTGTAAAAGATTATACATAACCTTTCCTATCTATGCTCTCTCAAATTATGATATTCCCATCCAAGTCTTTCCATAAATCTTTCATAGAAGGTCCACCCAACATACTGGAGGGATTACCTGTGGTTCTTTTAAATATTTCATGGACACCATTTCTGTGCCTCCATCCTTTTCTTTTTTTTCTTTTTTAATTTTAAACCCTTAACTTCTCTGTATTGACTTATAGGTGGAAGAGTGGTAAGGGCAGGCAATGGGGGTCAAGTGACTTGCCCAGGGTCACACAGCTGGGAAGTGTCTGAGGCCAGATTTGAACCTAGGACCTCCCATCTCTAGGCCTGGCTCTCAATCCACTGAGCTACCCAGATGCCCCGCCATCCTTTTCTTTTCAATCACACTGCCAAGAGAAGGGTGAGAAAGAGGGATGCATTGGGAGAAGGGAGAAGGGAAAGGAAGAATGGGGAAAATGATCTCACATAAAAAAAGCATCCCAAGGAAGAGATTTTACAGTGGAGGAGAAAGTGGAGTGGGGACATGGACAATGCTTGATCCTCACTCTCATCTGAACTAGTTAAGTTGGGAAGAATACACACATACATGTGGTTGCATATAGAAATTCATCTTTCCCAACAGACTAGATTAGAAGAGAACAGAGGACTAGAAGAGACATAATAGCCCTTAGAGCAGGGACTTAGGAGGGGAAGGGACTGAGAGAAATGAGGGATGTTAATAGAGAGAGTAGATTAAGGGTGGTATTGATCAAAACCTAAACAGATTTTTGAAGAGGGGTCAGGGTAAAAAATAGAAGGATCAATAGAAGAAGGGGCCTTTCAAAATGAGAGAGGAAGGAGGTTTTGGGAGGCAGAAAAAGTCATATAACTTGATGAAAAAGCATTAAACTTCTTTTCCTCCCATTTTTTCAATGTTTTATAAACTACGTGGCCACAATATATTGAGTGTCCGAGACCTACAAATGGGGGGATTTTGGAAAAGAGGAAAGGAAGTTTAGACATTGAGCCAGAGTTTTAGAGATATAAATTTAAGAATTTGGATAGTTTATCAAATTTTGATAAACATTTTGATAGTTTTGATAGAAATTTTCCATTGTATTCCAAGATAATT
This sequence comes from Gracilinanus agilis, assembly GCF_016433145.1. Taxonomy (NCBI): domain Eukaryota; kingdom Metazoa; phylum Chordata; class Mammalia; order Didelphimorphia; family Didelphidae; genus Gracilinanus; species Gracilinanus agilis. Next base: position 685,806,416 of record NC_058131.1, read on the forward strand.
TTGAATCTGGTCAGTTCAAACTGCTTAAAGCCAGAGAATAATTTAGTCCCTTTACAGCATGAGTCCTTTTTGGTAGCCAATGGAGATATTTTAGCCTTGGAAACAGGCTGTACCATGCATCTATGGGAAAACAACTGAAATGTTTTTTGGCCTGGTAGCCTTAAGAGAATGCCAACTGGTAAGAAACTCCCTTGATGGATAATTAATGTGTCAGGGGAAGTTGTAGCAGGGAGCCCTGGGAGTACAATTATTTTATTTTATTATTTTATTTTATTTTATTTTATTTTATTTTTAAACCCTTAACTTCTTGGATTGGCTCCTAGGTGGAAGAGTGGTAAGGATGGGCAATGGCGATCAAGTGACTTGCCCAGGGTCACACAGCTGGGAAGTGTCTGAGGCCGGATTTGAACCTAGGACCTCCTGTCTCTAGGCCTGACTTTCAGTCCACTGAGCTACCCAGCTGCCCCTGGAGTACAATAATTTTATATGATACACTCCCTTAATGGATTATTAATATAGTGGCTTGATACTTTTTCTACATGCTAAAGAAAAGCATTATACAAACCAATTTGGACTGATTTTGTTGGATATATGCAGGATTACATAATGATCACATAATTTCATATGTGAATCATTAGATTAGGAAGGTCTTTCCTCTGTCCCACCTTAGCATCTTTATCCAATTTAGAGTCTGAGTAGATAATGGTAGTAAAGAACATCTTCTACTTTTCCTTTTTAACAATCCTGAGAATCTTGTAGTTCCCAGAATGCTAATTTTATGGCCATGACCCATTCTCCAATTCAAAGTCATCAAAGGTGAAACTTTGCAAGGAAACTACCATTTACTTATGAGAAGTACTGGAGACTATTGACTAAGTCTTTTAAAAAGCTGACTTAAACACAAGTGTTCAAAAAATGTATCAGGGGATCAAAACTTCAGTGAAATGAACTAGTAGTCTGGAACATGTGGACACATCTAGAAACAACTGGTGTAAAATCATCGATTCTGATATTTTATGGATCTACATTTTTATCATAACAAATGAATCCAAGTGTGAATGGGAATGAAAAGGGGGAGATAAATAGCAATGTAACCAAGGTTGCCTTTTGAGTCAAGGGATATAGAAGCTTTAATACAGCTTAACTGTTTTCTTTTGCCATTTGGAGATTGGATCATAGAATCATAGACACAGAGTGGGAAGAGATCATTTAGCCCAATCTCAATAACTGACAGATGAGGAAACTGAGGCTGAGGGAGTTGAAATGACTTGTAAACAGCAAAGCTGGCATTTGAAGTCAATTCCTTTGATTCCAAATCAAGCACTCTCTCTTTTATATGCATAAGGATAGGGTTTGCTTTTTGTGAACTTTGGGTATGACCTGTGTCTGACTGAATAATTTTAATTTTTGAACAGTATATCTTGTTAAGGTGTAATAAAACCTTTAGGATATGTAAGACTTCAGAGAGAGTAGAATCTGAAACCTCACTGGCTACACAATAGGTGGGCCAAAGAATTCAGTGTAAAGGAGATCATCAGAGGACAAGAGATGAGCACATAGTGTGTGTTGATTATCTGAGTATTGTCTTATAAGTTTAATATTAAGAATAATAGATAGGCAGAAGTTCAGCTCCCGACCATCAGTGTTCTTCTTCCTGCTGGTAAGCTCACTTTTAAGGCCAGCAGTCCACCTTTGAGGCCAGGAAACTACCGGTACAGGCAAAGAAAAAGCATACCTTTCCAATTTACAGTGTTGTCACCAAAGCAAAAGAAAGGTGACCTGTAGGAGAATGAATCCCATATGTGTAGAGGAGGATTTTTAATTTTTACTTTATTTTGTTATTTAATGAAATATGTTTTGTTTTGAGTTAATATAATCTCTCATTGGCTAGTAGAATTGGTGGGGGGTTTTGAAATTTATCTTTGCTTTGAATTATGCTTTTGAGGGGATACACTGATTCATAGAATGCCTTTAATTTTGGGTTGCCTTAGTGGGAACTCACATATGGGAGGGGGTATTCCAAGGGGCTATAATAATAAGTGGTTCAAAAGGCTTAAGAAGGAAAAGAAAAAAAAAGGATCACTGATGCTATATTAAGAGGGTGGTGGGAGAGAGGTAGAAGTTTTATGACAATTTTACAACAGAGGAAATTCTCATGCCCAAAGGCAGGTGCATAGGCTAATTAATTACTCTAACTTTGAAAATAAAAAGACTCTTATTGGATGGGCTTTGGGTCATGGCTGGATTATGAATAAAGGAGAAAATAGGGAACCTGCATATGTTTACAAGAGAGGCATCTTGGGCTTGCCGTACCATTTCCCATCTGTAACACTTCCCAGGAAACCATAGGGTTGAATTGGGTTTTGACAAGCATACTGACCTTGACAGTGAGCTACTCACAAAACAGCATAGAAAGCTGCCCCAAATGCTTATATCATCAACTAATCAATCATTTAATACTTATTAAAGACCTACTTTTTGGTACACATTGTGCTAAGTGCTGGATAGCAGTACAAAAGGGAAGAAGTCTTTGTCCTTGAGAAGTTTCCATTCTAATGAGAGTGGGACATATACAATATGTTCGCCAATAAATAAATACAAGATAAATACAAAACAGTTGTTGGAGGGAGTAGTAACAAGGAGAGGAGTCAGGAAATGCCTCTTATAGGAGGGAACATTTGAGTGGAGCCTTGAAGGGAGCTGAAGAATCCCAAAAGGTGGAGCTAAGAAGAGAGAGCAGGAAGCAGAAATTGAAGCAGGAGATGGAGTGTTGTATATGGGAAACAGTGATCAGGATGATTTGGCTGGAATGGTGTGTGTGTGTGCGTGTGCGTGTGCGTGTGTGTGTGTGTGTGTGTGTGTGTGTGAGCGCGCACATGTGCATATGTGGTTAGGATAATTACTTTGGAGAGATGGGTTGGGAAGGGATTTGGACATGCTGAGTTTGAGATACTTATGGGACATCCCCAGGAGTAGAAGCTTACCAGACAGTGGGAAATGCAGAATTAGAGCTCAAGAGAGATGAGGGTCGGGATGGAGTGAGAGTTGGTAGACACAGACAGACAGACAGACAGTCAGAAACAGAGAAAGAGATAGAGACAGAGAAAACATTTGGGAATTGGAGAACACTCATTTATAAAGGAAAGGACATGAAAGATAATTCTGTCTAGGAGACAGACAAAGAGCAGTATCACAAAAACCCAAGGAACAGATAGTATCCAAAAGGATGACCAAGAGTGTCAAATATTTCAGAGAAGTCAAAAAGGATAGGGACTAGGAAAAGGCTGTGGGATTTAGCAATAAAGAGATCACAGCTTACTTTGAAGAGATTAGTCTCAAGAGAGTCCTGAGTGAAGGGGAAGGGTGCCAGGTTCTAAGGGGTTGTGAATAGTGAAGAAGTAGAGAGTATAGACAGCTTTGTTGCTTTGCATTTTGAGGGAACATGAAGCTATAGGATCAGTGGAGGGGCAAATAACTGTTTTGTATTTTGTTGTTGTTTGTACCTTGGTTGAGGGAGAGGGGAATGCTTAGCTCACTGATTATATAGGAACTTCCCCAAATACCTCTGTTCATCAGTCATCAGGAAACTTCCTGCCTGGTGGACAGTGAGCCTTGGCATTATATGGACAAATGAGGCCACACCTTCAGAATATCAAGATGGGAAAAGCTTGGAACAGACATTGGGGACATTCTAAGAACACTATGGTTGATGAGGTCATTTGAAGGTCATAAGGGAGCAGACACTCTAGGTCAGGAGGGGCATCCTGAAGGGTATGCCAAGCCTGTCAAACTACTAAATAGCATAGTGTCTAAGTACTCTCTAATACTAATTTAATTTTATTCCTATTTCTAATGAACTTTTATTGGCATATTCTTCCTTCCTTCCTTCCTTCCTTCCTTCCTTCCTTCCTTCCTTCCTTCCTTCCTTCCTTCCTTCCTTCCTTCCTTCCTTCCTTCCTTCCTTCCT
>NC_058131.1:685810733-685856392 GCF_016433145.1 Gracilinanus agilis
CTTTCTTTCCTTCTCCCTTACCTTCTGTTTTAGAATCAATACTGGGTATTGGTTCTAAGGCAGAAGAGTAGTAAGGGCTAAGCAATGAGGGTTAAGTGACTTGCCCAGGATCACACATCTAGGAAGTGTCTGAGGTCAGATTTGAACCCAGGACCCCCCATCTCTGGGTCTGACTCTCAATCCACTGAACCACTCAGCTGCCCCCTGGCATATTATTTCTGAGTTTTTATAATCTATTTTCCATTCTGAATAAACCCTAGAAAATATAATCTTCCTAGCTAAAGTGTGCAATGGTGGGGTAGAATGAGGGAAGAGGGCAGCTCATGTTATACCCAAGCTCTAAGTTTCAGAGGTTGTACAAGAAGAATGAAAGCCAATAAGGTATCAAGAACAGTGAATCTCTAACTTAGAAAACCAGGCTGCCTCAAGGACCAGAAGGAGAGTGCCTCAAGCTGGGAGTCAGTGACTGGGGGGAGTTTTGAAAAGAAAAGATCAGCTTCAATGAGTAGCCAGATACCCCACTGCCCTGCCAAGATGAGCCAGTTCAGTGAGATTTTAAGCTGTGTGGGGACTTCTCTTGGGGTCGAGCTGCCTTTGCAAAGGGTGAGTTAGATTACCCTTTCTGCCTTCCAGACCACATTTCATTCCATGAAACCATCTATCAGGACACCAAGGCTTAGCCATTCTGGACATTATTCCCTGTGCTCTTCTTCCAGACATGAACCCTTTCTGCTTTGTACCTTCTGCTCAAAGGACACTAACGAAATAAAATCAACATTTCCATTGTTATTGGAAAGGGACATGATAATTTCTTGCCTTAGGACTTCTTCCTGGGCTCTCAGGACACAACCATCCTCATAGCTGGCATGGGGACATAGGACATGGGAATATTCCACTCTTCCAATCTAGAGAGAAAGGAGGGGAGATTCTTATTATATTCTTAAGAACTATTAGCAACAGAAAAGTACAAAGAATTATTTCTTTTCTTCTGAAGGGATTAATGAATTTTCCGTGATGTAGCAGAAGGAATACTCAGTTTGGAGTCAGAGGATCAAACTTTGAATACTGGTAATCTTTGCTATTTACTAATTAGGAGACTTTGAGCATGCCTCCTAAGATCTACACTGCCCAGTTTGTGTATTTGTAAAATGAGGGATCTGGACTAGATTTGATGTAAAGTCCTTTCTAATTTTTAAAGATTCTAAGATTCTAAATATAATCTTCACGACCTTGGTTTCACCCCACTCCTACCTCTCAAGTCATCATTTTCTTGTCTTTTCAACTGAATGTTCATCTTGTTCTCTCTGCTTTAAGGAAAGAAACTCCCAGAATGGTGGTCAACATCCAGACCAAAAGAAGCTGGTGATAATGTCATCAAATGATTGGTCCTGAGACCCTCTCTTTGAACTCCCTGAATATTCAGCTCTGTTGATTGCATTTTAGAAAGAAAGGTGAAATTCAGAGGCAATGGGAAAAAGAAAAGTGAAATAGCCATAATTTTGATGATGTGCATGATTTCATTTGAAATGAAAGATGGAATGTATGGAAGTGGGAAAAATCACCTGTGGGGGTTTGAAAGGGAGGGGGTGCAGCTCTGTCATCTCCATGGCAGCCTGAGGTGAAAGATGATTTTCCTGCTAGCTAAGGACCCTTTGGTATCAAGCTCCTATAACTTTAAATCTCCAGAAATCAGTTTTACTGCATCAGGAAGTGATTTATTTTCCAAAGTTAATGATCTGGAACAACAGATTTGCCTTGGTCAAAAATCAATGTTTATTATTTGGAGAAGGGGTTTGGGAAAAAGTGTCCCTTTTATCACCAGACTCTGAGACACAGTCATGAGTTATGGCTATTCAAGGACAAAGCTTCCGTTGCCTACTTCTCCAAAGTAATGTTTAGAGTGGGATGAAAAGAAATCTGCAATTCTTCCCTTTCATTTATTCTTAAAGCTTTAATTCATAATGTGTGATGACTTTGTAGCCTTTGTTTCAAAACATTTGAATGACCAAAAGAAAATGGTTTGGCTGTCCTTGGAAAAGAGAATAGGTTAAAAATGAAATGCATACTCTATGAAGCCATCAAAAGGAGGTGGTGGGCTCTTGGAGGGTGGCTCTTGGAATTGGGAAGACCTAGAATCAAGTCCCTATTCTGACTCTTTTTTTTAAACCCTTTCTTTCCATCTTAGAGTCAATACTATGTATTGGTCCGCAGGCAGAGGAGTGAAAAGGGCTAGGCAATTGAGGTTAAGTGACTTGTCCAGGATCACACAGGTAGGAAGTGTTGGAGGCCAAATTTGAACCCAGGACCTCCCATCTCTAGGCTCTGCTCTCAGTCCACTGATTCACCTACCTTCTCTCTTCTCTTCGTACTCTACTTTCCGACCATGCACAAATATCTCGGCTTCTCTCAGCCTTAGATTTCTCATCTGTAAAATGGGGATAATAATAAAGCCTACCATATAGGGTGGTAGTGAGGATGAAAGTATTTGTGTCATTTGAAAACCTTAAAGAATCATGAAAATTTTAGTTATTGTTATTATTATTATTATGAGGTGATCAGTCAACAAACATTTATTTAATGCCTACTACATGTCAGATACAGTGTTAGGTGATAGGAATACAGAGACAAAAACATTCGCCTTGCCCTATAAAAGCAGTGTGTCACAGGAGACTTGAAATTCTACCATGTTTTCCTAGGTAGCTAGATGTTGCCATGGTGTGTTGGATAGAAATCTAGGTAGAGCCAGAAAGAACTGAGTTCAAATCTAATTTCTGGCACTTGTTAGCTGTGTGATGCTGGGCAAATCATTTACCTTCTGTCTGCTTCAGTTTCTTCAGTTGTAAAATGAGAGCAATGATAGCACCTTCTTCCTCTAAGGATCATCATGAGGTTCAACCGAGCTAATATTTGCAAAGTACTTGACAAAGCATAAAGTTCTATATGTATACAAAAGATATTATTGTTGTTGTTGTAGCTGTGTGACTCTGAGCAAGTCCCTTAACTTTTAAGTTTGTAAAGATTGTAAATTCTGCTCTGATGGGTAGAAGGGGAAAAGGGAATTACTTGTGACAAAAATAAATCACAGGTCCGGATCCGTGCCTAAGGCATCAGGCAACTCACAGTGCTGTCCGGTGCTGAAAACAATGTTTCCTGTGCTTAGCATAGTGCCTGGCACATAGTAGGTGCCTAATCGATATTTATTGACTTGCTGATGGTCTGAAAATCTGTAGGCAAGAACTAGAGGGAAGCTCCCTGTGGATTTGGGCTTCCATCAGCAGGCTAGTGACCCTCCTGCAGAAATTGAAGAAGCTAATAAATAAATCCATCTGCCTATCTCTGCCCCACACACTCCTACCCTTGGTCAGTTCTTGAGTTCTTTGGAACTTCAGATATAACTCATTTGGTCTCTCCTAATGTTTCCCCACCTTATCTTTTTTTTTTTTTAGCATGTTTGAGGTTATGCCCATCTTTGTCATTATTCTTTTTCAGTAGCCCATTATGACTAGAGCTTTGGTGTCTGTTAACTTTTGCCTTTTCTCTCCTGATTTCTAAATCACCAGTTGATCTCTGCACAACCTGTCCCATTCCCATCTTCAGTTACTTTGGATGGCTATTAGATCTGGGATTAAGAGAGATTCAGGTAGTCACTAAGGAATATTTCTGAATATAAATATAAAAATACTTGTGTCAGGGTGTAGTGGAGAGAGTACTCAGCTTAGAGCCAGGAAGACCTGGAATAAAAATCCACCTCACATCCTTAGTCACTGTATGACTCTGAACAAGTCAATTAGCCTCTCTAGGCCTCAGTTTCCTCATATGTAAAACGAGAAGGTTGGACTTGGTGGCCTTTAAGGTCTCTTCCACCTCTAAATCTATGATCCTGTGTTCTTGATGCTAGAAAACTACTTTCATAGGAGCACTGATTTAGAGCTAGAATGGTTGTTAGAGGTCATTTAGGGCAGGGATTATTAACCTGGGGGCCTATGAACATCTTAAATTTTTTTGATTAGCATATTGTTGTTGTTCAATTATGATCCCATCCACCACAGCTATCCTTAGGATTTTCTTGGTAAGGCTACTGGAGTAGTTGGCCATTTTCTTATCCAGTGGATCCTGAGCATTCTTTTGTCAGGTAATCAGAGGTTAAGTGACTTGCCCAGGGTCACACAACTAAGAAGTATCTGAGTCTGTATTGAAACCAAGATCTTCTGGACTCTAGGTCCAGTCCTCTGTCCACTGAATTGCAGCTGCCTCCTTGATAACTATATTTAACACATGATTTCTTAATCATCTTATGCTTTTTTTTTTACAAAGAGATCTATAAGCATTGTTAGACTGCCAAAGTGGACCATTACACAAAAGAAGACCATTTGACAGATGAGGAAATGGAGGCTTAGGAAGTTGGAGTGATTTGCCCAGGGTTACCCTAATCAGAAATGGCAAAGCTGGGCTCTGAATCCAAGTTCTCTAAATCCAAATCTACTGCTTTGTCCATTGTATCCTACTGGCTGGGAGAGGGATGGGAGAGCACAAAGGTTTTCGTTTTTCATTTAAGCAGAGTAAAGTGTGTTACAGTAGTAGATGGGATCACACACTGGGGGCACACAACCATGAAGGGAAACAGACTTTATTGAAAATTCACTTGGTTGAATGTTGCCCAATATGAAGGAGCCCAAGAGAACACTTTTGGAAATTATCTTTTGCTATGAACTGAAAACAATTTAGAATTGTTTTAGGTCATCTATGGCATGGAATCAACTGGGCGAATACAAATGTACTTTCTATTGAATACAAGAATGCAAATTTCACTAATTTTTTTCTATTATTGTGCACATAGTAACAGCTCTCAACAAATACAAATTAACAAACAAAATAAAACGTGGTACACATTTTTCAATTTATACTTAACTTCCTGCCCAACAGTAAGGAATATATCCAGAGTCAAGCAAGATATATGAGAGGATAGCTTCTCAGTTTTGAGTGGAAACAATGTCCAAGTCTAATCTTGTTTCCCTAACTCAGAGCATCTGGGTTTGCTTCTTACCAGTAGTGTGATCCTGGGCACATCCAAACTATGTACCCTTGCCTTAAATAAAAAAAAAACAGGAATCATAGAGTTAAATCTAGAACAATGAACAATAGAAATCATTGAGTCCAGTCCCTTAATTTATTTAATTAAAATTTTTTCAAGTAACAGAAATCAATTTTCTCTCCATAAAATTTCTTCTTCCACACTGGAAAACAAAAAGGAAAAAGAAAAGCAAATATGTATAGTCAACAAAAGCATTTTTTTTCATTGTCCATGTCCAAAAATGCATGTCTCACTCAGTGTCTCAAATTCATTCTCTGTTAGAAAGTAGCTTATTGATCTCCTGGAATTGTGATTGGTTATTGCATTGATCAGTTATTAAGTCTTTCATAGTTGTTTATCTTTATAATGATGGTGTTACTTTATCAATTGCTTACTTTACAGTGTATCATCAGTTCATGCAAATCTTTCCAGTTTTCTCTGAAACTTTCCCTTTCATAACTTCTTATAGCACAGAAATAGAATGCCATTACTTGTATGTAATAATTTGTTCAACCATTCCCTAATTGAGAGATACTTTCTTAGTTTCTAGTTCTTTCATGCTACAAAAGGAGCTGCTATAAATAATTTTCTATATATGAGTACTTTGCCTCTTTCTTTGATCTGTTTGAAGTATAAGCTAGTAGGATATGCACCATTTAGTAACTATCTGAGCATAGTTACAAATTATTTTCAGAGTAGCTGGACCAATTCACAGATCTACCAGGAGTGCATTAATGTGTCAGTTTTCCCACAGCTCTTCCAAGATTGATCATTTTTCCTTTTTGGTCAATTTTGCTAATCTTATGGCCAAGTCTAATTTTAGAGATGAAGAATAGAGGTCCAGAGATATTCTAATAAGCACAGATCACATAATTAGTGAAAAGCAGTGCTAGCATTCAAATTATGGTTCTCTGACTCTATACCCAATTCTCATTCCACTTAATCATACTGCCTCTGAGTCTGAGATCTTCATTTTAGCAAAATAAGACAACTAAAAACTAACTTGCTCCAATATTTGTGAATTTTTGTGACCCTTGTGTATTTTCTTAACCAGGTTGAATGAATGAATGAATGAATGAATGAATGAATGAAAATCATTAAGTACCAACTATGTGATAGGCACTGCATTGAGTTCTGGGAGAGACAAATGCAAAAATGGAGATAGTTCCTACCCTTGAGGGGCTTAGATTCTAATGGAATGGTGTAGTGGCAGAAAGAGGAGGATAAAAGGAGCCATGAAACAATGGTTATAGTTGATGTGTCTCTGCTGCTAGAATTCTATTCACCTCATTCAACATCATATCATATATATGTCTTTCCACCTCTCCTTTTAGCCTTGCATTTAGTCATTTTTATGCCACTATTGTATTGAATTACATTAACATACCATTATTTTTCTAGCAATCCCTCAATCATTGGATATATGGGTTGTTTCCAGTTTTTCACTGTTATAAATAAGGTTCCTATGAATATTTTTGTATACATGAGTCATTTTCCCTCTTTTGAAAATATCCTTAGGATAGAGCCCTAGCAGGGAGATCCCTAAATTAAAGAGTGTGACAAACCCCATTAATTTTGCTGATGAGATCAATGACTTTGCAGTTCGAGTAAGAAAAGTTTTTGATGACTAGGATTCAGAACTGGAAAGGACCTTAGCTAAGATGACTGACTGTAATAGGGTCTGGAATTAGAGGATAGGGTTTGACCTGGGATTTTTACTGTTTCCAAGTGGCATTAATGAATACACTAGGAATTCTATTCTGGGGATACTCCATAATAAAGGTAGAGAGAACTGTAGGGACAAATGATCTAGTTTCACAAGCCTTGAAGGGATTTGGATGCTGGTACTCCTTAAAGAGTTTGTCTCCTGAGCAAACAGTCCTTCATTTGGCTCCAGGGTATACATTCATCAGGCCCCCAGGGATGGATACTCCATTCGCCATGGTGCTTCAGAAGATTTACTTCTTGTCACTGTCAGCATTGGCAGCAACTGTAAAAACATTTTGAAGGGAATAAATGATGGGGACATTTCACTGGTAGGAGCAACATTTCTAGACACTAATACCAAGCTCAATTTGGGGAGATAATGTGTTATGTATCTTTTTAAGTAAGTGGAATAAAAACATTTCAAGTTCGGAGAGGGAAGCCTATATTTAGTTTAGTTGGCCTTGACAGAGTTTGCATGGAAAAGTCTCAAGATAATTTTCTTTTGGAAGAATAAGAGAATGAGTCAAGTGAGATCCGTTAGCCAGTCATTGAGAATTGGGCATCGTCCAAAGCTAGAAACCTCATAGGAACTTGTTGGGGCCAAAGAAAGCCCTGGATTTGGAAGTTCTGGTTTGGAATCCTAGCCCAGTCATCTCTGTGTGACCTTGGATAACTCACTCACCCTCTCTAGACCTTGATTTTCTTATTTTTCTTGATTTTTCTTGATTATTTTCTTGATTCTCTACACAATGAGAAGTTTGGACTAAATGTCCTCTAAGGTCCTTTGAAGGTCCAAATTTATGAGCCCATGAATAGATTGATATTTTGGTTTTAAACACTTAAATTAATGCAAGTTTCATCAATCTTGGAACTGGAAAGTACTTTAGAAGTCATCTATATTCTTCCTCTCATTTTACAGAGAAGGAAACTGAGTCACATCAAAATCTGAAAAGACCTTTCTAAGGTCAGATATGTGGCTAAAGCAAGATTCATATTCAGCTTTTCTATCTCCAAAGTCAAGACTCTCCCAAAGGTGTCTTGCTTTGGATGATGGCAAGCTTAATACATGTGGAATTTTAATATGCGCTGTGGGTTCATTATTTCCAAGTGAACCTCTTGCTCTTTAAACATTTGCTTCTACATTTGCCTACATTCATATGACCATCTCATCTCTCTGCTGCCCCTAAATCGTCTGGAATTCCCTGTATTAAATGCTTTAAAAATGCTTTTATTGACTTACTTGATCTCCAAATAAAACCCAAAATGGCCCACCACAGTGACATAGTCCTAATTTCCAGCCATAGCTTGTGTCATGTCAAAACAAATCTACATTTCAGACTAATTTGACTCACAAATATACCTTGAACTTTATAGTCTGTTTGCTTTTGCCTGTACTTTCCTCTCCTCTAACCTATACCTATTAAATATTGTTTATTTTTTAAGATCTTGCTCATCTGATAAAATAAATGATTGGATAAGATGATCTCTAGTTTTTCTTTCAGCTCCAAATTCTATGAAATTTAACATCTCATCCCTTCCCACTCAAAAATGCTGTGGCTCTGAATGTTATTTCCTTTATAATATGGGACTCTTTCCTCTACCTCTAACACATACATCTTGAGGTGAAAATTCCTTTTTTTCCCCTCCAAACTGGCATACTATTTTACTTGGGTATAGCCTATGCATGGATAGTTTTTTTTTTTATCTTATCTGTGCATGTCTTCACTCCCTTACTAGATTTGCATTCTTCATGTCTTGTTTATTTTTGCAGTTCCTTCTACACCCAGAACAATGAGTTGCAGGTTTGTAGGTATTTTTATTTTTTTTAGGGTATTTTTTAAATTTTTTTAAACCCTTAACTTCTGTGTATTCGCTCCTAGGTGGAAGAGTGGTAAGGGTGGGCAATGGGGATCAAGTGACTTGCCCAGGGTCACACAGCTGGGAAGTGTCTGAGGCTGGATTTGAACCTAGGACCTCCCGTCTCTAGGCCTGACTCTCAATCCACTGAGCTACCCAGCTGCCCCCTTTGTAGGTATTTTTAAATAAAGTTTGTTCATAATCAGTAAATAGAATTTCTGTCTTTTTGAGACTTCTCTGATAATTAATGAGGATATATGCTATGAAATAACTACCTCTAACTTTTTTTGTGCCAAAATTAATCTCATATTTTTTTGAATATGCAATTCTCATTTTGTAAAATGAATAAATCCCAAGTAACCTCACTAAATTTCAGAATAAATTTCTTCTTTTCACCTCACAAAGAGTATCAGTTGTTAACAAAAGGAGCCTTGTACCCTTTAATTTTGACAGCAGCATACTGCCATTAAATGGTTTAATGTATTAGAGAAAAATGTTTGTTGCATTGAGTTGGATAGAACTGAATCTATAAGGGAAAGCCCAGGAAGATGGGGAGAGATGATGGGCATGTTAGATTGACTTTCTCAAACCTCTGGTTCTGAGTTCTAGGAAATATCCCCATGAGTTATTGGGACGGTCCCTGGCTTCCTATACCCCCAAACCGTGCCCCATGTTCTCTCTTCTAGACTTCATTATTCCTTTGAACCTAATCACAACTTAGAAAGGAGGGAAGTTTTGCTACCAGATTAATTCTTGAAGGGATTAGCAAATCCAATGTGGAAGAAAGAAGACTGGTTTGAGACCATGATACCCTTTCTACCCTTATTCAGTGGTACCCAGGATGTTATAGGTGGCATAATATATAGACTCCTAGCCTTGGTAAGACTTTTTTAAATGGAGATATTAAACCTTGGACTTCATCCCCCAGAAATCCCTTAGTATTTCCCAAACTTCCCTTTAATCTCTCCTGTGCCTCCACGTTTGCGTGGTCACATTATTGTTTTATAAATTCTGTAGCTCCTCCCTCTTTGTCTTTTCTTCAAGAGCGTGGTTGAAGTTAGTTTAGTACCTTTTCACTCTAGTTTTTTATGTTAGTTTATTATTAATAAAACTTTAAAAAATATAATACTTAGTTATTGAATATTAATTTTAATCTCTACAGACTTGGACTTGTATGCTGTCTCAGATACTTTCATGTTGTGCGAATTGCTTAGGGCAGGAAATATCTTTGATACAGCTATGAGTATGATAGTGGTCCTAAGTATGCTTTTCTCCTGAAATCAGGCTGACTCAAAAGTCTGACCTTGACCAAAGGAAACCAGATTGGACTGGTTTCCTCACTTTTACTTTTTTTGCTGTCAATTCAGTGTTATATTTCCTGCCAGGTATAAATATTGCATAATTCTGTTATATTTTTAATTTTGTTGTTTTAAAGAGTAAATATCATTCAAAGGAAAGGCACAGAAGTTGTAGCTCTTAAAGAATATATTTCACAGAATATTAGAGATATTGTAATAGCTATTGACTTGGAGAAAAACATAAAAGAATGTGTGGTAGAATATAAGTAACCAACCAACCAACCAAACCAAAAAATAGGAATCAATGAACTATTGGTATAAAACAACCTAATGAATCAATCTTCCCAAAAATGAGCACAGAAGTTCATAAGACCTAGCAGTCAGAGGAGGCAATAGTAACTCCTCCATGCTATGGTGTAGGCGTCTTGACACTGGACGAACAATGAGAAAAATAGTTAAAAACACAAAATTTCCCCTAACCCATAACCCTAACCCATGCTATGAAGAAAAAAAATCTATTGTCATGGGTAAGGAAAACACACAGGCTGGAGTAGCAAAGAATGGAAAAGGGTCATTTTTACTCATAATACTTTCTTTTTCATTCAAGGTTATACTACAACTGTTATCAGAAGAATTCTAGGTGAGCTTGTAAGATCTGAACATCTTTATCCACCCAAATGTTAAATGTTCAACTAAAATACTCGGAGGACTTTTTAGTCCTAGTAGACTTGTCCCAATTGAAGGGATGATTCATTCTGACAAATATATTGACAAGGAGAAGCAAAATTGTCCTGAAATTAACAGAAAATCCTAAATGGAAATAGAACCCTACAGCATGACCTTAAACCATGGTTCTCATAATTAAGAGTTAAGAAGTTTATTCAAGAAATCAGACATTCAATAAACAGTTATTAAATGCCTATTTTATACCAGGCACTCTGCAAAGTTTTGGGGGTACAAAGAAAGTCCAGAGAGAATCTCTGCTCTCAAAGAACTTACAGTCTAATGGGGAGGCAACATGCAAAATATTATACATTAACAAAAAAGCTAAACTGGCTATAATAAATATAATAGAGGGAATGCATTGATTAGCATTAAAAAGGAATTCACAAAGGCTTTTCATAGAAAGGGAGATTTGGGGGATCACTTGAAAGAAACCAGGAAGAAGATGAAGAGGAAGAGTATTCCAGGTATGGAGAACGGCTAGTCAAAATGACTGGAGTCTAGAGTTGGAGTATTTTATGGGAGGAACAGCAAGGAGGCCAGTATCACTGGACCATAGAGTACCTTGGGGGTGATTAAGACTGGAAAGGTGGGAGGAGGCCAAGTTGCGAAGGGCTTTGATTGCCAAACAGATGGTTTCATATTTGATCCAAGAAAAGATAGGCAACCACTAGAGTTTATTGAGTAAAAGGTTGACATGGTCTACTGAGTTTTAGGAAGATCCACATGATAGTTGAGTGGAAAAATGAATAGAGGCAAAGAATGGAACCAGCAGGTTTATTTCAGTAGTCTGGGTAAGAGGTAATGGGCATGAGGTGACCAGGATGGTGGCAATGCCAGGGCAGGGAAGAGGGCATACACAAGAGATGTTGAAAAGGTATCAGTGTCAGGATGTGGCAGTAGGGGATTGAGAGGGACTGAGCAGTCAAGGAGAACACCTACGATGTGAACCAAGTGGACTGGAAGAGGATGGTACCCTTCGAGATAAGAGGGAAGTTAGAGGCGAGAGCTTCAGGCAGGGGGAACATGAGGAGTACAACTATGTGCCTGTTGAATTTAAGACGTCTCAAGCACTTCTATTTTGAGGTGTCTCTGAGGCATTTGGAGCTGTGCATCTGGCGGGCAGCAGAGACATCAGGGCTGGACAGCAGTTGAGAGAATCATCAGTAAAGAGATGATGAGTGACTCCACGGGTATTGATGAGATCACCAGGTAAACTATTATAGAGAGAAAAGAGAACAGTTCCCAGGACAGAGATGGAGATACTTCAATGATCTAGGAAACTCTCTGATTTAAACTTCATTGATCATCTGTGACCAGGAATCCAAGATTAACTTGGAAGAATACATTGTTTTTTAAATGCTATAAAAAAAGGCTTCACCATGAAGACCTAAAAACAAAACAAAACACCTCATCATTTATCTTAGAATCAATACAGTGTATTGATTCCAAGGCAGAAGAGTGGTCAGGGCTAG
This sequence comes from Gracilinanus agilis, assembly GCF_016433145.1. Lineage (NCBI taxonomy): Eukaryota > Metazoa > Chordata > Mammalia > Didelphimorphia > Didelphidae > Gracilinanus > Gracilinanus agilis. The sequence goes on from NC_058131.1 coordinate 685,822,865, forward strand.
GCAATGGGGGTTAAGTGACTTGCCCAGGGTCACACAGCTACTTAGCGTGTATCTGAGGCAGGATTGATGTTTGGTCTTTTATTTTTTAACCACTTATCTTCTATCTTAGAATCAATACAGTGTGTTGATTCCAAGGCAGAGGAGCAGTAAGGGCTAGGCAATGGGGGTTAAGTGACTTGCCCAGTTCACACAGCGAGGAAGTGTCTGAGACCAGATTTGAACCCAGGACATCCTAGCTCTAAATCCACTGAGCCCCTCGGCTGTCCTATGATGAAGACTTTTAAAAAATGTGAACTCATATTCAAGCCATGCCAAACAAGTGATTGCATAAAAGGGAGTATTTCATATTAAAAGTTTTTTTTCAAGATATAAAAGTTTTGAAGTTTAGTGTAAAAGTCACTGGCACACATTGTCTTTGACTTGGGCATTTTCACATTATTTGATGCTCGTAAAGGCTAGTTTGGAGCCCAGGATGGGACAGCCTCTTGTCATCCTGGAAGCATCCAGCAGGGGGCCACAGAGACCACAGAGCGTCCATGGGAAGGTTGCCAGAGGATGCTGCTGCAAGGATGTGCTGGAGATGCAGAAGAGAGGACGTTGCCTCAGACACTGCTTGAAGTTAACAGTGCATGGAGTCCACAGCACTCAGACCCAAGAATAATGGGTCCAGATGGCTTCAAAACTGCCTCGTGGTTATTTTGCTAGGCAGGTTGAGGATCTCCAAGTGCTCTTAGCCCAGAATAATAGTTATAGCCCCATTTCTCCTGAGGATTACTCTCTGTCTGGCCAGTCATATCCCACTTAGTAGGATGGCTGCTTTCTGCAGCTGTCCCTAACATAGTGAAAATGTCCCCCTTTTAGACAATAGGGAAGGGCTGATTAAGAAGTCTGGGTGAGGAGCAACTAGGCTAGAAATGGGAGGTCCTAGGTTCAAATCTGACCTTAGACACTTCCTAGCTGTGTGACCCTGGGCAAGTCACTTAACCTCAGTTGCCTAGCTCTGGTGCTTTTCTGCCTTTGAACCAATACACTGTATTTGATTCTAAGATAGAAGGTAAATGTTTTTAAAAAATAAAAGATCAAGCTTCAGTCCTACCTAATATACTTGCTAAGTAGCTGTGTGACCCTGGGCAAGTCACTTAACCCCAATTGCATAGTCTTTACTGCTCTTGTGCCTTGGAATCTATACTTAGTATTGATTTTAAGACAAGAAGGTAAGGATTTAAAAAATAAGCTCAGGAGAGTTTTGGATATTGCTCTTAAAGCCAAGATTGCTAACAAGCAGACCCAAAGGAAAAACTACCTCTGTTAGGGGACACAAGTTTTGAAGGACTTGCCTGCACCCATCTGCCATGAAAGAGCCCAGATGGACAAGGCTACCAACCTGACCACACTTGCAGCAAAATGCTTGGGAAGGACCAGTTACCTGTATGCTGCTCATCTCCATTGCTTACATGTGTATGGAGGTCCATCCCAGCAGAAAGGTACAAACAGACTGACCAATCAGTAACTACCAGCAGGGGTGGGGTGGGGTGAGAGTTCTCCTTCCCATCCTTCTATCCTCCAACACCCAGTTAGATATGCTAGGTGGCATTGTGGATAAAGTGCTGGAATTAGAACTGGAACACCTGAGATATTTCCCAGCTGTGTGATCCTGGGTAAGTCACTACTTATGCCACCTCATCCACTATAACCTGGTACCCTTGTGGCTTGGTTGCTGGTTTATTCTTGCTCTCCTTCTGATTTCAGCTCTACCCTCTCTGTCCTTATGTGGATTGTCTTTAATCAGCCCCTAACTAATGACGTGTGTCATCCTTGCTTTGGACAACAGTGGCAGTTAGAAGCAGTATTGGAGTCTGTGGGATGCCTGGAAAGCTAATTTTCTACATACTTCAGGTAATAAGATCAAACCCTTTAATCCTGTGAATGTCAGACTGCCAGGTACTATAAGAGACATATAATATTCATAGTCAGAATTTCCTAGGGAGACCTACATAAAGATCTGGGTCATATGGATAATAGGTCCAGATACCAAGGACCATCCATCAATATCTTATAGTACTACCAAGATGGCCCGAGGGTGAATGGGGTTTTGTTCTCACTGAGCTAATTCAGTCTAAATCAGTGAAGTTCCCCAAGATCCTAAAGCCTACTAATACTAATGCTCAAAGCATTCAAGCTAGGGGGCTACAATTGGTAGCATGGATTTTGGTGCTTGGTATGATAACTGTAGTTGGGACGTAGTAGTTAGAGTTGGGATACTTGCAGACTATATATACGTTGGTATTGTCTCAAGTGTCCTGGCCTCCCAGTTCATGAACTTCCTCAACTCTCATGAAGGAGGCAGTACTGTAGTGTGAAAATAAATAGAAGAATTCTACCTCTGATGCCCACTACTTGAAACACCTTGGGAAAGTCACTTGTCCTCTTGCCTTCAATTTTCCCAGTTGTAAAATGAGGGGGTCGAGGTTGATGATCTCCACGGGCTCTTCTAGGTTGAGACTAATAATTCTATGACCTACATTTTTGCTGTACTTCCACCCTCGCTGGAATGGCTCACTATTAACCATAACTATGCCACTGTAAGATTAAAAATGAATCTCCAGTACTCCAAGTATTATATTTAATAAGATTTATTAATGATAAGTAAAATAAAAAGTTAGAGTAAAAAAAGGTGCTAACCAAGTTGTGGTCGCAAGAGAAAAAACCAGAGTGCGAGGTTACACACAGCTATATATAAAAACATAAACACATAACTTGGGGATGAAATAGGAAAGGAATGCTGGGAAATTAAGTTCAAGATTTTGAGATTTTCTGATTACACACCACATTCATTCTCTTGAGTTTAAAACCATTTTATGACTATAATCTCTAATCTTTGATTTGAATATAATCATAATCCTCTCCTTTCAGCTCTCCCTCTTGCTGACTTGTGAAGAAGCAGTGACATAGTGTAAGAAATACTAGCCCATCCACTGGAGAAGGCTGAACAAATTGTGGTATATGATGGCAACAGAATACTACTGTGCCATAAGAAATGGTGAGCAGATTGATTGTAAAAAAACTTGGAAAGAACTACACAAGATAGTGAACAGTGAAATGAGTAGAACCCAGAGAATATTATACTCAGCCATGGAATTAATGCTGGAAGAAAAAACTATAAATGTTACCTCCAGAAAGTGAACAGAAAGGTGAAACATGAAAGACTTTATTTATATGTACATGTTGTTATCTTCTGTGATGAGGGGCAGAGGGGGAGGGATCTGGGACAATTGTGGGCAGGATTTATTATGTAGATAAGAAGAAAAGTAAGCTAAACATATAGGAGGTTTGTGATTTCGTTTGTGTACTGTCTTCTTTTTGTTTGTATATGGAAATGCTTGTTTTGTTGGTTTTTATAATTTGGAATAAAAAGATAAAAAACAGGAAAAACTAGATTTGGAGTTAAATGTTCAGGATCCAAACTCTAGCTCTGATAGTTCTTGTGTGCCCTTGGGAAGGTCATTAACATCTCTGGGACTGAGTTTCCTCATCTGCAAAATCAAAGAGTTGGACTAGATGACCTCAGAAATTCCTTTCCACCTCTATATCTTTGATTCTATTATCCACCTAAGCCCATTCCATCCTTACTATGACTTCTAGTCTTCCCATCACCCTAGTCTTCCAATCTAGCACTCTTATTCTGGCCTCATTATTATGTCTGAAATCTTTTTTTCCTAGTTCAGTCTATCCATTTATTTATAAGCTTAAAAATTATCAACAAATAGAAAAATGCTGATATGTAAATAAGATGTAAGAAAAGAGTATTGTACATAAAACTTTGAACTTTTCTCATTTTAAAAAACAATGTATATTAAAACCAATTTTTATTGATTAAGAAAATTTTTCCATGGTTACATGGAATTCATATTCTTTCCCTCCCCTCCTCCCACCTCCCTCTTGTAGCCAATGAGCAATTCCACTTGGTTTTACATGTGTCATTGATCAAGATCATGTCTGAAATCTTGACATTACTGTTGACTGGTTCTACACTATTTTGTATCCTTATATTCTTTGTGTCTAGTCCATTTACAATTTATGCCTTGCCACTCCTTAACCCTGAATTTCCTCCATATGCCTTTATGACTCCTACACCATGCTGATGTGGCTGCTGGAGAAAGTTGTGAAATCAAGATGACTGGGTTCATTAACTATCTGTGCACTCTTATCTGAATTGGATGCTTACTTCCATATAGCAATTCTTTTATTAGTCCATTATTGTTCATTATCATCTCCTTGAAATGGCTGTCCCCAACTCTCTCTTCTCTCCTTAAACCTCATACCATTCTCTTTTCATTTTTCACCTCTTACCTCCTTTATTGAGAAAATCAATACTATCTACTATGACAGAGGTGCCCCAGATTCCTTGGTTCATGAAATGTCTTAGTGTCTTGGTAATTTTTTCATGGCACCCATAGGCTCTAAGAAATATTTAATAGCTCATTTTATTACATAGCTGATCTATAACAGCTTAATTAAAAGCATTTATGTCCCAACAACTTAGTAGCCATTTAAAAAATTATACACAAAATAATAATTTCATTTTGTTCTTTAAAAAACCCTATAATTATGAATGGGATGTGTTTCCTATAGGGCACTGAACAAGTTCTCAAACCTTAGAATCAGATAGGATATCTTTTCCTGTTCCTCACTGATCTTCAGAATAGTTGTTCTTTATCACAGCAACTACTGAAATCTTAGCTTTATAAAGATATGACATGGCAAATGAGAATACTGGAGAAGTTATGGGCATAGCTGAATATCCAAGTAAGAAATATATCTCAGATTTTTGAGAACATCACTGAAAAGAATGCAGCTTAGTCTAATGTTGAAACAGAACGACTTCATTCTAATAGTTGTCAGTGTCTGCTTGGGTATTGTTGTATTTCCCTCAAAAACTTGAAATATCCCACAGTGCCCCTGTGAATTCTGTGTGGCACCTGGGGTGTGCAGGCCATTATGGGTTATCTCATTCTCCCACTTCAAACCTCAGACTCTGTCTAGCTTCAAAATCCTCTTCTTCTTTGCTTAAATCTCTGGGAAGACAGCATTCCTCCTTATCAAGGGTAGCCCCTTTACTTCATCCTTCGAGTCTGTCCCCCCTGCCTCTAGGAGCAGTTTCTATGGATCATTCTGTCCCTCCCTCTTTCTTTTGTTTGTACTGGTTCTGTCTCTGTTGCCAAGATCTCCCCAAGCTTTCAAAATCTTCACTTGGCCCTGGTGTCCTTCAACCCACCACATTCTTTCTCTCTTTCCCTTCAGTCCCAAGTTCCTGGGAAGAGTTCTTTGTTCTCCACTTTCTCACCACCTACTCCTTCTTAACCTCTTCTAATGAGGCTCCTGACCCCACTTTCAGACTGAAAGGTCTCTCTCTAAATTACCAATGATCTCTAAGCTGCTAGATATAAGGGGGGTTTTCTCAGTCCTTGCCTTCCTCCACTTGTCTTTCAGAGAAAGAAGATAGGGACCTGGGGAGTAAGGATAACACTATCCAATCCACCTGCCTCATAGAGTTTTCCAGTTTCAGGAGGGAGGTGATTGATTCCATTCAGTCCAGCTCAGGCTAGATTGAGGTCCAAGATCTTGGGACTAACTGCCCAGTACAGCTCAGTTTCAGTCTAGGTCTTGGATCAATCAATAGCAACTGTTTTCTGACTGAGCCCCAAAGCGATGGGGTAGTAGCCTTTTCCCACTAGGGGCCCCCCAATGCCCTCTATACTTCTCTCTTGAAGTCTAAGAAGCAATACAATGAATGGCTCTTCTCACCAACTCAGCCAATTCATCAAGTTCTAACTATGTTCCAGGTACATGATAAACACTAGGGATACAGAGGATGGCAAAAATATAGTCCCCTGCCTTCAAGAAGCTTACAACTGCCTACTATAGACAGAGTGTGGTGCTAGGAGATGAAAGAGAGACAAAGTTTTAATATACCATAGTTCCTGCTCTCATGGAACCTACAGTCTAGTAGGGAGATGTCCCACATATAGGTAATGGTAATATAGAATATTTTCTGATAAATAAATTAATTATCTAAGGTAAGAAGAGGGCAGCCAGTATTGGTAAGGGTCTGGAAACCAAAGATATACGAGGTTTCATTGAAGGAATGGGTCTACTGAGTCTGATGGGAATATTATGTTTATCTTCTACTATGGGAAGAAGATAAATTCTATTTATTCAGGGTACTTCAGAAAGCAGAACTTGAGCCAATTACTAGAAATTAAAAGGAGAGGGCTTTCATTGTATATAAAGAAGAACTTTGTAAGAATTGGAACTGTCAAAAAATGGATTAGATTACCTTGTAAATTCTCTGTTAGAAGTGTTTAATGGCAATTGGAAGACCATGTGTTTGAGCTCTGGACTATAGATGTAGACCTGAAAAACCATCTGGCCAAACCTCATTCATTTTATAATTGAGAAAACCAAGGCTCAGATCAAAGGACCAAAGATTGACTGGAGGGGAATTTTCACTGGGGCAGAAAAAGTTAGGAAATATTGAAAACTTGTTAAATAGATAGACACATTCGAGTTTATTACCCAGGTCAAATACGTAGTGAGGATAGGAGGTGGGATTTGAACCTAGATCCTCTGATTCAGAAGCTCAAACTCCTTCCATTGAATCATGCTCTCCCCTTTTATAAATTGCAGGGGGTGTGATATTGTGCCAGATGAGTTCTGAAGGCTTTCCCAATGCTCCAATTATAAAGTACCTGACTCCCCTAGGACCTGCTAACGTCCCCTTTCTCTAAGCACTGAAAGATTCAGAGTTCACACAACTGAGCACTTATCGGCACTCAGCAAATGGTTATTGAATGAACAAATCAGTGGATTCTTCCATGCATTATCTTCTTAGTGTTTCCAGAAAGGGAGTGAATCTTGTTTTTCCATCACATTTGTTAGCTTCCCCAGGGCAGAGGATGAGTCTTATTTCTCATATTCCCCACAGCACAACCCAGCACAAGGCTGGGCATGTGGAAAGCCTCAGTAAATATTTGTTAATTGATTGGCACTTGGATCACAGGTTAATCACCCCCATCTAGCACTATCTCTTTGCTTGACCAGGCTTGATTGATGTGTGTGAGAAAGATTAACCTCAGTCACACTAATCCTCCTGGAAGGTCTTTTAGTTTTTATGAGGTGAACTGGATTTCCCTTAGCAAACTGGAAAATAAGGTTAAACTCAAGCTCTAAATGGGAAAAAATCAACTCAACAGTGAACTCTGTATATCCTACATATCCAAGAGGAAAGTAACCTAAGGGGGCTATGGGACACTATCTTTAGGATTATGGGGAAAGAAACCCTGTCAACCCCCCCAGCCTTATTCTTGACCCAGATTCAATTAGGTCACTGTTGATGAGGTGACCACGGATGGAAGGAATGAGGCAGGACTGAGGTGGGAATGGGGTTGTCCACTGGAACTTGTCTACTAATGTCAGGTAGGAAGCAGGACATGCTTCTGAGTTTATTTCTCTTCTTTCTTTCTTTCTTTCTTTCTTTCTTTCTTTCTTTCTTTCTTTCTTTCTTTCTTTCTTTCTTTTTTTTTTTCGTATGGCTCTCAAGTCATATCTGGCTCTTTTGAGAGCCAGATATGGCTCTTTTTTTAAAACATTTATTAATATTCATTTTTAACATGGTTACATGATTCATGCTCCCACTTTCCCCTTCGCCCCCCGCACTCCCCGCACCCATGGCCGATGCACATTTCCACTAGTTTTGTCATGCTTCCTTGATCAAGACCAGTTTCCAAATTGCTGGTAGTTGCATTGGTGTGGTAGTTTCGAGTCCACACCCTCAATCATGTCCACCCCGACCCATGCATTCAAGCAGTTGTTTTTCTTATATGTTTCCTCTCCTGCAGTCCTTCCTCTGAATGTGGGTAGCATCTTTACCATAAATCCCTCAGAGCTGTCCTGGTTCATTGCATTGTTGTTGGTACAGAAGTCCATTACATTCGATTTTACCACAGTGTATCAGTCTCTGTGTACAATGTTCTTCTGGCTCTGCTCCTTTTGCTCTGCATCAGTTCCTGGAGGTCTCTCCAGTTCGCCTGGAACTCCTCCAGTTTATTATTCCTTTTAGCACAATAGTATTCCATCACCCGCATATACCATAGTTTGTTCAGCCATTCCCCAATTGAAGGACATACCCTCCTTTTCCAATTTGTTGCCACCAGCTCAGATATTCCTATCTGCTGAAATATAAGTGTTCTCCACCACTGTAGTCCAAGCCCTCATTGCCTCACACTGAGAATATCATTATAGCCTGGGGGTGCATCTGCCTGCCTCCAGGCTCTCTCCACTATAATCTATAGTCACTACAGTTATTTATTTTTTTTTTTTACTTTTTTTTTTTTTTAAACCCTTGTACTTCGGTGTATTGTCTCATAGGTGGAAGCTGGTAAGGGTGGGCAATGGGGGTCAAGTGACTTGCCCAGGGTCACACAGCTGGGAAGTGGCTGAGGCCGGATTTGAACCTAGGACCTCCTGTCTCTAGGCCTGACTCTCACTCCACTGAGCTACCCAGCTGCCCCTACACTACAGTTATTTTCCTAAAGCACAGGTCCCTTCCATGTCATCCATCCTCCATCCCCTTATCAATAATCTACAGCTGCTCCCTATTGCCTCAGGATCAAATACAAAATGCTCTGTTTGGCATTCAAAGTCCTTCATAACCTAGCCTCCTCCTAGCTTTTCAATCTTTTCCCACCTTGCTTGCCACCACATACTCTTTGCTCCAATAATACTATTCTATTGAACCTTTCGCCATTTCTTTGTTCCAGTCATTTTCTCTATCTATCGCCTATGCTTGAACCACTCTTCTTGATCCTCTCCACCTACTGACTCTAAATGTCAAAGCTAGCCAGGAGTTGAAACTAGAATCTTCTTTTTTTAATTTCGAAAATTTTATTTAATTAATTAATTTAGAATCTTTTTCCATGGTTACAAGATTCATGTTCTTTCCCTCCCCTCCTACCACCTTCTCCTATAGCCGATGTGCAATTCCACTGGGTTTTACATGTGTCATTGATCAAGACCTATTCCCATAATATTGATATTTGCACTAGGGTGACCTTTTAAAGTCTATATCCCCAATTACATTCTCATCGACCCATGCGATCAAGCAGTTGTTTTTCTTCTGTGTTTCTACAGAATCTTCTATCTATAGTCAGACTCATTCTCCATGGATTAGAATATATGGGCTATTCAGGGAAGACCAGTACCTCTGGTGTGAGGGCTTGCTAAACCCTTTTCAGGGCTGCTCTCTATCTTTGGTGTCCACCTGCAACCCAGCTCTCATCTGTGGCTCCAAAAAGCTATAGCATGTGCATGGCCACATCTCATTAAATGGTCTTGGCAGATGGGTTAAACTAAGTTGAGAGTCACCAACCAGCCTCAAACTCATCAGTGAGTTGGGGAGTTGTCTATCTCAGCCATATGAAGACTTCCCTCCAGGGGAAAGGGTGGATGAGAAGTATTTGTTCCAACTGCCATGAAGGTAACAGAAGTAGGTGCTGTGAAGCACTTAGAACTTGGTTAGATATCAAAGAAGCCAAGGTCATCCACTGAATTGCAAGCCATCACAAGTCATCTTGACTTTTGTCTTGCCACCAGATTTGGGTGACTCTGGAAAAGAGAGTGAGGCTGTGTAACTCTGTCTCACTTAAATCCATTTTATGTGTGAATCAAAAGATATCACTGGTGATATTTTGGTCCTTTTCAAGTACTAGGGACCACAAACAATAACCATCTGTGTTGCTGACTTCTTTAGCTTCTTATCCAACTAAAATGCTTTCTTTTACTAGAAACCATCACCATCTCCTAATTGTACTGCCTTCCCTCTGTTAATTATTTCCTAATTATCTGGTGTATGACTTGCTTTGTAAAAATTTATCTGTATGTAATCTCTCCCATTAGATTGTAAGCTCCTTGAAGGCAGGGGCTATCTTTTGCTTCTCTTTTTATCCCCAAAACAGAACAAACAGTAGATGCTTAATACATGTTTATTAATTGATTAGTACATCAGAACAAATCCCAAATTTCCCAGGTCTAGTCACATCTCTGTGATCAGAATAAATGTTTTTTTTTTCTTTTGGTTCTGGGCATAGTTACAGATGCATCCTTGAATCCACTGCAAACTCCAAAGAATCTTCTAGCTCTTAGACTGATGTTAAGATTCCAAAAACTGTCCTTAGATTATGCTGGAGTTTCCTAGTGTAGAAGCTGTTCAAGAAGAAGGTCCCCATTGTTTCCCATTCCCCTGCTGTATTTAAGAAAGGACTTTGGTTTTGTGGCAATATATATGCATGTTGGTGCCTACGGAAGAAAGCTATAGTAAGAGATTTCTGAGCAGAAAAACCAGCAAGACCAAGATTCTACAGCCTGAAAGTTCTAGGCTGAGGTTGTTGGTCTTAAAGAGAATGGAGAAAGGACAGCAATCTTTAACCTCTCTTCTTCTGAACTAGGATGAGAAGACAAGGAATATTTCTACTTTGCCCATTCCCACAACTAGATGGATAAGCAAGAAAGAACTATGATAGTATCTCCGTATCCATCTCTCATTGATTCTTCTACATCCATGAAAGTCCTAACTGCTATATCACATGTGATCACATAATCACAGAATCTCAAAGATAAAAGATATCAGAGACCTTTTAGTCATACTCATCTCTGCTCAAGAATCCCCTTGACAGCATCCCTGATGGTTGTTACTAAAGACCTTTAGTGAGGGGGCATCTACTTCCTCCTAAGGCAGTCTATTCCATTTTTTTGGACAGCTTGCTTTAATAATTAAAAACTTTGATTCACCAAAAGCCCAAATCTGCTTCTTGACCACTTCCATTCATACTTCTCTATTCTTACTTTTGGGGCTAAATGGAACAAATCTCATCTCCCTTTTCTCATGGAAATCTTCCAAAGTCTTCTTTGGAGATAGCTATCATGTTTCTTTCCTCAAAAGCCCAGGTCACGTTTCCTCCAAATTAAATATTTCATTGCTTGATCTTTATTTGGCATGGTTTTAAATTGCCTCTCCATTTTGGTTACTATCCTCTGGATAAAATACAGCTTGTCGACATCTTTCCTAAAATATAATATTTTCTTCAAATCAGAGTTCTCCAAATGTGGACTGAACATTGTTTAGTGGGATGATCATTTTCCTATGCATAATCTTTTGTGGTTACCATGGCACACAGTTGACACTTATTGAGCTTGTAGATCATGTTGTGTACCTATGTCTCTTGTAATTTGTACTCATTGTATAATTGTAAAACTGACCATTTAGACTGAAGTGGAGGACTTTACATTCGTCCCTATTAAGTTTCTTCTTATTTAGTTTTGAATTATTGTTCTTAACTCTTGATGTATTTTTGAATCCTGCCTGATGTTAGCTTTCTTACCCAGATTTCTGTCACCTGGAAATTTAATGACTTGATAAATTTATAAAAAGAGTGGCTTTCTGGAATGTCCAGGTCTATTTTACCCCTTAAAAATGGTGGAGTAGTAGATTGAGCTATGGGCTTGGAATCAGGAAAATTCATCTTCATGAGTTCAAATCCAGACTCAGATACTTCCTAGCTGTGTGGCCCTGGGTAAGTCACTTAATCTTATTTGCCTCAGTTCCTCATATGTAAAACAAGCTGGAGAAAGAAATGGCAAACCACTTCAAGTCTCTTTGCCACCAAAACCCAAATGGGATTGCAAAGCTAGACATGACTGACTGAAATGACTCAACAACACTGTTTTGTATTAACGATCTGTTTTGTTGGTTTTCCCCTCCAGTAGAATGTAAGCTTCTTGAAGGCAGAGACTCTGATTTTTCAGTTTGTGATCCAGCAGCCAGTACAGAATTTGGCCCCTTAAAATGCTTGTAAAATTGAAACACTGGAAAGATCTGATTGTTCTGGAGATGAGTCTCTCTGAATTCAGATAGGCTGTTTCCAACACTGTGTTTCTGGGTCCATTCTTGAAGTCTTTGTAGGACTTACATTCCTCTCCCAGGGCCATTGAGAACCCAAGGTTATCTCCTTGCTGGAATAAAGTACAGGAGGGGAGATGTTAGTCTGTGTGGATAGAGATAATATAGAGACAAATAAAAGGGAGTGTTGTTTCTCCCAGCAGGGAGTAAACCTTTAGAACTTGTGATCCAGAGGGAAGTAGGTTGGAAATATAAATAACTTCCCCAAAAGGTCAGATAATTCCATATCCAAGCTGGCAGTGTTTGAGGGGGGCATATCTCTGGCCTCTCAAAGACATATAACTTTAACCTTTCCCAAATTTGCCCTCAGTCCCCTTCATCAGGAATAAAATCATACTAAAATTAATATGACATTTGAAAGTATTCTCCTCATAACAACCGTGCAAGGCAAAGAGTGTAAGTATTATTGTCCTTATTTACTCCTCTGTGCACAGAAATCAGGGAGCAGAGATTTTTCGAGAGGAAAGGGATCTTAGTTTAATTCCCCTATTTTATAGCTGAGGAAACTGAGTTCTGGAGAGAATAAGTGTTTTGATCCAAGGTTGAATAAATACAATCAAACAAATCCTTTGCAAACCTTAAAGGCGACATAAATATTGTTATTATTATTATTGAAAGAACAGAGCCAGAATTCAAACCCAGCTCCTTCTATCTCAAATGCTGGTCTCCTTTCCTGGTGCTGTAAACCCCAGCACAGGAGGGATGGAGTAAGAAGCTGGAGCAGAGACCCAGAGGTGAAGCAATGAGAGCAGTCAAAATGGAACCAATGTCATATCATGGGCCAAATAATTACCCAACATGCACTTAGTAACCACTTACTTTTGTGCCAGGCACTACTGGAGATATAAAGACCAAAATGAAAAAAATCTCTGATTCCCAAGAACTTACATTTGCTCTGGAAAAGTAACAAGTGTAACTAGAAGGAGAGAAACAAGCACTTATTAAGTGCCTACAATGTGTCAGGCACTGTGCTAAGTGCTTTACAAATCCCATTTGATCCATTTAATAGCAACTCTGGAAAGTAAGCATTATTGGGGAAAAGGGATGAATAATTGTTTATTGAACCACCCAGGATGGTCCTGGAAGAACAGCTCTTGAAGAACAGTGAAAGACGTCAAATTTCTGGTTGATTCAGTGATCATTGATTTCAGAGGACTAGTGGCAAAGTCTGGTTCCTGCCTCCTGCTAGAGAGGTGGAGAGTCATTGATGAAGAATGAGGCACGTGCTTTTAGTCACAACTGTGATGGTCATGGTGCAGATTTATCCTAATTGTACTTCTTGGGACCATAGGTTTAAAGTTGGAAGAAGCCTTGGAGGTCACCTTCAACCCTCTCCTTTTTCAGTTGAGGAAACTGAGGCATAGAGAGAATGAGTGATTTTCCTAGGATCACTCTACTTGTATCTGAGATGGTATTTGAACCCAGATTTCTCTGACTCAAAGTCTAGTTCCCTACCCACTATTCCCTGCTGTCTGATTTATTATAAGGAAGGGTTTTATGGGGGGCAAGAGGGAAGAGAAGAATTGGGGAAATTATAGTAATATTTAAAAAAAGCATCATTAGAACATGAAACATAAGAGTATGCCCTGAAGGTGCGACCTGTATATTAGCTTCACCCTTCCCTCAATTAGGATATAACTAGCTTCTTAAAACACTCTGGGTGGACTGATGGGTAAAGGGTACTCTTCCCTCTTTTCCCTCCTCATCTCCTCCCTTTCCTTTACTTGAAAGGAGATTGAAAAAAATAATTCAGCAAACATTTATTCAGCACTTCTGTGTACACACTTCTGGAGTCTTGGACTAGGTAATAGGGAAGCCACAAAGTTTAGACAAGATATTATCCTTGTCCTCATGGAGCTTACAGTCTAGGAAGAGATAAGACACAAATCTTGATAGTATTATATATAATACATGGTAATATATACCAGAAAGTTCCTAACCAAGGCACAAAGAAGAGGTTTTGTTTTTTTAAATCCTTAACTTCTGCTTTGGAATCAATAATGTGGTTCCAAGATAGAAGAGCAGGAAGGGCTAGGCAATGGGGGTTAGGTGACTTGCCCAGGGTTACAGAGCTAGGACGTATCTGAGGCTAGATTTTAACCCCAAAAGATGAGTCTTCCTGACTCCAAGCCTGGCATTCTCTTTACTGTGCCACCCAGATGCTCCTTCAAATAACTAGCTCCTTTATAAATGTTGATAGATGACTTTATCTGTTGATGCCAGGACCAGGAGTTTGAGATTTGTCCATCAGGGAGTAGGTAGCCCCAGAAAGTTTTAAGCAGAGAAATGCCATGACTAAAACTCTGACGATGAAAAGACACCCTTATGCCCCTTAGATAGACTCTCGCTTTACCTTTCCAGCTCAAAGAATTTGGCAAAAAGAACCTTTCTGCTCTTGGGAAAACTCCTTTTGGATGTATCTGGTGAAAGGATGATGTTCATGTCTTTCTCCCCTCCTTTTACCCCCCTCAATCCTTCTCCTTCACTCTAGCTTCTTGGCTATTATTACCAGGAATTCTCCCTGAGGACAATGCCTGGTTGTCTTTACCCTACCAGACCTGTGTTCTTCATTGCCAGGTGTGGAAACTGAGGTCCACAAAGTAGAATCAATGTCTAAACACACAAACTTCGGTATTCAAATACTGGTTCTTTGTGTTGTAATAGGAAATTTTAAAGAGTAAATAGCTTTTGAGGCCCAAAGGAATGATTCTCTAATGGTGGAATTTCAAGATGGCAGATCCCAGGGAGAGAGAGAGAGAGTTGTATCCTGGGAGTCTTCAGCTTCTATTTAGGTAAGATTCTGGAAAAAGTGGAAAGTCACATCCCTTCAACCTTGAGAATGAGGGCAGTGAGCTCCCTAGCTCTTATGTACAGGGTTGGGAACTATGAGTCTTTGGAAAGAGGAAGACTCTATTACGAAATATCAACTTGCTCTCATGAATCTAGGACTCCTGTCACCCAGAACCACTGGAAACCGGAGCCTGGAGAAAGAAGTAGAACCTCACTTTTGTTCAACTTTCCCTTCTGTGAGCAATGAAACAGAGGCTGACTTTCTTTCTGATAGCCCAGGGGTAGAGTATAACTCTTTTTAAAGGCCTTGTCCCATTTCATCTTTATTTGATGTTGCTGGAACAAAACTCAGCTCTTTTGTTCAACTGGAATACCTTCCAGCCTTAAAGGGATCTCTCCCATCGTCTCACTCTGCAGCTCCCTCGTGTCAATGGATCCAAATTGTCCATGGTGAGACTGGTAAATCACTCACCAGGGGAACCTCTCTCCCTGCCACTGGGCAGGCTGCAGAGCCCAAGGATTATTCAGGTTTTGCTGGTTGAAAGTACATTTCAGACCATTTTTAGTTCTTAATGTAAGAACATAGTAACCAAGACTATCTACCCAATCCACATCTTCGTTTCCAGAGGATGGAATTTCTAGGAGATGCCTTTGGATTTTGTTAATGCAGGAGGCTATATTGCATTGGTCTGCCATCCGAAAGGAGGAGAAAAGAGACTTTAGAATCTCTTTGCCTTTAAATCCAAGTCTCTGATTTTAGGAATTTCTAGGACTTTGTCACGTGAAGGTTTCTTAGCCTCCAAAAGGACCAGAATTTAAATGCAGAGTTATAATTATGTGTGTATATGAATTCTATTTTCTCTGCCTCAGTTTCTATACTTGGTCAGGCAGGCAGAAACAAATGGGAAATGTTCTCAGGGAACAAGTTTCATGAAAATGGATAAGAAAGCAGGGCTGAGTAACACTCGGTGTATGTAGGGAAGGCTATGACTAGAGGCTAGGATGCTTTATTTAGAGATTGGAAGAAGCTCATTGGGAGAAACTCATTTTGCAGATGAGGAACTGAGCAAACAAAGTTAAGTGACTTGCTCAGGGTCACCCAGCTAGGAAGTCACTGAGGCTAGATTTTAATTCAGGAAAATGAGTTCTTCTTGACTACAGACCTAGCACACTCTCCACTGTGCCACATAGCTGCCCAGACTCAACCACTGGGGTCCCTAGTGTTATGATGATAATAACAGACATAACACTAGGGCCTGAAGGCCTTTCTATCTGTCATTCAGCCCAAAAAGGCTGGAGAAATGATTCACTGTGATTTTTTTCTGAATTTGTCCAGAAGCATTAAGTTTGATGCATTTTCTAGATCTGTTTAGAGGAGTTTTGTGGATGGGATCTCAGTCTATCCTCTGAGCCTTCCTTTATAACTAAGAAAAAGAGTCTCCATCTCCTGACTCTGGCCTCGTGCCTGGAATTCTCTTGCTTCTCACCTGTGCCTCCTGGCTTTCTTCAGGTCTCTATTAAAATGTCATCTTGTGTAAAAAGATCTCCCTGTCCCTCTCCCTTTTCTCTACTCCCTTCATCTCCCAAATGTCTAGGGCTTCCCCTCTGAGATGACCTCCTATTTGCACTTTATATATCTGGTATCTACCTAGTTATTTGCATGTTGTTTCCCCAATTGGACTGTAAGCTCCTTGTGGGCAGTGATTGTTTCCCAGTTTTTTTTGGCATCTCTAGCACTTAACAGAGCCTAACAAATAGTAAGTAAGTGCTTAAAGGGCCTTATCTTGAATATCTCCCCTACTGCCTCGCTTTCATCAGATGATCTTGTCTCCTTTTTTAAGGAGAAAACCGAGGCTGTCCACTGTGTCCATTTGCATGGAAAACCTCAGATCCACTCAATGACCTCTTTTCTTCTAATACTCTTTTATTCCAGTCTATAAGGAAGGAGATGACTTGTACACAGGGAGTCATTGACAGACTCTTCCTTTACTGAATTCAAGTCTCTCAGCCTTAAAAATTCAAAGGGTCTTCTTTTTTAAAAAACCATTACTTTCTGTCTTAATAACAACTCTCTAAGACAGAAGGGCAAGGGCTAGGCAAGCATGATTAAGCAACTTGCCCAGTATTATACAGCTAGAAAGTATTTGAAGGCAGTTTTGAACCCAGGTTCTCTTGACTCCATCCAGTGAGCTACCTAACTGTCCCACCTTTTTTCTAATTCCTTTCTCCTCAGCCCTTTCATCCCTTACCACTTTACTGACTCATGAGGTAGGTGACCCAGATATTACTTCTGGACAGTACTACAGAAAAAGAGACCGATGTTCAAGGAAGATCCATACTTACATACATACATACATACACACATACTTACATAATCTCATCTGATCTTCACAACAACACTGTGAGGTAGGTTATATAACCCCATTTTACAAATAGGAAACTGAGGCTAATTAAAGGGGATGTTGGTTCACTTTGGCATGGTACTTGTTACTCAAGGTCAATGTCCTAAATCATTCAGATCTAATTTAGGCAGGAAGGTGTATTCTATTCATACAGCTTCTGATCCTTTGGACATTGCTGAGGTCATCTAGATAAAAAGGGTCCAGCAGCTGCTAGTGCAAGACTGGTGGGAAAGAGGAATCTGTATCCACATTAATTCTGGAAGCCTCTGCTCCTTTCCTGGAAGTCTCTGGGGTTCCTTTTTTCTGCCTAGACAAATGTGCTGAGCAGAAGGCCCAGCACCAAGTTGCCTTGGTTCCACCTAAATAATGGAACAGCACATTAAACACATCTGGGTTTGTGGGAGGCAGAGACAATTCTGTCCCTTGCATTATTTATAAGCTGGGAGGCAGGCGGAGGTGGTGGAGGTGGAAGAGGAAGGAAGGAAGAGGGGAGAAGGGAGAAACAAAGGAGGAGAAGAAGAGAGCAAGGGTGGGAAGGGGAGCAAGAAGGAGAGATGGGAATCAGCAGAGAAACAGAGGGGAGAAAGAAGGAAGAGGAAGGGAGCCACCTTGGCACCATGTTTCCTTCCAAGCCTTTTCAGATGAAAGTATTTTCTCCCTCTGCAAACTTGCCCAGAATGGAGGTCTCTTCTTGGTCCTCATCACACTCTATCTTAAATTTGTTTATGTGTGTACCTGTCAGATCTCCCTCCCTTCTCCACTCCGTACAGTGGCTTATGTAGGTCAAGATCCCAGTTCTGCTTGTTATTGGACAATTCATATCATTTCTCCGGACTTCAGTTTTCTCCTCTATAAAATTTGAGGATTGAACATGATTCCTTTTATATTTAAAACTTCTATATTTAAAAATTTGATCCTATGAAGGCGGGGTCCTATGACATCTTAATAAAAGAAACTATTGTAAGGCAAGTGCTGACCCAACTGTGTTGGTTTGTGAGAATCAAAGGCATTTGTATATCTAATATCTGTCAGCTTTCATGATGATAAAACATCCAATGAAAAAGAGGAACACAAATCAATCAAGATCTTGGGTCATATAATGGAAGCAATAGTCCTTAATTCTTAGGGATTGCTTTGTGTTTTTTAAATTATATTTTTATTTTTATTTTGTGTATTTTCCCATAGTTACATGTTTCATGTTCTTTCCCTCTCCCCAAGCCCCCTTAACCTCCCTTAGCTGATGCACAATTCCACTGGGTTTTACATGTATCATTGATCAAGATCTAATTCCATATTATTGATAGTTGGACTAGAGTTATTGTTTAGTGTCTTCATCCCCAATAATATCCCCATCAGTCCATGTGTTCAAGCAGTTGTTTTTCCTCTGTGTTTCTCCTCCCACAGTTCTTCCTCTGAATGTGGCTAGTTTTCTTTCTTATAAGTCTTAGGGATTGCTTTGGAGCGGAGCACCATGTTGTGGGGAAGGGTCTGAGTTGGGTAGGATGAAGGTCATTTCCACCAAAGAGTTTTGGCTAATTCTAGTCCATTCTTGTAACTCTGGCCTGGGACTTGAAAGGTGTCTAGTGGAATAAAGAGGAGCTAATGGGCTCCTCTAGGAATGAGTCATGACTTTGCCTCCTTGAACACTGCTCTTTAACAGGCTGAGATAAATGCATGTTTGGTCCATTCTAAAAGCAAATAAAAACCCTCCACAGTGCCTGGGATTTGTGGAAAAGCAGAACAGACTTTATTGTTGTGTCTCAGCAATCCTGCCGGGAATGACAAGTCTTTTCTGAATAAGAGTCATATGGCAGTGTGCCCTTTGTAAAGGATTGATCACCAGAGTGCATGGGAAAGTATACATGCTGCCCTCTCACAAATTTATTTCCAACAAAGCTCAATGTGGTCAAAGATGTCCACCAGAATTTGTATCAAGAACAGCGTCTGATGGATAGAGGATTTCCAAATCTACTGTTAATCTTTTGAGTGATCCTTTCACTGTGTTGAATAATACAAGTAGCCAGCATTTATAAAATGCCCTAAAGTTTACCATATTTCATCTCATTTGGTCCTTACAACAGCTCTGTGAGGTAGGTGCTACCATTAGCCCCATTTTACAGATGATGAAATAAAAGGGGGCTTGGTGACTTGTCTGGGGTCCACAGCTAATAAATGTTCAAAGCAGGATTACTGGATGTGTAAGGATGAGTCCCTTCAATACACCACCTAGATGCCTCAGTTTCTTCAACTATAGAATGGTGATAATAATAACATTTTCCTCCCTGGGTTGTGATGAGAATCAAATGAGATAATATTTTAGAGGCAACTGCCTAAACATAAGATCAAATTCAAAGTCCATTTTCTGATATTCAAGGTTCTCAACAATCAAAACCAAATTTGCCATTCTTGTTTTATCCCTTGTCTTCACTCTGGTCAGAATGATGTCGCTGGCCCTTTTCATGACCACCCCTATTTATCATGGGTGCTCCTGCCAAGATTTCATCATTCATATTATCTGCTCTGTCCACTGCTGTCCTCCACTCTTAAATAGATGCTTTGCTTTCAGATTCATAATCAAGGACCACTTCATACTGAAGCTCATCCTGACCATTCAGGGTAATGGTGATCTCAGTCTCCTCTGAATTCCTATAGCATCACTACTACCGAAGCTCTGTTGTTGTTTCAGTCATTTCAGTCATGGCCAACTCATTGTAACCTCATTTGGGGCTTTTTCAGTAAAGATACTGGAGTAGTTTGCCATTTTATTTTCAAGCTCATTTTACAGATGAGGAAACTGAGGTATTTGATTTGCTCAAGGTCTCAAATATGAGTCTACATTGGAACTCTGGGAGATGAGTCTTCTAGGGTCCAGGCCTGGCACTCCATCCACTTTGTCATCTAGCTGCCCTTATAGAGACTGTAGCATGGTAGAAAATTGGCATCAGGAGATGGGCTCAAGACCCACATTTGCAACTGAGTGACTCAGGGCAAGTCATTTAATTGTTCTGACCCTACTTTTTCTCAGAAGCCATGAAAATCAAACAAGACAGTGGATGCAATGAGTTTTGTAAGCTTTAATTTGGGCTATAGAAACTAGCTTTATTACAAAATATTTCTTTAGTCTATGTTACTTCCTGTGCTCTATCATTGGGGCTTTTCCTCACATCTGTGTATTAAAGTCTTGTCTCTTGAACTGGACCTTAAGCTTCTTAGGGTCATGGACTTGTCCCAGTCAAGCAGGGCCAGAATCTGATTTTCTTCACGCAAGATCAGGAATGATTTCCCTGTAATAACTGGGATTAGGATCAGCTGCTCCTCCAACAGCTAACTCAAGATTCCTTCTGAGCAAAGCCGGGTTAGGGACCACAAGATGTCAGTGTGTCCTCAGGTATGCATTGAGAGTCAGCTATTGATATTCTATCCCTTTCCCCGCAGCCAGCAGAACTGGGAGCTCTCTGGCTCAGGCACCCTATGAAGACGCTTCTCTAGGCAGTGAGAATTTCTCAGGACTAGGGCCCTGGTTCTGTAGAGCCCAGAGGGAGAGTTTGAGTAGAAAGGGCTCTTTGGTGCAGTCAGAATCAAGCAGCAGGAATCAGAATGAGCTGAATCAGTTCCTTCTCTTGTTCAACAATGGCATTGGTTTAGCTGTGTCCCTACATTCCTTCCACCAGAAAACAGGATTTCCTTAGCACTATGGCTGCACCTTTATAAGGTGAGTTATTCTCTTGACAGGAAACACTCTGAGATCCAAAGATGAGGGCTAGAACGTACTCTGGTCCAGGATTTCCAGCTTAGAAGAAGAGTAGGAAACTGGGGAAATTGGGGAGTAGGGGAAGGAGACCTTTTTATTTCCAGATCTAGGAAGGTGATAGGTTCAGAGCCATATCAAGGGAATTTTGCTCCTGAGCTAAGTATCAATCAATCAAGCAAGTAATCAACTAACATTTATTAAACTTACCTGCTAGATGTTAGGTGCTGGGTATACAAGATATCTGTGGTCTTTAGGAAGAAAGAAAGATTTTGGGAGATAACAAACACAAGTCATCTATTTTATTCTTTAGAGATGGAGTCACAGTATGGAAATAACTTATATTCCAGCCAAACAAGGTGTTGCACATCCTAGCTTTCAAGGTTAGTCAGTGAAGAAGAATTTAGAACCAAAATACAAAATATTGGACTGGACCACAAAAGCTAAGAAGATAGTGAAGCAATGAACTCTTTGATAACATCTGGGATTGCTCCCACGGTTTCAAGCTGGGCTAACAGGCAAAGTATGCTTCCATATGAAGGCACTTTGGTAAAGAGGAATGTAGGAATAAGAAGACCTGGGTTCAAATCCTTCTTCTGCTTTTTATTGTCTATATGACTTTGAGTAAGTTGTTAAGCCTTAGTTTCTCCTCTGTAAAAGAAAAGAATTGAATTAAATGGCTTCTAAGGTTCCTTCCAGTTCTAAATCAGTAATCCTATAATGAGGTCTCATTCTGTTAGAAGGTTGATGGACTAGAATTTTGGAAATTTCATTTTCTGGAGAACCTAGATGTCTTCCAAATCTGTCTGGGAATCCCATGTTTCATTCTTGGGACAGAGCTCCATGGGAAGCAGAAATTGGATAGATGTGAAGTGTCCTGGAATCCTGCTATCTTGTCTACTCCCTTAGAACTTGGGATTGGACTGGGGTCCCTGTAAAAAGGCATTTTCTTGGGATTCCTAGTGCTAGTGAAGTCAGGATTATTACCTTGGACAACTAGAAGTATTGTTATTTTCCATATCTTAAATGGGCTCCTTTCTCTCAGAGTAGTTAAATAAAGATGACAATAGGTACTCTTTGTATGGCCACTCCTCTATGGTCATGGATGATAGGATCACCGGCTTAGAGCTAGAAAGTTATGGCCCATTTAGTCCAATCTCCTTTTCCATATGAAAAAACTGAGGCCGATGAAGGGACTTGATTAAAGTCACACAGAGTTGGTGAGTGGCAAAGCTAGTCATTGTATTCAAATTGCTTATCTAGAAGTAGCAAATAGATATGCCTCATTTAATTCTCAATCAACCAGCAAAAATTTCATAGATCATAGACCCAAACGCAAGATTCTTAACTTTTTTTCCCATTTCAGTGCATTCCTTTGTCTCTCTGGTGAGACCTATGGGCCCTTTCTCAGAATAATATTTCCAAATAATTGAAGCGAATGCTAAATTTCAGTTAGACATTATTGAAAATAAAGAAGAATGAATTTTTTCCCATTCAAGTTCACAGACCCACTTAAATCTGTCTATGGATACTTTATGGATATCTGATTAAAAATCTCCGATTTAGGGCACAGATAACCTCATTTTATTTATTTATTTAAAAGACCCTAACCTTCTGTACTAAATATTTATCTAAGGCAGAAGAGCAATAAGGACTGGGCAATTGGGGTTACATGACTTCCTCCAGGTCAGAACTAGGAAGTGTCTGAGACCATATTTGAACCCAGGACCTCTTGTCTCTAGGCCTGACTGTCTATCCACTGAGCTACAAAGCTGCCACAATCTCATTTTACATTATAAGAAACAGGCCAAGAGAGGTTGAGTGACTTACCTGAGGTCATGCAGGTAGAAAATATCATATGGTGATATTTGAACCCAAGTCCTCTGATTTGAGAGGCAGTGCCCATTCTATTGTGCATTATTCCCTTTTATTATTTTGTGCCAGACACCATACCAGCAATAGAGATACTAAGACACAAAGGAAATAGCCGCTGCCTTCAAAGGAGCTTACAATCTATTGTATACTTCATTTTGTTCTCCCAACATCCTTATGGGATGGATTGCTATAGATATGATAAATCCTTAATCATTATTGGAAGATCTTAATGAAGAAAATTTAAATTTCCTTGCCTTCAGCTTGATGTAAGAATAAGAGCTCTGAAATCACAGAATAATGGATTCTTAGCTGTTGAAGAGACAATCAGAGTCTATTTAGTCTAGTTTGTAACTAAAAGAGAATGCCCTACAGTATCCCAAGTTAATGGTTATCCAGCCTCTTCTTGAAAACCTCAAATGAAGCAGCTCACTCTCTCCAAAGGCAGTCCGTTTCACTTTGAGGTAGCTGTAATTATCAGGAAGTTTGTGCTTATACGAAGATAAAATCTCTCTGTGACTGAAATTCCTACTCTTCTCCTCTAGTACTTCTCTTTAAAACAGACCTAATTTCTCTTCTATTCGCTATTCATATTTCTATTGCATACTGAGCTAAATGTAGTTTTGATTCTTCTAAGATGGTGCAACCCCATAATTCAAGGTCAAATTGTGCCATGAGGGTGTGGATGTTTATGGCAACAAGTGGTTTGGGATCTTTGTAACTGTGACCCAATTTGCAAAGTGCCATTCGTCTTGAGGTTTTCCTGTTTAGTTCTATGTCCCAACATATTGTCCATCAGCATATTTATGGGCAAATACATGTGTCAAGTGACTAACTTGGACAGATGACTCTCTACCTGTATGGTATAGCCTGAGAAACATGTTTTTTTACCTACTTTGTTTTTTAAGTATAGATGATTAGGCCAATCTCTTATAAATTACAAGAGAAAAAACATTATATTTTTAATGACCTAATATCTTTATTCCACCATGCTATCCTTCAAGGATATCTGGTCTGCTGTCCAGAGGTCTGGGCTGCTAACTTCCACCTGAACTCCAGCAATGACCATTCTTAATTTCATGAGTGAAAAAGGGAGAGATCATTGCTAGCTTCCATTACCAAACCTTCAATCAATCATGTTGTATCTTGCACCTTGGCTCTCTAACCAATCATGTTGCCCTTAATCCCATGATGTTATCCACCTTGTTATGTTCTTTGCTCTGTACTCCCCAAAACCTATATAAGAGGAAATGTTCTTTTGCTTGGGATCTCTGAATAAATAAATTTCTGACATTTGCCAGAAATAATTATAATAATAATAATAACAATTATTATTATCGATAAGTAGCATGACCTAGCTAATAAATATTGTCTTACTCAGGGATCTGCCTCAGTTTATCTTTTATTTTTTGGTTAAAATTCAATCACTACAGACACAACAAGATAACAAATAGATATAATAGAATTGGGAGAGAATGCAAAAGAGAAATGAGACAAAATCTCTAGTAATATTCAAGGAAGGAAAGGGCAGTGATAATTGTATTGATGGGTGGGTGGCACCTGAATTGGAACATGAAGCACTCTGAGTGATGGAGATATGGAGAGAATGCCTTTTGGGAATTGGGGGGAGATTGGACAAAGGCTCAGAATTACAAGAGAAAATGTCGAATTCAAGGATTAGTAAGCAGTACAGTTTGGCTAACTTTTAAAGTATATAAAGAGGAACAACAAAAGGCTGGAGCAGTAAAGAGTATGCAGGATTTAGAATGGAAGCTACTGCATTCTATTTTCATCTTGTTGAGTTTAGAGTAGAGGAATGATAGTCAGGTGGAGCTGTCCAGCAAGCAGTTGTGGTGTTATGGGATGTTCAGAAGAGAGGTGAGGCTAGGTAGATATGAGAATCATCTTTGTAGAAATGATCCTCAAATCCACGGGAGGAGTTGTAATCAGCAAAGCAGTGACTATGGAGAAAGAAGCAATGATATTTCAGAACAAAGTCTTCAGGGACACCCCAAATCAGGAGGTTGGATAAGTAGGTAATGATTCAGCAAGGGAGGTGGGGAAATGAGAAGTAGAAGTATAGGCAAGAGAACCATAAGAGAATGATATCAAGGAAATTTAAGGAATAGAGTATTAAGGACAGGCAGTGGGTGTTTGTTGACAGGGTCAAAAAGCTTTTTGCAAAGTCAGGGATCATAAGCACTGGGAATAGAATCATGGAACTTAGCAATTAAGAGGTAATTGGTGACTTCTAAAAGAGTAATTTCAGTAGAGTGGTAGGGTCAAGAGGTTGAGAAGGGTTTGGGTAGTGAGGCAGCAGAAGCAGCAAGTATTGGCCTCTTCCCATAGTTGTTTAGAAGTTAAAAGAAGAGACAGAGAACAATCCTTGAAAGGCTCAGAAGGTAAGGGAAAATCTTAAGAATGGAGAAGTCTTATATTATAGGTAGCAGGCAGCTAGTCAGTAGATAGAATGAAATCAAAGAAAGGAGAGGAAACAATTAATGGGGCAAGGTCACAAAGGAGCTGGTAGGGAACAAGATAAAGGGGACAAGTAAAGAAGCCATCCTTGTAAGGAGAAGGTCTATTTTTTTTGGAGACAAAATGTTGAAAGGAATACATGAAAGTAATAATGCACATTTATTTTTATTCATATTTTATGTCATTTATATTTAAATTTCATTCATTTTTTAAACATTCATATCTAAGGTTTTTGATATTGCCTTCTTGACATAGATAATGTTCCTATTTTACAGGTAAGACAATGGAGTTTATATGAGCAATTAAGTAATTTTCCCATGATCACACAGTATCTGTAGTAGGATCAAAAGCAGGTCTCTTGGTTCCATGCCTAGAAGTAGTCATTTTTTAAAAACCTTTACCATCCGTCTTGGAGTCAATACTGTGTATTGGCTCCAAGGCAGAAGAGTGGTAAGGGTGGGCAATGGGGGTCAAGTGACTTGCCCAGGGTCACAAAGCTGGGAAGTGTCTGCGGCCAGATTTGAACCTAGGACCTCACATCTCTAGGCCTGGCTCTCAATCCACTGAACCACCCAGCTGCTCCCAAGTAGTTCTTTATATAAGATTGTCACCAAAGGGTTCTTAACCTGGGGTTGTTCACAGACACTGGGAATCTGTAGACAGATTTCAGTATATTTGCATACTTTCAGCCTTTAATATTTTGATGACTATTTCAATACAATTGGTTTCCATTCAAATCCTATGAATTTTATTTTATGTATTTTAAAACAGGAGTCTCTGAGGAGTTCACAGGTTTCACCACTCTGCCAAAGGAGTGGTTCCATGGCATAAAAGTGGTTGAGAAAAGTGGTTCTTTGAGGTGAGGAAAAGGGTGTTGAAAAAGCTCACTTTGAATATCTTCTTAGCAGAGAAGGATGTGAGGCAATTTATGGAGTGGCATTAGGGGGCTTGAAGAGATAGAAGAACATTTGAAGCATTAGTTATGGGGAGCATGATAGAGGGGCCCTTGGGGAAGAGTGAGAGAAATGGTGATCAGTAGTGATGAGGTTTGATAGTGGGATTGTGTGACTTTTGCTTACATTCTGCTGCTTGGGTTCATGGTGGGGGTGCTTCAGGGTTGGCTATTGTGAGGAGGTGAATGGCAATAGGACAAAGGGGCAAGAGATTCAAGGATGAAGAACACTACCAACTTCAGTTGGTTAACTCTATGGTCATGAAGGGGGAAAAACAAGGTCAAAGTAAGGGTGATGTGAAGGGACAGAACCACAAGAAGTTGCATTAAGGATGAGTTTAGGAGGACTGAAGCAGAATGAGAACAGAAAGGGTCATTAAAAGAGTTGCAGTTCCCTTGAAGCATTCCAGTCCTCTTTCCTCCAAATGTTCAGTGATGGACCTTGCTCACTGTCCCACTGAGCAATGCTTCTCCCAGGTATCTGTCCTGATAGGTACACCCAAGAAAAAAGATGTAAATTCTCCATCTTTTTTTCCTCTCCTTCCTATTCCTTCCTTCTTCCTGCAGTGTAGGGTGACTCACTTCCCGGACCCAGAATTCTGGCTAGCTACAACACAGCTACATGATACATTAAATATGTTTTCATGGTCTAATTTTGGAACCTAACTCCTCTCCTCTACCCCAGGCCTTTATAAAATTTCCTGGTTCTCCCATGCCTCTTAGATCTTGGGCACCCATGAGTTACAATAGATGGATATTTGTTCTTTTTATAGCTCTATGGAAATTATTCATCATATCTGAGGAAGAGCTTGCATACCTCCTATAGGTCTCCTCTGCTGGAAGTAAATATAATAAAAGTGAATTTCCAATATCTGGGGCGAGGTTAAAAAGCAGTGAGAAGTCTCTTTTGAGTTAGCCAAGCAAATCCACTCCTACCTGCATCACTGTAGAATTTCATTCTCTGAGGCCGTCATCTCCATAAAGTCACATTCAAACTTACCATGAAATAGGCCCTTGCAAGAAGAATCTCTTCCTCTTTTTTGGCAGCAAATACTTAACATTACATTGCAGTGGACTGATCTTTAGCTTCCCAAAGACCCAAACACTATTCTTCTCCCTCATCCTTGCTGTTATGGCCAGTCCTGGTGGCAGGCCACTTACTTTCAAGAAGCTTCCTTCCTGCTATGTGGCATTAGATTATTATTTCTTTCCCCTCTTTATGGGCAAAATGCCATTAATTATGACATTTCCTTGTATGTTAACCAGAGAAAGAGATAGTCTATCCAGAACCTTATGGAACCAATCACATGCATAATGAAGAGCCCAGAACCAGCTTCAAGATAAGGAATGTGGAAGACCAGGTGAGCTGTACAGTGATTGGTCCAACCTCCCAAGATCTGAAGGGTACACTACGCATGGTGGTGGGGGGCAGAGGTATGTCACAGGTCTGTGAATTGGCTGAGGAGGCTGAAATCTCCTATGTATGTACTCAGCAGCTGCCACCACATATCCATTCACTCTCAGTTCCTAATTACCTTCCTCTAATCTCCCACCACAGATGGAGTAGTCCCCTATTTTTAGATTCCTATTTCCCAGGATCAGCTTCCCCCTGGGAAACAGTCCTAGTATAGTGGAAAGAGGGTTGGATTTGAAATTGTATAGGATCCAAGCTTTAATACCAACTCTGCCATTTATTAGCTGTGTGACATTGGACCAGGCCTTTTCTTCTCTAAGTCTCAGTTTCCCTATCTGTAAATCAAGGGGTTTAGACTAGATTGCCTCTAAAGCGCCTTCTAACTCTAAATCTGTGATCTTGAGCATAGCTAAGTGGAAAAGGATTTCATCTTGAAATAGTGATGAAGACTACAACCAGAGTCCCAGGCTCTGCTGTATTCTACCACCCTTTGGGTACTGGTCGCAGGGACCAAACCTACATACATCAGCACTGTCCCACCTAATTCTTGAAGGGAATAAGTACTCCAATTTTTATCAGAGGGGGTTCATTCAGTACTTGGAGTGGGAGGCCCAACTGATACCTTATTTTTCTAGTTCTATATTGATGGCATTCATGGTGCCCATAAGAAATTGGGAGCCAGTATTTATTAAGCTCCAACTGTGTGCCAGGCACTGTCCTAAGCACTTTATTAACCTATCATTTGAACCTTACAACAATCTATCAACTTTTCTTTAATTCAAGAATATGACTTTGGGTAGGATGTGAGAACCTTAAAAGTTGTGATCTCAAGCTCCATTAAGAGACCTCTGGAGTTCAGAACTCATGGAGTGATGAGTCATTTCTTTTGGCCTTAGATCACACTTGGAGGAATATGTCCAGCTCTGGGCACTTGGCTATTTTAGGAAGGCTATTTGACAAGTTAGAGCATGAGCAGATAAGAGAGATTAGTATGTATAACATAGGGGGGTCCCCTGGAATTCTGGGTGAGGCTTGACCCTATATCCTGCAGGAATTCCACCCTGCCATTTTCTATGTTACATATGGCAAGAGGAATGGAGCACTTGTCATGGAAGGATTGGCTGTGCCCTAGTCCCAGATGTAGATGATTAGCAAGAGTTCTACTGGACAATGATGGCATCTGCTCATAAGGTCCATAGAACTAACCACTCATGATAGAATTCGCATTTGGGGGATACTTTGCAGAGACCATTTGGATGTTAGTGGGAACTGACAACTGGCAGGGATCAGTAGCTTGCCAAGAGGATATGGCTACTTGTGTCACTTGATTGAGAAGGGAGTTTGGTACCTACAATCCTTCTGGTATGAGGGGACTACTAAATCTTGTCACTTGCCCCAACATTGTGCCATAAGCTTTACCATCTGTATACCCTCCAGACTCCCATGTACTGCCATCTGATCTAACAATTTGAGGACACTTGGGCTTTGCCATCATCTATTCCACTGCTGACCCCAGTGACTATTAGATTTTTCCAGTTGCCCTGCAACTGAACCCTCCTATATGATAAGTCTTTCACAACTAGAACACAAATTTCTTGAGAGTAGAGAGAGGCTCTCTCACTTGTCTATTTGTATCACCCTTGCTTAGGAACATTGAGTAGGCACCTAATAAAAGGTGCTTTTCTTTTTAAATTAAGTTTTCTTCATCTCAATGAACAAACATTTATTTTTCTCCCTCCTGCCTTCAAATCTGAAAAAAGAAAAAGAACACTTGGAACAAACATATAGTTAAGCGAAGCAAATGTCCACATTGGCCATGTCCCAAAATGTATTTAATTCTGTATCTTGAGTCCATCTCATTTTTGTCATGACTGAGTAACATTTACTCATTCATTATTTTACTCATTCATAAATTCATCTCAGTTCCATTTCTCCTACTGCTTCAGACAGAAAAAGCTAATTAAAATCCCAGAGTACCCTCTCTCAAGGGATCATGGAGAGCCACAGGGCATATTCCTGGGCATCTGACCAGGTTGGCCAAATTTCCAGAGATCAACAGAAACCTGCAAATAAGGTTTAGGATCTAGGGTTCCCTAAGAGCACTCTGAATGAAGTCAGCATACTGAGTATGAAACTCTCACCCATTCCCACTCCTGTTCAGACTGATATGATCCATATTCTCTTCTGGAAGAACTGAAGTTGGCTAGCCTCAAAATTACTAGCAGCTTGAATGTAATTACAATGCCTTTCTCTGAGACAGAATTCTCTAAAGGTTTCATTGCCAGGTTTCAATATCCTCTGTTCTTGTGCTCTATGCCCTCCTCTCCCATCTTCCGCTAGAGTGTGATTGCCCAGGGGACATATTAGCTGATGCTCACATTAACCAGACATCCCTGAGAGTAGTTGCCTCTATCGCTGTTTTAGGGATTCTGCTGCCTCTAAACTGAAATGGCCCATCTATTCATTAAGGTTAGTCTCTGACTATCCCATGTAGATTTAGAGTTGGTCTCTGATGCTATTCCTTCATTGTATGAAACTTCTGGAAGAGGCATCTTCCTTTCATAGACAGAACAATTCAACAAGGGTTCCATTTGTCTTGGAAATTCAGGAACTTTAGTTCTTACCTCATCCATTCATATTGCCTTATGAGGGTTGAGTAGTGGCTCTGGCCACAACGACCTGGAAGTCAGGATATTGTTTAATTTTAAAATGTTGTTGATGTTATTTCTTTCTGTTTTGATACAACCATTCCTCATGACTGAGCTGTCCTTCTTTTATCTATGACAACAGCATGCCTGTGATGGTGTCAGGTGAGTTTAGAAAAATGGAGAAGTAGAATCATAGACTGTTGGGGTTCAATAGGACCTCTGAGGATCCTGGACAGCAACCTCATCATTTTATGGATAACAGACTGAGTTACATAGATGAATTGGCTGGGGTTAACCATCTTGTTCCTTGGTGGAGCCAGGACAATAACCCAGACTGAGTAGTCATTGCATTACATCACCACATTATATCTCTCCGCATTACATCATCTCTCCTAAAACTCAAGAAATTGATCAAATACATGAGATTAGTCTGATTATCTTCCTGATTTTAGTCATTTCTAACTCCTGTAGTACAGACCATCCCCATAAAGTTCATGTAGTTAGTGAGTGTGTGAGGCCAGAGTTGAACTGTGTATTGTGCTCCCCAAGATACCTCCATTCTGGTCCTCGGTCTATTATCCTATGATCCTTCTGTCCTTACCTGCCCTTTACTCACCTTCTTCTACTTCTCTGCTTGATTTCTCTCTCATGTAGCAAAAAAGCTCCTAAACCTCAACAATTGGCTGAATTCCTCTCTTTCTGGGCTTTCATTTTGGTGGCTGATAACATGGAAAGAGCTTTTAAAGACATTTAATGGACTTAAACCTTCCCTAAAAACAATGGTACCATTGCTATGTTGCAGCCCATCTCCCACGAATGTGAAATCTCTGGTCATGTAATTACATATCATTTTTCAAGCACTTTCACAATGAAACCGATATTTGCAGATGGCTTTGAAAAGTGTTTCCACAGATAAAGGATGCACCCCCCCCCAAGTTAATTCTCTTCTTAGTTCTCATTTCTTTGGAAAGTAAGCAAACTCTGGAAGCTTTTGTTTGTCCAGTGAGGCAGACATGGTTTCTTGTCAGAATCAAGCTATCTGAATTTTATTGAGTTTCATTCATGGACCACATAATTCTCTTTGAGGCTCTCACACTGATATTTTAGTGAATCTTGGATCTTTTGGCTGTGAACATGCCATCTGCTGGTACAGAGATCAGTCTTCTCACTGTTAATCATGCCTTCACATAAATACTCCAGAGGAGTTCTATCCAGTGTGACAGAGGTCTTCCTCTGGTCCTTACCTTTTTGAGGGTACCATGGCAGCATCTCGGCTATTAATTCTGATATCCCTCAACTTCACTCTATGACCAACTCTCTTCTTTTCTGGTCCCATGCATAGCTGATAAAAGTCTTACTAAAGGATCTGTAAACTCTTTAGAGAACATTAATATCTAGCGTAGTGCTTGGCTTGGCAAGTTTCTGTCTCCTTCAGAGAGAAGGGGAGGTGGATACTCTCTATTTGGCCAATCATTTCCGAGATTTTTGTATTCCATTGGCCAAAATGACAACTCTGGCCTCTTCAGCAGGTCTTTGAGGACTTGTTTTAGACTCTTTGTGACTACATTTGGGATTTTCTTGGTAATGATATTGGAGTGGTTGGCCATTTCCTTCTTAATCTAATTTGACAGATGAAGAAACTGAGACAGACAGGATTAAATAACTTTCCCAGGGTCATGCAGCTAGTAAGTTTCTAAGGCGAGATTTGAACGCAGGAAGATGAGTCTTCTTGATGCTAGGCCCAGCACTCCATTTTCTTTGCCACCTTGCTGCCTTGTATCACCTAAAGCCATCCCAAACCACTAAAGCCTTTATATCTTAACCTGAAATCAGTGGAAGGAATAATCTTTTTCTCAAGTGGGACTTTATTATTCTTTACTTTTTAGAGTCAGTAGGGAAAAGATATAAAGCATTACTATTTCTACCAAAGAATATGAGAGTTTGAATGGACCTCAGTCCTACCATTATCCAAAAAGGAATCCTCTTCACAATTTTCTGCTTCCCATTTCCCAAAGGGAAAGATAGCTCTCATTGTCAGAATTTTTCCTTTTTCTGATGGTATTTAGTTCTCCAAGCCTCCATGGAACTTTCTTGGATTACTTCTACCCTCTGTGGACAAGTAGAACAAATCTTATATTATAACTCTTTCACCTGCCAAACCTTTCAAAATGGAAGTCAGATCTAGAGTAAGAAGGCAATGCTCAGAGAGCTGCTGTCCATCTCCTAAGTCTTTGCTTTTTCACTTTCAACATTATTGTGAATACTGACAAAATGTGACAGAGCCAATGTGAGCACATGCTGTTGGAGATATGGTACCGAAAGGTTTGCTTGATGCAAGATTGCCACAAACCTCAAATTTGTAAAAACCAAAAAGCAATAAAGTAAGGCTCAATAAAACACCATACTCCTATAGTTTCATGCACCTGTTGGCAAGGTCTCCAATTCCCTCACGTAGATCCATTACATACACATAGACCAGGTGTACGGGATGACATACCCCAATGTCTCAGTAACCTTGTTGG
This sequence comes from Gracilinanus agilis, assembly GCF_016433145.1. NCBI lineage: Eukaryota > Metazoa > Chordata > Mammalia > Didelphimorphia > Didelphidae > Gracilinanus > Gracilinanus agilis. The sequence goes on from NC_058131.1 coordinate 685,855,704, forward strand.
CCCGGTGGGGCTTCTGGAGTTCTGGAGCTAACTGGGGACAGAGGCAGCCTCTCCTCCTATCTCTGTTGCTGTCTGTTTTTGCTTCCATTCTCTGATTCCCTCCTTTTCACCCTCTACCATTTTCACAAGGCACTGGTGCAGGAGGAAGAAGATGGTGTGGTCACCCTGGAGTGTGAGGTTTCTTCCACGCTTCTGAAGACCTCCTTCACCTGATTCTGTAGTATTTCTGTTCGGAAGAGCTCAGGTTCTGTTGGAGTTGGGAAGGTTAGTTGCCCTCTACGTACTCACTCTTAGAAACTTTCTGCACATAGAATTTATCTCAATGCAGTGAGGCAAGAAAAAATCAACTAGACATTTCATTAAAAAAAATCTGAACTTTAACAAGCACTAAATAAAATGAGTATTTTCATATCTGTAGTAGAGTAGGGAAAAGTGTACAATATGAACTGTAATTCTCCAGTAGTTTGCTCTTCTTTTCAAATATATAATAAATCAAACATGTAACTTTGAGTCTGTCATCCTTATCTACGATTCTTCCTGAAATTCCTTCTTTTCTTCCTAATATTTGAAAAATGTTTTAATGACTTCCTTCCTTCCTTCCTTCTTTTTCTTTCTTTCTTTCTTTCTTTCTTTCTTTCTTTCTTTCTTTCTTTCTTTCTTTCTTTCTTTCTTTCTTTCTTTCTTTCTTT